>NC_040085.1:85686989-85990020 GCF_003369695.1 Bos indicus x Bos taurus | reverse complement strand
ATCAGCATCTTTTCATGTTTGGCTACTGGCTATTTTCTTTCGTGAAATGCCAGTTTTTCTTTTGCCCACTGTTTTTATTGGGTTGATTGTCTTTTTGTTATTGATTTGTGGGAGGTTTTAATAAGTTTTTACATGAGCACTTTGTCAGTTATCTCTTTTGCATCTATTGTCTCCCATTCCACAGCTGTTTCTTTGGGGTTTTTTTTTGTTGTTGTTGTTCTTAAACTCTCTTAATTTGAGTCTTTTGTTAAAATCTAATTTAATTCATTTTCCATCTTTTTTGGTTAGTGCTTTTTTGACCTATTTAAGGAATTGGTCCTTATTTTAAAACCATGAAAATATTCCCTTATATAATCTTTTAAGAGCATAGTGTTTTACCTCTCACATTAAAATCTATTATGTACTTGAAATAGATATTTGTTTCTGATGTGAAGCAGAGGTCATACATTTTATATGGATATCCAGTTGATTCAGTCTCGTTTACTGAAAGGACTACATTTCTCCACCACTTTACAGTCCTGTCCTGGTCATAAATAAAGTGTTCATACGTGCAGTCATCTGTTACTGGACTCTCTGTTCAATCCTCTGGTTAATTTGTCTATCCCAGTGCTCATATCGTACTTTCTTTTTGAATAGAGTTCCTTGTGCTATACCGTGGGTCCTTGTGGATTGTTTTATAAATCGTAGTTTTAAGTTTGTATGAACCAGCTGATTCCTCCCTGCCCAACTCATTTTTTTTTTTTTGTAACCATAAATTTCAATTCTAAATCTGTGAAGCTGTTTCTCTTTGGAAAAAAGTTCATCGGATTCCACCTAGAAGTGATATCGTATGATACTTGTCTTTCCCTGTATCCCTACATCAGTTAATATTATGTGATCATTTCTATTAGGTTGGTGCAGATGTATAATAATTGTGGTTTTTGCATTGTTGAAATTTGCCCTTTGATATTGGAATACATTCTTAAATGTGGTTATGTCATATATCATTTTAATGCACATTTATTGCTTTATGTTTCTGTGCTAATAACTTCTTGCTATTTATTTTATATGTATTTTAGACTATGGAAATGATGTTAGACAAAAAGCAAGTTTGAGCGATTTTCTTATTTGAGTTCAAAATGATAATAAAACAGTGGAGACAACTTGCAACATCAACAACGCATTTGGCCCAGGAACTGCTAATGAGCATACAGTGCACTGGTGGTTCAAGAAGTTTTGCGAAGGAGATGAGAGCCTGGAAGACGAGGAGCATAGTGGCCGACCATTGGAAGTTGACAGTGACCAACTGAGAGCAATCACTGAAGCTGATCCTCTTTCAACTGCATCAGAAGCTGCCGAAGAATTCAGTGTCGACCATTCTGTGGTTGTTTGACATTTGAAGCAAATTGGAAAGGTGAAAAAGCTTGATAAGTGGGTGCTTCATGAGCTGACCAAAAATCCACAAAATCATCATTTTGAAGTGTTGTCTTTCCTTATTCTATGCAACAATATTTTGCTCCTTGGAAGAAAAGCTATGACCAACCTGGACAGCATATTAAAAAGCAGAGACATTACTTTGCCAACAAAGGTCAACCTAGTCAAACCTATGGTTTTTCCAGTGGTCATGTATGGATGTGAGAGTTGGACCATAAAGAAAGCTGAGTGTCTAAGAATTGATGCTTTTGACCTGTGGTCTTAGAGAAGGCTCTTGAGAGTCCCTTGGACTGCAAGGAGATCCAACCAGTCAGTCCTAAAGGAAATCAATCCTGAATATTCATTGGAAGGACTGATGCTGAAGCTGAAACTCCAATACTTTGGCCACCTGAGGCAAAGAACTGACTTGTTGGAAAAGACCCTGATGCTGGGAAAGACTGAAAGCAGGAGGAGAAGGGGATGACAGAGGATGAGATGGTTGGATGGCATCACCGACTCAATGGACATGAGTTTGAGCAAGCTCTGGGAGTTGGTGATGGACAGGGAAGCCTGGCGTGCTTCAATCCTTGGGGTTACAAAGAGTCGGACATGACTGAGCAACTGAACTGAATGCAACAATAATGAACCATTTCTTGATTAGGTTGTGATGTGTGATGAAAAGTGGATTTTTTATAACAACCAGCAGTGATCAGCTCAGTGGTTGGACTGACAAGAAGCTCCAAAGCATTTCCCAAAGTCAAATGCGTACCAAAAAAAAGGTCATGGTCACTGTTTGGTAGTCTGCTGCTGGTCTGATCCACTACAGCTTTCTGAATCCCAGCAAAACCACTACATCTGAGAAGTATGCTCAGCAAATCGATGACATGCTCCCAAAACTGTAATGCCTGCAGCTGGCATTGGTCAACAGAAAGGGCCCAGTTCTTCTCCAAGACAATGCCTGACTGTACATCACACAACCAACACTTCAAAAGTTGAACAAATTGGACACAAAGTTTGCTTCATCCATCATCTTCACCTGACTTCTCACCAACCAACTACCACTTCTTGCAAGCATCTCAACAACTTTTTGCAGGGAAGATGCTTCCACAACCAGCAGGAGGTAGAAAGTACTTTTCAAGAGTTCATTGAATTCTGATGCATGGATTTTTTATACTATAGGAATAAAGAAATTAATTTCTCATTGGCAAAAATGTGTTGATTGTAATGGTTCCTATCTTGATTAATAAAGATGTGTTTGAGACTAGTTATAATGATTTAATATTCACGGTCCGAAACCACAATTACTTTTGCACCAACCTAATACTTTTCTTCTCTGTGGCTGGAAATGGATTTATGTCATCTTTATGTCTGAATAATAGTGATTAATATTACACTGTCTTGATATTCCTTTGTGAAAGGTTGTGATATGATAGAGTAAGTCCTTTTACTTTGTTCTTCAAGATTGTCTGGTGTTTTTTACTCTTTGTGTTTAGCTTAGAATCAATGTGAAATTGTTTAAAAACGTGCCGATCTTGATTGTATTACATTGTTTCTATATCAGCTTGGAGAGAATAGTGTATTAGTCAAACTAATACACTGTTTATAAGATTTATGCCTTAATTTTATTACTGGACATGGAACAACAGACTGGTTCCAAATAGGAGAAGGAGTACGTCAAGGCTGTATATTGTCACCCTGCTTATTTAACTTATATGCAGAATACATCATGAGAAACGCTGGGGTGGAAGAAGCACAAGTTGGAATCAAGATTGCTGGGAGAAATATCAATAACCTCAGATATGCAGATGACACCACCCTTATGGCAAAAAGTGAAGAGGAATTAAAAAGCCTCTTGATGAAAGTGAAAGAGGAGAGTGAAAAAGTTGGCTTAAAACTCAACATTCAGAAAACGAAGATCATGGCATCTTGTCCCATCACTTCATGGGAAATAGATGGGGAAACAGTATCAGACTTTATTTTTTTGGGCTCCAAAACACTGCAGATGGTGACTGCAGCCATGAAATTAAAAGACGCCTACTCCTTGGAAGGAAAGTTATGACTAACCTAGATAGCATATTGAAAAGCAGAGACATTACTTTGCCAACAAAGGTCCGTCTAGTCAAGGCTAAGGTTTTTCCAGTGGTCAGGTGTGGATGTGAGAGTTGGACTGTGAAGAAAGCAGAGTGCCAAAGAATTGATGCTTTTGAACTGTGGTGTTGGAGAAGACTCTTGAGAGTCCCTTGGACTGCAAGGAGATCCAACCAGTCCATTCTAAAGGAGATCAGTCCTGGCCACCTCTTGCTAAGAGTTGACTCATTGGCAAAGACTCTGATGCTGGGAGAGATTGAGGGCAGGAGGAGAAGGGGACGACAGAGGATGAGATGGCTGGATGGTATCACTGACTCGATGGATGTGAGTTTGAGTGAACTCCGGGAGTTGGTGATGGACAGGGAGGCCTGGCGTGCTGCGATTCATGTGGTCGCAAAGAGTTGGACACGACTGAGTGACTGAACCGAACTGAACTTGGTATTTTTATGCTATTTTATACTGTGTCATTTAACGTTTAAAAATGTGACAATCTTTGTCATTAGGAGAATTTTCCCTATTCAGTTCAGTTCAGTCACTCAGTCATGTCTGACTCTTTCCAACCTCATGAACTGCAGCACGCCAGGTTTCCCTGTCCATCACCAACTCCCGGAGTTTACCCAGACTCATGTCCATTGAGTCGGTGATGCCATCCAACCATCTTATCCTCTGTTGTCCCCTTCTCCTGCTCTCAATCTTAACCAGCATCATGGTCTTTTCCAGTGAGTCAGCTCTTTGCATCAGGTGGCCAAAGTATTGGAGTTTCAGCTTCAACATCAGTCCTTGCAATGAACACCCAGGACTCATCTACTTTAGGATGGACTAGTTGAATCTCCTTGCAGTCCATGGGACTCTCAAGAGTCTTCTCCATCACCGCAGTTCAAAACCATCAATTCTTTGGCGCTCAGCTTTCTTTAGAGTCCAACTCTAATATCCATTCATGACTACTGGAAAAACCATAGCCTTGACTAGATGGACCTTTGTTGGCAAAGTAATGTCTGCTATTTAATATGCTGTTTAGTTTGGTCATAACTTTCCTTCCAATTTCATGGCTGCAGTCACCATCTGCAGTGATTTTGGAGCCCCCAAAAATAAAGTCAGCCACTGTTTCCACTGTTTCCCCATCTATTTGCCGTGAAGTGATAGGACCAGCATATTTAAAAGCAGAGACATTACTTTGCCAACAAAGGTCCGTCTAGTCAAGGCTATGGTTTTTCCTGTGGTCATGTATGGATGTGAGAGTTGGACTGTGAAGAAGGCTGAGCACCGAAGAATTGATGCTTTTGAACTGTGGTGCTGGGGAAGACTCTTGAGAGTCCCTTGGACTGCAAGGAGATCCAACCAGTCCATTCTGAAGGAGATCAGCCCTGGGGTATCTTTGGAAGGAATGATGCTAAAGCTGAAGCTCCGGTACTTCGGCCACCTCATACGAAGAGTTGACTCATTGGCAAAGACTCTGATGCTGGGAGGGATTGGGGTCAGGAGGAGAAGGGGACGGCAGAGCATGAGATGGCTGGATGGCATCACTGACTCGACGGACGTGAGTCTCAGTGAACTCCGGGAGTTGGTGATGGACAGGGAGGCCTGGTGTGCTGTGATTCATGGGGTCACAAAGAGTCAGACACGACTGAGCGACTGATTTGATCTGATCTGATCTGATGGAACTAGATGCCATGATCTTAGTTTTCTGAATGTTTAAGCCAACTTTCTCACTCTCCTGTTTCACTTTCATCAAGAGGCTCTTTAGTTCTTCTTCACTTTCTGCCATAAGGGTGGTGTCATCTGCATATCTGAGGTTATTGATATTTCTCCTGGCAATCTTGATTCCAGCTTGTGTTTCTTACAGCCCAGCGTTTCTCATGATGTACTCTGCATATAAGTTAAATAAGTAGGGTGACAATGTAAAGCCTTTATGTACTCCTTTTCCTATTTGGAACCAGTCTGTTGTTGCATGTCCAGTTCTAACAGTTGATTCCTGACATGCATACAAGTTTCTCAAGAGGCAGGTCAGGTGGTCTGGTATTTCCATCCTTTTCAGAATTTTCCACAGTTTATTGTGATCCACACAGTCAAAGGCTTTGGCTTAGTCAATAAAGCAGAAATAGATGTTTTTCTGGAACTCTGTTGCTTTTTCGGTGATCCAGAGGATGTTGGCAGTTTGATCTCTGGTTCCTCTGCCTTTTCTAAAACCAGCTTGAACATCTGGAAGTTCATGTTTCACGTATTGCTGAAGCCTGGCTTGGAGAATTTTGAGCATTGCTTTACTAGTATGTGAGATGAGTGCAATTGTTCGATAGTTTGAGCATTCTTTGGCATTGCCTTTCTTTGGGATTGGAGTGAAAATTGACCGTTTCCAGTCCTGTGGCCACTGCTGAGTTTTCCAAATTTGCTGACATATTGAGTGCAGAACTTACACAGCATCATCTTTTAGGATTTGAAATAGCTCAACTGGAATTCCATCACCTCCACTAGCTTTTTTCGTAGTGATGCTTCCTAAGGCCCTCTTGACTTCACATTCCAGGATGTCTGACTCTAGATGAGTGATCACACCATTGTGATTATCTTGGTCATGAGGATCTTTTTTGTAGAGTTCTTCCGTGTATTATTGCCACCTCTTCTTAATATCTCCTGCTTCTGTTAGGTCCATACCATTTCTGTCCTTTATTGAGCCCATCTTTGCAAGAAATGTTCCCTTGGTATCTCTAATTTTCTTCAAGTGATCCCTAGTCTTTCCCATTCTATTGTTTTCCTCTATTTCTTGCCACTGATAATTGAAGAAGGCTTTCTTATCTCTTTTTGCTATTCTTTGGAACTCTGCATTCAGATGGGTATATATTTCCTTTTCTCCTTTGCTTTTCGCTTCTCTTCTTATCAGAGCTATTTGTAAGACCTCCTCAGACAGCTAGTTTGCTTTTTTGCATTTCTTTTTCTTGTGGATGGTCTTGCTCTCTGTCTCCTGTACAATGTCACGAACCTCCATCCATAGTTCATCAGGTACTCTGTCTATCAGATCTATTCCCGTAAGTTTTATTTCTTACTTCTACTGTATAACCATATGGGATTTGATTTGGGTCATACCTGAATGATCTAGTCGTTTCCCCCCTTTCTTCAATTTCAGTCTGAATTTGGCAATAAGGAGTTCATGATCTCAGCCACAGTCAGCTCCCGGTCTTGTTTTTGCTGACTATATAGAGCTTCTCCATCTTTGGCTGCAAAGAATATAATCAGTTTGTTTTCAGTGTTGACCATCTGTTGATGTCCATGTGTAGAGTCTTCTCTTGTGTTGTTGGAAGAGGGTGTTTACTATGATCAGTGCGTTCTCCTGACAAAACTCTATTAGCCTTTGCCCTGCTTCATTCTGTACTCCAAGGCCAAATTTGCCTGTTATTCCAGGTGGTTCTTGACTTTCTACTTTTGCATTCCAGTCCCCTATAATGAGAAAGACATCTTTTTTAGGTGTTAGTTCTAAAAGGTCTTGTAGTTCTTCATAGAAGCGTTCAACTTCAGCTTCTTCAGCATTACTGGTTGGGGCATAGACTGGATTACTGTGATATTGAATGATTTGCCTTGAAACTGAACAGAGAACATTCTGTTGTTTTTGAGACTGCATCCAAGTACTGCATTTCTGACTCTTTTGTTGACTATTAGGGCCATTCCATTTCTTCCAAGGGATTCTTGCCCACAGTAGTAGATATAATGGTCATTTAAGTTAAATTCACCTACTGCAGTCCATCTTAGTTCACTGATTCCTAAAATCGACGTTCACTCTTGCCATAACTTGTTTGACCACTTCCAATTTACCCTGATTCATGGACCTAACATTCCATGTTCCTATGCAGTATTGCTCTGTACAGCATCAGACTTTGCTTCCCTATTATTATTTAAAATTTTCCCTATTACATTTAATGTAAATATTGATTTAGTTTGTATAAATCTACCATCTTAGTATTTGCTTTCTATTGGTTCCACTTCTGATATTTAAAAAGGTTTTTTTCTGTCCTTTGGATTCATTAGTTTTCATTTTCCATATTATCTTGCTAATTGTACCTTGTTTGTTACTCTTTTTATAATTAATGAAAGGATTAAAACATGCATCCTAAATTTATCAAATTTATATAAATTAGCACTTTAAGGTCTTCCTAGGAAATGCAGGACCTAGGAAATCCTAACCCCATTAATCTTACTCTCCACTTTTCTGTTACTATCATGTAGTTTAATTTTGTATTCATTGAGCTACATCAGTCAGTTCAGCTCAGTCGCTCAGTTGAGTCTGAGTCTTTGCGACCCCATGGACTGCAGCTCGCCAGGCCTCCCTGTCTGTCCATCACCAACTCCCGGAGTTGACCCAAACTCATGACCATTGAGTTGGTGATGCTATCCAACCATCTCATCCTCTATCATCCCCTTCTCCCACCCTCAGTCTTTCCCAGCATCAGGGTGAGTCAGTTCTTTGCATCTGGTGGCCAGAGTATTGGAGTTTCAGCTTCAGCATCAGTTCTTCCAGTGAATATTCAGGACTGATTTCCTTTAGGATGGACTGGTTGGATCTCTTTGCAGTCCACGGAACTCTCAAGAGTCTTCTCCAAACCACAGTTAAAAAGCATCAATGCTTTGGTGGTCAGCTTTCTTTGTAGTCCAACACTCACGTCCATACATGACTACTGGAAAAACCATAGGTTTGACTAGACGGACCTTTGTTGGCAAAGTAACGTCTCTGCTTTTTAATATGCTATCTAGGTTGGTCATAACTTTCCTTTCAAGGAGTAAGTGTCTTTTAATTATTATTTTATATAGATTGTTCTTTTAGATTTACCCTTATATTTATTCTTCTTTGATTTACATTTCTTTTTGTGTTCTTTATTCCTTTCTGCATCTCTGAGATTCCACATGTGCCTTAGGAGCATACTTTAAAATTTCCTTTAGAGTGAATCTGCATATGCCAAACAGAATTCCATTTAGAATTTTATTAGAGTGCGTCATTTGGAGACAGGTCCTGTCTATATTTGTCTGAAAGTGTCTTTAGTTCACTTTCTTTGTTGAAAGGAATTTTCACTAGATATAAAATTGTAAATAGGCGGTTGTTTCTCCATTCTGTACTTTGCAGATAACGTTTTATCATTTTTTGAGTTTTGTTTCTGTTGAGAAGTCAGCCGTTTGTCTTAGTGGTGCTTTTTTTGGAGGATAATACATGTTTTTTCTTTAATTGCTTTTGAATTTTTAGTGTTTTTGGTTTTCTACAATTTTACTAGTCATGTTCTATCGATTTGTTGTTTGATGTTTATAGTTGTGTGGCTTCCCTGGCGGCTCAGACAATCATGCGTCTGTCTACAACGCGGGAGACCTGTATTCAATCCCTGGGTCGGGAAGGTCACCTGGAGAAGGAAATGGCAACCCCCTCTGGTATTCTTGGCTGGAAAATCTCATGGGCAGAGGCACTTGGTAGGCTATAGTCCATGAGGTCGCAGAGAGTCAGACACGACTGAGCGACTTCACTTATCTTTTTAAAAGTTATTTTTGCCTTACTCTCTGTCTCTTCTTTTTAGACCTCACATTTCATGTAATGTTAGAGTTTTTCAGTCTATCCTTTTTGTCTCTTAGGTTCATTTTCTATAATTTTAGAAATTTATTTCTCCATTCTTTATTTTGAATGTTTTCTGCTGATCTTTCATTTAGTTCCTTTCTTTGGTTAAATCAAATCTGTCAGAGTCATCTATTGATTTTTATTTTTAGTCATTACAGAACATTTCATTTCTAGAATTTTTATTTGTTTTCTCTTTACTTTGTAGTTTTTTTTTTTTTTTTGGCCAGAATCCTAAAACTATATACTTTTGTCTCATAACTCCCTTATTTGGACCTTTTATAGGTCTGTTTCTATTACCTCTTGTTTTCCTTGGATTTTAATCACGTTGTTTTTGCCTTCTTTTTGGTTTTGATTGGTTATTTGTGATGACAGAAATATTCATCTCTTCAGAGAAATCTTGCACAGGTAGTTTGATAATTATTATGTATGAAAGGACATGTTTCCTTTTTGTTAGATTAGACTAGGGACCATAGCAATCATGAATTACCTTATCATTTATCTTTGAGATATTTCAGTGTTACACTTCAGCACTAGGTTTTAGCTATTTTTGATTCATCCTACTGCTGGTATATAGTCCTTTAGGATTCCAGTCCAAAGTTCTGGGATGTGGGGATGGGGGAAATTTAACCCTTCCTTGAAAGGATTATCAACTTGTTTTTCTTCATTTTCAGAAATGGGCTGATATTTAAGAGAGAGAAGATAGACTGATGTCTTTGGGTTTCTTTATCTTGCATCTCGGTCTCATCTGACTTTATCTTTTAAGCTTTCTAGTGCCTTAAAACAGATATTAAAGTATTATTTTTTGCTATTTAAGTTATTTTCAGTGGGAGGATTGGTCTGAATTAGTCTATCAGGCTTCCCCGGTGGCCCAGGTGGTAAAGAAACTGCCTTCAATGTAGGACACGCAAGTTGAATCCCTGAGTCGGGAACATTCCCTGGAGAAGGGGAGGGCAACCCACTCCAGTATTCTTGCCTGGGAAATCCCACGGAAGAGGAGTCTGGTGGGCTATAGTCCATGGGGTCGCAAAGAGTCGGACATGACTGGACAACTAACACACACGTCTAGTCTGTCATTTTTAGAAGTGAAACTCCCGGAATCTTTTTATTTCTATCAAGTTCCATTACTATGTTTGCTGTTTTTATTGTACATGATTTTACCAAGTTTTTCAGCTGAGTCTTCCTTTACTTGCTACATAGGTGTATAACTTGTGAGCATGCTTTTTACAAGGACTTTGATGCAAACTCAAATATTCTTATTGTTCTGGGATCCTTGTAGATCTGAGTAAGCCATGGACATACCTAGTTGCCATGCTGGTTTTTGATGTTGTTAGACAGGTGCGATAGTTTGGAGTTTGAAATGCTAATTTGCATGATGCATATTACATTTGCTAAGTTTCACCTTTCGCCATTTTATAAAAGAAGCCATGATGAACCAAGTTACTGTGTTTATATTCCTTTCATACAGCAAATAAAATTAGCAAGTAGTATCTATATAGTGTAGAATGTTACTGTGGATCTAAACTATAAGCACCGAGTTTGAAGTTAACAGCTGAATTCAAAGAATGTCTTGAGTTCTCTCATTATTACCATGTATTAAGAATTACTCCATGTTAGATAAAAGTTATAACTGGGCAGCTAGATGTCACACCTCACTAGTGCTTAGCTCATTGGTGTGATTGGTTTATACAACTTGACTGTTTGCCGAGCTACCCAGTGGGCCCACCTCATCAGGGCACATCCTTTTATGTTGTCAAAACCTAGGAAATTGTACATACCTAATTGTGCACTTTGTTGAATTGTTTATCTACCATTTCCTCCCATCAAGTTATGATGTTACAGCTTGTTTTGTGCTTTCTGTAATTTGCTTTCAAAGCAGATTTGTCTCATAACTGTGCAGATCCTCTCAAACTTCACTTGGTTGTATGTAGTTCTCATTAAGAAACAGTTGTCTAATGCAAAGCTTAAAAAATAATATTGTTGAATTTTAGAAGGTCTTCTGAAGGCCACATGAGGTTTACTTTCAGTTTGTGCAAGGCTTAGTGTAGATTTTGTTACTCATTCCAGTTGAAGTCAGTGATTACATTTTGTAACAGTCTGACACATTGTGTTGTATTGTGAGTTAATGATAGTCTGTCTCAGGGAAGATGCAGTTTTGTTGTCTGAGCATTAAACTTCTCAGAGGCTGCAACTGTGTCCCCACCTCCAGATTTAAGTTTAAAATAAGATTACCAAAATGATGCACATTCACTGTGGAAACCTTTTAAATATTGTACAAGTACATAAAGAAAAATGACTGACTGTTCCTGTCCTCTACCAATTTCAATTTCTTTTGGTAACTGCTTTTAATCACATTTGTTGTGCATTATTCTGAGGCTACAGTTGTTTATCATGCATTTTTCTCAGTAACTGAAATATATCTTGAAAGTTTATAGAACACATTTTTCTTTGAGAGGCAGAAAGTATTAGTTCCTATCGCACATGCCAAGATCTAATTTGTTAATCCTTTGGGTGTCATAAATTTTTGTTTGTTTGTTTTCAAACTGCCCATTGGAAGGGGAATATTATTTTAGCATGATGTTTTGGGAAATATTTTCTGTCAACACTTAATCGTGATAATAAACAATATTTTGTGTGCATCATACCATAGGAGAAATTTTAGTCCATTAGTTATCTGGGCTTTATCTGGCTGAGTGTGATAGGAGTGCATATTAAGTTTGATTATTTAAAAACATTTTTATTTTGATTTCTGTAGGAAGGCCACTAAATTCGAAATGTAAACATGGATCCAGCAGCTTATGAGTTGATTATTAATCAAAGAACTCCCCCAATACTGCATTTAGAATAAAATAGTTATTGCAGAGATTACAATGGCAGCGTGTATAACTAATACTTACTGAAGTGGATTTTAAGCCAGCAGATATTATTAAAGATCTGAGGAATCAACACATTGAAACGCCAGAATACAATCCTGTGAACAGAATGCTTTTGCTTTTGTTTCATCTCTCTTCATTAAAATGCTGACTTTAAAAGCTGTCCTAACGTTCATTGTTATTCTGCTTTTTTTACAACTAAATTTAGAGATTCAGGACATTTTGATATCTTGGCAGTGAATTTGACTGATTAATATGGACTCTGGTAAAAAAGAATTTTTCAGTATTAGGCTTTTCCCTTAGGTCTCAGAAATAGAAAATAAATGTGGGGTGGCAATAATGTGTGAAGTCCTTATAATCTTATTATTGGGAATTATCTTTCAAAAGTTATAAATATGTGCTGTGTCATTAGGTACAAAGCCTGTGCCATTCTGTTTAGAACTGTTTATATTTGCTGTTCCTTTGGTCTTCTCAGTCTCAGGAAAGTGTGTAACAGTCTACCCAGCAGTCACCTAGGTTTCACTCCAGATCTTGTTTTTCATACCACACTTCCAGTCCATTATCAAATTTTGTCCTTTTTATTTCTTGCAGTCTTGCTTAATTCCTAATTCCAGTCTTGCTTAATGTCTATATCATCTAATACTTCTGTTCGGTCACTTTTATTGAGTTTACTGCAGTGGAATGCATTGAACTTGGTCTCTTGCCTCTTACAATTGTCCATATCTGTGCTGACAGTTCCCAGGTGATTTTTATTTTATTTTTTGGCCATGTCTAGAAGCTTGTGAGATTTTAGTTCCCCAAGCAGGGATTGAACCTGGGCCCACAGTAGTGAGAGCACAATGTCCTGACCGCTGGACTGCCAGGGAATTCTCCCAAGTGATTTTTAAAAGAAGTCATCACAGTGAATTTCTCTAATGGTTTTTAAAACCCTCCCTGAGATTATTCTGTTTCAAATTATTTACCATAGGCTATACTGCCTACATTATCTGGCTTTCTCTAGGTTCCTTGGTTTTGCCAAACTCATTCCTACATTTTGGTCTTTGTATTGGCTTCTGTTTTCCCATTTTTTTGCATGGCTGGCTCCCTTTTGTCACTCAAGTCTTCTGTTGATAGCCACCACCTCTAGAGTGGCCGCTCTTACTCTCCCTTTGTTGTTATTGTTAGCAATTAGCATAGTAAAAACACTTTTGTATATTGCCTTTTTCACTTAATATATTTTTGATATTGTTCCATATTAATATTTCATGAGCTTCCTAATTCCTTTCTTTTAATATTTAAAGCATTCCATTGAATGTCCCATAATTTATTTAACCAGTCTTATATTGATGGACATTTAGGTGGTTTAAATCTTTTGCTTTTATCCACAGCACTGCAGTTATTGATCTTGATCATGCACCGTTTTTCACATGGGGAAGTAAATTGGTAGAATAAATTTCTAAGAGTGGATTTGTAAGATTAAAATTTATGTGCGTTTGTAATTTGTTGCATATTGCTCAACTTTATAATTAGTATTTTAAATGTCCTCTTCTAATA
The DNA here is from genome assembly GCF_003369695.1 of Bos indicus x Bos taurus. NCBI lineage: Eukaryota > Metazoa > Chordata > Mammalia > Artiodactyla > Bovidae > Bos > Bos indicus x Bos taurus. The sequence goes on along the minus strand of NC_040085.1, from coordinate 85,976,559 downwards.
CTTTCATCTGAGAATTAACATTTATCGTACTCTTTTCCAAAAAGGATGAAATGTGTCTTACCTTAAAACTGCAATATGCATGAAGATAGGTTTTTCTAATTGGCCCGTTGTATTGAGTTCCTTCTTTCCTTTACCATCAGATCCCTATCTTCCTCCTCTTATGAGCCTGTTCCCCACCCCCAGCAGTTTTATCCAGGCCTGTGATGACTCAGGTACAGATGACATATCTTAGATTTCCTACGTGTCTAAGTTGTGACCATGTGACTGATTGCTGCTGCTGCTGCTGCTAAGTCGCTTCAGTCGTGTCCGACTCTGTGCGACCCCACAGACGGCAGCCCACCAGGCTCCCCTGTCCCGGGGATTCTCCAGGCAAGAACACTGGAGTGGGTTGCCATTTCCTTCTCCAATGCATGAAGGTGAAAAGTGAAAGTGAAGTCGCTCAGTTGTGCCTGACCCTCAGCGACCCCATGGACTGCAGCCTTCCAGGCTCCTCTGTCCATGGGATTTTCCAGGCAAGAGTACTGGAGTGGTGTGAGTAAAAGTGGTACATGCACCTTTTGGGTTGTCTCCTTGAAAACAAAGCCACTTGACTGAAACTTCCTCTGTCTGTATGTGGGTTGAAATGGGGTTGTAGCACTGACCCAGCTTAAACCATGCAGGTGAGGATAACAGTCTGGGGGTGATGGAACAACAGATGGAAGGAACCTGGATCTCTGAATGACCTTAGGGAAGAGAGTGGCCTGCCAGCTTATCTTACTTTCTTGTGGGCAGTAAGATGAGAGAGAAAGAAACCCTTATCTTATCTGATGTGTATTTGATCCTTTTGGAAGAGCCTAGACTGTACCCTAACTGATACAGAATATAACATAGAAAGAGAAGAGAAAGAATAGACAAAGAGAAAACTGGAGCTATCCAAATGTATGTTTTAGGTCCTTGATTATTGCTGACTTAGTTGGAGTTGAGTGACTCAATACAAATATTAACAGTAGAAAAAGGAAAATATTTTGAGCATATTAATCTCTCTGGATGATTAGATCTAGATACTTTGGTAGCCCTATAGGATGATTATATTTGTTGTTGTTCAGTCACTCAGTCATGTCCAACTATTTGCGACCCTGTGGACTGCAGCATGCCGGGCTTCCCTGTCCTTCACCATCTCCTAAAGATTGCTCAAACTCATATCCATTGAGTCAGTGATGCCATCCAGCCATCCCATCCTCTTGTCATCCCACTCCCCTCTTGCCTTCAATCTTTCCCAGCATCAGGGTCTTTTCTAATGACTGCTCATTCCATCAGGTGGCCAAAGTATTGGAGTTTCAGCTTTAGCATCAGTCCTTCTAATGAATATTCAGGACTACTTTCCTTTAGGATTGACTGGTTTGATCTCCTTGCAGTCCAAAGGGCTCCCAAGAGTCTTCTCCAACACCACAGTTCAAAAACATCAATTCTTTGGCACGCAGCCTTCTTTATGGTCCAGCTCTCATATCTGTACATGAACACAGGAAAAACCATAGCTTCGACTATACAGATTTTGTTGGCAAAGTGATGTCTCTGCTTTTTAATGTGCTAAGTTTGTCATAGCTTTTCTTCCAAGGAGCGTGTGTCTTTTAATTTCATGGCTGCAGTCGCCATCTGCAGTGATTTTGGAGCCCAAGAAAATAGTCTGTCACTGTTTCCATTGTTCCCCCATCTATTTGCCATAAAGTGATGGACCAGATGCCATGATTTTAGGTTTTTGAATGCTGAGTTTTAAGCCAGCCTTTTTCACTTTCTTCTCTCACCTTCATCAAGAAGCATTTAGTTCCTCTTCACTTTCTGCCATTCGGGTGGTGTCATCTGCATTTCTGAGGTTGTTGACATTTCTCCCGGCAGTCTTGATTCCAGCTTGTGTTTCATCCAGCATGACATTTTGCATGATGTACTCTGCATATAAGTGAAATAAGCAGGGTGACAATATACAGACTTGACGTACTCCTTTCCTGATTTGGAACCAGTCAGTTGTTCCATGTCCGGTTCTAACTGTTGCTTCTTGACCTGCATGAAGGTTTCATAGGAGGCAGGTAAGGTGATCTGGCCGGGAGAAATATCAGTAACCTCAGATATGCAGATGACACTACCCTTATGGCAGAAAGTGAAGAGGAACTAAAAAGTCTCTTGATGAAAGTGAAAGAGGAGAGTGAAAAAGTTGGCTTAAAGCTCAACATTCAGAAAACTAAAATCATGGCATCTTGTCCCATCACTTCATGGGAAATAGATTGGGAAACAGTGGAAACAGTGTCAGACTTTATTTTTTTGGGGCTCCAAAATCACAGCAGATGGTGATTGCAGCCATGAAATTAAAAGCCGATTACTCCTTGGAAGGAAACTTATGACCAACCTAGATAGCATATTGAAAAGCAGAGACATTACTTTGCCAACAAAGGTCTGTCTAGTCAAGGCAATGGTTTTTCCAGTGGTCATGTATGGGTGTGAGAGTTGGACTGTGAAGAAAGCTGAGCACTGAAGAATTGATGCTTTTGAACTGTGGTGTTGGAGAAGACTCTTGAGAGTCCCTTGGACTGCAAGGAGATCCAACCAGTCCATCCTAAAGGAGATCAACCCTGGGTGTTCTTTGGAAGGACTGATGCTAAAGCTGAAACTCCAATACTTTGGCCACCTCATGCGAAGAGTTGACTCATTGGCAAAGACTCTGATGCTGGGAGGGATTGGGGGCAGGCAGAGAAGGGGCTGACAGGATGAGATGGCTGGATGGCATCACTGACTCAATGGACATGAGTTTGAGTGAACTCTGGGAGTTGGTGATGGACAGGGAGGCCTGGAGTGCCGCAGTTCATGGGGTCACAAAGAGTAGGACATGACTGAGGGACTGAACTGAACTGAAGGTGATCCGGTATTCCAATCTCTTGAATAATTTTCTACAGTTTGGTGTGATCCACACAGTCAATGAAATTCATAAAATAGTTTATGTGTTTATTCATTTTCAATCATGCTAGTTTGTGTATGTTTTTATTTTTTTCTCAGTACTGTTTAGCAATTTCTCAATACTGACCAGCTACCTGTCTATTTAAAAATCCCTCTACCATGGATGAAATGGAGGTCTTAATAGTTAGAAATGGAGAAGAAAATTATGTGAAATGGATAGAAATTTTGTGGATGAAGTGGAATAAACATACATATTTTCTTCTTCATCAGACTCTCTAGTTTATTTCTTGGGTGAGGACTTATTTGAAAATCAATTAAAAAGTTACATTAGTTAACTATCTATGGCTGCATAACAAATCTCCCAAAACGTAGTGGCTTTAAACCTTTATTATTTCACAGTTAATGTGGATTAGGAATTCAGGTGTGGCTCTGGGTCTTTCACAGGCTACGGTCACCTGAAGGCTTCACTAGAATTGATCTTCTTCCTTGCTCATTCGGTTCCTTTTAGGTTATTGGATTGAAGTTTCAGGCCTCATGAACTGTTGGTCAGAGACCTCTTGTTTCTTTGACATGTGGTCTCTACACAAAGCATTTCAGAACATGGCAGCTTGCCTCTCTAGAGCGAGCAAGTGAGAAGTGAAAACATGCTATTAAGATGAAAGTTAGAGTTTATTGTTCCCTAATCATCGAAATGACACATCATCACTCTCATCATATTCTTTTCACTAGAAGGAAGTACTAGGGCCAGCCCGCACTCAAGGGGAAGAGATTATTACCAGTGTATGAACACAGGAAGCAGAGCCTGTTGAAACCCTGTCAGAAACAGCCTAACACAACAATTAGTTAAACGGAAAGTCCTTCAAATATGGTAACTCAGTCTCATTTCATGTACCAGTTATGGTGGTAAGGTAGATAATGGCTAAATAATCTTGGGTTTTGATTTCGGTATTTAGTTACTTGAATTGCTTACATTTTGATAGGATGCTAATAATAGGCACAGCCTGCTTTCCTGAAGTATATCAGTTGTTCAACTCATTGAATTTAATTAGAAAATTTCTAATTACTCATTCAGTGTCCAGGGGATAAAAGTTATTGAAAGGTAGGGTCTGTGGATACATCCGTGTATTGCTGTATCTCTAGCTTCTGCCTAGCATTAAGCTGGAACAAATTAGTGTCTGTATTCTTACTGAATGAATGAGTGTGTGAAAATGGAGTTGAGAATTACAAATGCTGCTGAAAAAAGGAGACTTGTATTGGGATCAGTTTTCTCATTAGTTTGTTTTGTGATTCATGGTTAATACCTTGCTTCATCTCAGTCTTTTTACAATTAAAAATTTGAGTAAAAGTTCAAAATTCTGTCAAGTCCATATTTAAAAAAATTTTTTTGACTCATACCTTTTGCCTTAATAATTATACTTAAAGATTGTATTTTGAGTTTACAAAAATAATCTTATACAGGAGTATCTGTCACAACATATGCTAGTAAAAATAAATTACAGTTATCCCATTATAAACAGGGAATTATTTTAATCAGTGGACAGAAAACTATACCTTTGCTAAAAATCAGGATATAGATTTGTTGTCATGGAAATTTATCCATGAAATGTGAACTGCAAAAAGAAAAAAATATGTATATATGTATATATGCACTGTATGTATATATATATATATATATATATATATATATATATAAACTGAAAAAATTTACAAAGCTCTAATATCCCAATTTTTGTTTAAAAATTTAAATGAAATGGATATATGTTTGACTAGTCATACACATATGCATAGAAAGATTTCTTGGGCATATACAACAAAATACTTAATGTTATTTTTTCTTCTGATAGATGATATTAACAGATTAAAAACTTTTTTTATCATTCTGTATTTATTTTTAATTGTGAAGTATATATAACATAAAATTTATCTTCTTACCCATTTTTAAGTGTTCAGTTTGTTAGTGTTATGTACCTTCACATTGTTGTCCAACCAAATACAGAAGTCTCTTCATCTTACAAAACTGGAGCTGCACCCGTTAAACAGCAGCTACTTATTCCTCCTTCCCCAGGCCCCTGCACCCACCATTGTACATGGAGACTTGAGTTGCTTCTGCCTTTTGGCTGTTGTGGGTAATGCTGCCATGAACATGGGTATACAAATAATGTCTTTGAGACGCGGATTTCGGTTCTTGTAGGTGTATGCCTAGAAATGCAGTTGCTGAGTCACGTGGTAACTCTGCTCCTTCTTTTTTAAGCAGCCACTGGACTGTTTTCCATAGTGGCCCCACACTTGTGCACCCCACCAGCGATGCATCAGGGTTTCCGTTTCCCTGCAGCCTCCCCGACATTGTTTTCTGGTTTTTGTCGATCATCGCCATCCTAATATGTTTGAGATCATTCCCTATTATTTATTTTTAATAAGTGTTGGTATTACTTTTCATATTGAGTGAGCAATGAAGGTATTACCACTTTGTAAAAATAGAATGAATTAGCTTTATTTTTTAAATTTATTTTTAATATTGTTTCTGTAACAGCAAACACTGCCTTTATTTCAGATACATTAGTAAATTGTTGGGATATTAGGGTTGATTGCTAGAATAAATTAGAAGCCTGATGCTAAAGGTGTTTTGAGGTTTTAGTAAAGTACTCAATATCATAGTAAATATCTTAATTGCTCTTGAGCACTCAAAGTTGGAAACCCAAAACTTACCAGTCTTAGTAAATGTTAACTACTAATTTTTGATGGAATATTTTTGCTTAACCTTTATTGACTAATTGAACTTATGTTTACCAATGTCTTTTCAAAAAATAACCTTATTTGAGGCATAGTTTACCATAAAATTAATCTGCTTTAAGTGTGCAATTCAACAATTTTTAGTAAATATACTGAGTTATGCACCTGTCACCATAATCTAGTTTTGTGTCTGTTTGTTCAGCCGCTAAGTTGTGTCCAACTCTTTGTGACCCTGTAGATTGTAGCACGTCAGGTTTCTCTGTCCTTCACTGCCTCCTAGAGTTTGTATAAACTCATGTCCATTGAGTCCTTGATGCTCTCTAACCATCCTATCCCCTGCCACTCCCTTTGCCTTCAGTCTTTGCTGGCATCAGGGTCTTTTCCGTTGAGGCAGCTCTTCGCATCAGGTGGCCAAAGTATTGGAGCTTCAGCTTCAGCATCAGTCCTTTTAGCAACTTTTGAGGGTTGATTTCCTTTAGGATTGACTGGTTTGATCTCCTTGCAGTCCAAGGGACTCTCAAGAGTGTTCCCCAACACCACAGTTCAAAAGCATCAGTTTTTTGGTGTTCAGCCTTCTCTATGGTCCAACTCGCCCATCCGTAAATGACTACTGGAAAAGCCACAGCTTTGACTGTACAGACCTTTTGTCAGCAAAGTGATGGCTCTGCTTTTTAATACACTGTTCAGGTTAGTCATAGCTTTTCTTCCAAGGAGCAAGTATCATTTAATTTCATGGCTGCAGTCACCATCCACAGTGATTTTGGAGCCTAAGAAAATAAAATCTGTCACTGTGTCCACTGTTTCCCCATCTATTTGCCATAAAGTGATGGGGCCAGATGCCATGATCTTAGTTTTTTGAATGCTGAATTTTAAACCAGCTTTTTCACTCTCTTCTTCCAACTTCATCAAGAGGCTCTTTAGTTCCTCTTTGCTTTCTGCCATTAGAATGGTATCATCTGCATATCTGAGGTTGTTGATATTTCTCCTGCCAGTCTTAATTCCAGCTTGTGATTTATTCAACCCAGCATTTTGCATGGTGTACTCTGTAAGTTAAATAAGTAGGGTGATAGTATACAGCCTTGATTTTCTCTTTTCCCAATTTTTAATCAGTCTGTTGTTCCTTGTCTGGTTCTAATTATTGCTTCTTAACCAGCATACAGGTTTCTCAGAAGGCAGGTAAAATGGTCTGGTATTCCCATCTCTTGAATTTTCCAGTTTGTTGTGATCCACAGTCAAAGACATTTGAATAGTCAATGAAGCAGATGTTTTGCTCCAGTTGTCTTGCTTTTTCAATGAGCCAGTGGTTGTTGGCAGTTTGTTCTCTGGTTCCTCTGCCTTTTCTAAATCCAGCTTGAACATCTGGAAGTTCTTGGTTCACGTTCTGTTGAAGCCTGGCTTAGAGAATTTTGAGCATTACTTTGCTAGTGTGTGAGATGAGTGCAGTTGTGAGATAGTTTGAACATTCTTTGGCGTTGTCTTTCTTTGAATGAAAACTGACCTCTTCTAGTCCTGTGGCCACTGCTGAGTTTTCCAAATTTACTATTGTGGTTATTCAGATCATTAAGACCTTCTTTGTATAGTTCTTCTCTGTGTATTTGCCACCTCTTAATCTCTTCTGCTTTTTTTAGGTCCTTACTGTTTCTGTCCTTTATCATGTCCATCCTTTCATGAAATGTTCCCTTGGTATCTCCAATTTTCTTGAAGAGGTTTCTACTTTTTCCCATTCTGTTATTTTCCTTTACTTCTTTGCATTGTTCATTGAAGAAGGCCTTCCTATCTTTCCTTTCTAGTCTCTAGAACTCTTCATTCAGTTGGGTATATCTTTCTCTTTCTCCTTTGCCTTTCACTTCTCTTCTTTTCTCAGCTATTTGTAAAGCCTCCTCAGATAACCCCTTTGCCTTCTTGTGTTTCTTTTTCTTTGGGATGGTTTTGGTCACTGCTTCCTTCCTGTACAATACAATGAACCTTTGTCCATAGTTCTTCAGGCACTCCATCTGCCAGATCTAATCCCTTGAATCTATTCATTGCCTCCACTGTCTAATCATAAGGGGTTTGATTTAGGTCATACCTGAATGACCTAGTGGTTTCCCCTGCTTTCTTCTATTTAAGCCTGAATTTGCAGTAAGGAGCGCACATTCTGAGCCACAGTCAGCACCAGGTCTTGTTTTAATAATCTAGTTTGGAATATTTCTGTTGCCCCAGTAAGATCCCTTGTGACCAAGACCTTTATTGACTCTATGGAATTTGTGGCAAAAGACTTCTTGTGACAGGGCTGTATATATTGCTTCTCTTAAATGAATACAAATGTCTTTTATCGTATCCTCCTATACCAAATATATGTAAATAGTCAAGTAGTGTATATTTTATTTAGGGGACTGTATAATAATACACATGAAGTGTGTTTGAATGTGAATAACTTTTAGCAAGGAAAAATCTTACATCAGAGAATAAATTCTTTCATGTTTATTTTAGAGAGTCCCAATTAAACATTTTTCCATGTGACTTGATTTTTTGATTTTTTACAGCTGGTTTATTTTTAGCACATCATAGTAGCAAAGGTTGACAAGCCCTTTCAATTATTTGCTGCATATAAACATCAAAACCTTCCAAGGCAGGTCATGGTTTTAGATAATTAAAATGAAAAAATAACTAAATAGAACAATTTATCATTCATAAAGTAATAAATACAGTTGTAGGCAAAATTGGTAATTGTCTTCTAACTCACCAGAGGGCACTCTTTTCTAGTTTATTACCTTTCACTCTGATCTTTAGACACACATTATATTTTGAAACATTTCAGTCTTTTCTGGGGTCTAGGTTTGGATTAATTGGAGACTAATGATTGTTTTCTGTTGCAACTTTTAGTGAGTATTTTTGTGACCTGCTTTATAAATGTCATTAAAAATGGTTCTACAAATAAGCCGCAGTCTTAAATGCTTTAGGCAGTAGTGTGTCTGGCATAAGCTATCTCTTCAGTTTAGTCTTTTTTTTTTTTTGCCTAGCAGCTCTATAATGGCACTTTTTTCTTTGTTTATGTTAAGGTTTCAGATCGAGTGGAGCGGCGGCTTCAGGAAATAGAGAAGGAGATGCGAACAGAAAGAGAGCTGGTGGAAAGACGGCAGGATCAACTGGGAGTTATTTCTCAGCAGCTACAGGAGGTTTGTGAAAAGTGGCTTTTCGTAATGTAAATCCTGAGGTTAGGTGGTTGTTTAGCTATTGTTAAAATGGTTTTAGTTCCTGGGTGTTGCATGTGACAGTTCAGTCCGTGTGAGAAGTGCGGCATATTGTTACAGTTCGTTGTATGTAAATGACCCTTCCTGGTTCAAACCCAGAGCCTACCCTTTTCTGGATGTATGACCTTGGGCAAGTTCCTTAACTTCTCTAGACTCGTTTCCTTTGCTGTTGTTCAGTCGCTCAGTGTCTGGCTCTTTGTGACCCCATGGACTGCAGCATGCTAGGACTCCCTGTCCATCACCAACTCTGGGAGCTTGCTCAAACTCATGTCCTTCGAGTCGGTGATGCCATCCAACCATCTCATCCTCTGTTGTCCCCTTCTCCTCCTGCCTCAGTCTTTCCCAGCAACAGGGTCTTTTCTAATGAGTCAAGTCTTCACATCATTTCCTCTGTAGAAAATGGAAATAATCATAGCATTTATTTAATCATGTTGGTGCAGGAGTAAATAAGTTGATGTGGATAAAACAGTTAACAGATTGTCTAGCTTGTGCTCCGTACATGTGAACTGAAGGCATAATTATTCAGATTCATTTTCTTTGGTGTGAACTAGGCCAGGGATCAGCACACTGGCCTGTGGACTGGATCTAGCCCACTGCTGATTTTTGTAATGAAATTTTATTGAAACATAGCCACCCCCATTCATTTTCAGTACTTTTTTTTTTTTTTTTAAACAAAGAATTGCTTTATTAATACAAACCATTAATACATAGCCAAACTATAAAGTGCTAAGAAATTTAAATATCTAAGTCACAGCAAACAGGTGGCAATTCAACATCCAGAGTCGACAGAATGCTTGAGGGAGACTGCAACAGATTAGACTCCCACAGCAGAGGAGGCATCTTCAGAGGTGAAGGGGGGCCCACGTGTAACAGCTGCTCAAGCTCCCTCTCCTCATCAAGGATCATGAGAGGCACTCCACTCAAGGGGAGGTGGGCAATCTGGTGCTCCTCAGGCAGGTCAAAACTCTCAAAATCTAATGGATTGAAGGGAAAGAATTTTTCTATTTCTGGATAGGTGTCATCTGAGGCAGGAACCGAACTTTTTGCTTTAACAGTCTTCTCAGTAATCTTTTTGGTAGAGAAAGTTGTCTGTTTCTGTTTGAGCAGTCCATTCGTCTTAACTGATTTTTCTATAGCTCTGTTGACAGTTCCCAAAGCCTTTCTTGCAGTTTTTGGCAAAGCTGGTGGAGCATCAAACATTTTGCCAACATGTGGTGTTGAAACCTGAGATCTCCCATCCAAAGCTTTGACTGAAGGCACAGACCCCAGCTTCAGCCCGTCCTTAGGAGCCACACGGATGCCTGGTTCTCCATTTTCCTTATCAACATAGATCAGAGTAGACATTCTGGATCAATGCTTGGTTCACCCACGTTCGGAGTAACCCATTTTCAGTACTTTTGTGACACAACAGGAGAGTTGAGATGTTGTGAAAAAGACTGCATGGCTCACAAAGCTTAAAATGCGTATTGACTGACTGGCTCTGTATAGAAAAAGTTTACAGATCCCTGGACTAGACTGTCGTCAAATTCAAACTGGAGGTTACTTATCCATTAGGTAATATTTTTCTTTTGTAAATGATTTTATTTATGGCTGTGCTGGCCCTTCATTGCTGCATGTGGGCTTTCTCTGGTTGCGGCTAGCAGAGGCTACTCTTCGCTGCAGTGTGCAGGTGTCTCCCTGAGGTGGCTTCTCTTGTTGGGGAGCATAGGCTCTGGGGCGCACGGCCTTCAGTAGTTGTGGCTCATGGGCTCAGCAGTTGCAGTTCTCGGGCTCTGGAGCACGGGCTCACTAGTTGTGGTGTGTGGGTTTAGTTGCTCCATGGCATGTGGGATCTTCCTGACCCAGGGATCTTCTGTTTTGGCTGGTGGATTCTTTACCACTGAGGCAATGGCTTACCAGGGAAGCCCAGGGTAATATTTTTGTTTTGAAACTGCAGACTTATAAAGAAATTGAGTGATTAGAACAAAGGAATAATGTATATCCTTTGCCTCAATTCCCCTAATACTCATATTTGCCAGACTTGCTTTATTATTTTATTTATTTATCTCCATGTGTATGTATATCTATTTTTTTGAGGCTAGTTGCTGACATAATGTAGATGCTTTTAAATCTAAATAATAGGGTGTGTACATTCTCTTCTGTTATCACAGGAGATTAACATTGGATCAATACTGTGAACCTATAGGTTTTATTAAAATTTTGCCGCTTAAAGTCTGGACCAGAAAAGTCTGGTCCAGAGTACAATATAGGATTACATAAAGCATTTGACCATCCTGTCTCTTTAGTCTCCTTTAATCTGGAATAGTTTTTCAGTCTTTTTTTTTCTAGCCAGTTATTCTGTAGAATGTCTTTTGTTTTAGGTTTGTTGATTTTTTTTTTCCTCATCACTAGATTCAGATCTTGGACTTCTGGCAGGAAACCCAGAGAACTGTTGTTGTGTTTTTCCTAGGTTATCAGATCAGGAGCCATGTAATGTTGATTTGTTCCATCACTGATTAAAACTAAACATTGATTAAGGTGTTACTTGCCAGGTTTCTCTACTGTAAAGTTACTATATTATGCTTTTTAATTATTTGTGTTATGGGGAAACTCTTTGAAACTTGAAAATAGCCTATATTTCATCATATTTTCACCTGCAAATTTTAGCATCTATTGATTCTTTCATGAAATAGTTACTGCTGTAAGTGATACTAAACAGTGATTTAAAAAATATTCTGTCATATCTATTACAGTTATCAGTTGGAATCCTACTGTCAGGAGGTGCTTTGTCATTTTCTCCACTCATTCATTCATTCGTTAATATTAGTGTAGATTTATGAATTATCATTTTATCATCTTGGTTATGTTTTATGATTGTTATTATAGGAAACTTGTGAGATTACCTTTAAATGTTTCTTAGATATATAAAGCATAAAAAAAAATTAGAAACAAGGAAACCAAAAGGTTTAAAAACAAAAGGAATGCTTTATTTTTTCTTTTACAAAATGTTTTTCTTTAAAAGTGATGTTCTTCAGATATACTTGTGTGTTCTTAAAGATCATTAGCCCTTTTAGATTGACAGATTAAATTTTTTTTTAAGTTTTAGGAAACGTGCCCATTGAAAATTAGGAATGAAAATTGCAAACCTGAAATTATAATGTAAGCTGATAGAAAAATCTGCTTTTGTTTTCTAAAAATCCATTTTTCCTCCATTTCACAAAAGGACGCATACCCTTGTTAGTTGGTAATTACTTTAAAGAGGATACTTTGTTGAATAATTAGATACAGATATGGGTAGCCTTTTTAAAAAAAAAAAAAACAACCTTGATTTTTATACATTTGTTCTCAAAGCAAATTGCATCTGGTGAGCATAGAACAGCACTGAAGAGACAATTGTTCTTTTTTGTGAGAGAAGATTAGAGAAATTTCCCGTGCTTATTTTCTACTCTCTTTACAGAATGCAGAAAATTACAAAGAAAGAGGGAGAGAAAGATTGCTTCCCACCCCTATTCTTAAGAAACCAGAGCCTGAGTATTTGCACTGTAATTGTCATTTTGACTAAAAGCTTGAACAGTCCTTTGGAATTCCATCTCTGACAGTACAATAGAGGATCACTATTGATAAGAAATGTTTAATTTCATATTTTGTCACTTTAATATATGTGGTAACCTATGTGCTTTTAATAGGTGATTTTGGATTAAACAGTGCAGTGGAAACTGGAGAGGATTAATTTAGCCTGATGCGTTTTCCTACTCCCAAGTTAAGTGGCTTAGAGTGTTCTGGAAAGATCATGTTTAAGGAGAGACAACACTTTGCTTTCTATTTGATATTAATACTTATGGATATACCTGTACTGTATGACAGTAGTAATTTATGAATTTTGTTTGTGACCATGGTGAAAATTGAATCTCCAGGTGGGTAAGTATGCCTGGACTTTTAGCCACTATATTCTTCTGCCTCCCTAAAATGTTTGATTCAATGTTAGTTCAAATTATGACAGTCAAAAGTTGTGAAGAGATTGGGAGTTGTCATTAAAAATTTCAGAATGTCAGAGATTTCTGGGTATTGATATAGTGTGTTATAGGGAGGCAGTCTGTGGTTTTGGCTAAAACCTGCTTCATTTTGGTGATCTAATGAGGTTTTAAGGTCCTCAGAGCTTTATCTGTTCCCACCTAATGAAGATCACAATATTAGTCATTGGAAATGGATTGAGGGAGAGCCACTCTCCTTTTCTTATTTAGAGTTTTTAAAAATTTTCTGCTCTTCTGTTCTTTTTTTCCCATTCCTCCTGGTCTAAGCAATAGGGCTATGTGCACACTCTGGAATTCACTTGCTTTGGTGAGCCTCAGCTGCTCATGTGCTACTGCACACAAATGTCAGATTTTCTTAACTTGGTAAGGGCCTTCCCTGGCCTTCAGGCCTCATAAGTCACATTTCAGACAACATTGTTCTCGTAGCTCAGTTGATTCTCTCTGGAGAGATGAATGTTTCATTAGTTGTGCAATAATTTTCTTTTCATATAGCTTTTAAAAATATTTATATGTTTTAAATGAAAGTATAGTTGATTTACATTGCTGTGTTAGTTTCTGGTGTACAGCAAAGTGATTGTTATTATGTTATATATACATATAGTTTTTTTTTTCAGATTCTTTTCCTTTGTAGGTTATTATAAGATATTGAAAACAGTTCCCTGGGCTGTATAGTAGGACCTTATTGTTCATCCTTTGTTTATAGTAGTATTATCCGTTCATCCCAAACTCCTAATTTATCCCTCCCCACCACCTTTTCCCTTTGGTAACCATGTTTCTGGGTCTATTTCTGTTTTGTAAGTAAGTTCATTTGTAATTGTTTTTTTAGATTCCACATATAAGTGATATCATATGATATTTGTCTTTGGCTTAGTTCTCCAGTTCCATCCATGTTGCTGTAAATGGCATTATTTCATTCTTTTTTATGGACATGGAACAACAGACTGGTTCCAAATAGGAAAAGGAGTACGTCAAGGCTGTATATTGTCACCCTGCTTATTTAACTTATAAGCAGAGTACATCATGAGAAACGCTGGGCTGGAAGAAGCACAAGCTGGAATCAAGATTGCCAGAAGAAATATCAATAACCTCAGATATGCAGATGACACCACCCTTATGGCAGAAAGTGAAGAGGAACTAAAAAGCCTCTTGATGACAGTGAAAGCGGAGAGTGAAAAAGTTGGCTTAAAGCTCAACATTCAGAAAACGAAGATCATGGCATCTGGTCCCATCACTTCATGGGAAATAGACGGGGAAACAGTGTCAGACTTTATTTTGGGGGGCTCCAAAATCACTGCAGATGGTGACTGCAGCCATGAAATTAAAAGACGCTTACTCCTTGGAAGGAAAGTTATGACCAACCTAGATAGCATATTGAAAAGCAGAGACATTACTTTGCCAACAAAGGTTCGTCTAGTCAAGGCTATGGTTTTTCCAGTGGTCAGGTGTGGATGTGAGAGTTGGATTGTGAAGAAGGCTGAGTGCCGAAGAATTGATGCTTTTGAACTGTGGTGTTGGAGAAGACTCTTGAGAGTCCCTTGGACTGCAAGGAGATCCAACCAGTCCATTCTAAAGGAGATCGGTCCTGGGTGTTCTTTGAAAGGAATGATGCTAAAGCTGAAACTCCAGTACTTTGGCCACCTCATGCGAAGAGCTGACTCATTGGCAAAGACTCTGATGCTGGGAGGGATTGGGGGCAGGAGGAGAAGGGGACGACAGAGGATGAGATCGCTGGATGGCATCACCGACTCGATGGATGTGAGTTTGAGTGAACTCCTGGAGTTGGTGATGGACAGGGAGGCCTGGCGTGCTGCAATTCATGGGGTTGCTAAGAGTCAGACACAACTGAGCGACTGAACTGAATATTCCATTGTTTATATGCACCACATCTTGTTTACCTATTTCTTTATTGATGGACATTTAGGTTGCTTCCATGTGTTGGCTGCTGTAAATAGTGCTACTATGAACATTGGGGTGTGTGTATCTTTTCAAATTAAAAAGTTTCCTTCTTTTCCAGATATATGCCCAAGAGTGGCATTGACAGACCATATGGTAACTCTACTTCTGTTTTTTTGAGGAACTTCCATACTGTTCTCCATGGTGGCTTTATATTCTGGTTAACAGTGTGGGAGGGTTCCCTTTTTTCCACATTCTCTCCAGCCTTTATTATTCTTAGACTTTCTGATGATGGCCATTCTGACTGGTGTGAAGTGATACCTCATTGTAGTTTCGATCTGCATTTCTCTAATAAATAGTCATGTTGAGCATCATTTCATGTGTCTGTAGGTCATCTGTATGTCTTCTTTGGCGAAATGTCTATTTAGATCTTCTGTCCATTTTTGATAAGGTTGTTTTTTATTTTTATTTTATTTTGAGCAGTGTGAGTGGTTTGTATATTTTGGAAATTAAACCCTTGTCGGTTACATCATTTGCAAAAGTTTTCTCCAATTCCATAGGTTGTCTTTTCATTTAATTTATGGTTTCCTTTGTTGTGCAAAAGATTTTAAGTTTAACTAGCTCTCATTTGTTTAATTTTGTTTTTATTTCCATTACCGTAGGAGTCGAATCCAAAAAGATATTGCTGCTTTTTGTGTCAAAGAGTGTACTGCCTGTGTTTATGTCTAGGAGTTTTAAAGTATCTGTTCCTAGGATTAGATCTTTAATCCATTTTGAGTTTATTTTTTTCTATGGTGTTGAGAATGTTCTAATTTCATTTTTTTTTTTTGCAAGTAGCTCTCTAGTTTCTCCAGACTATTCATATAGCTCTTTTAAATTTTGAATGGTTGTTGTCTGAACTTTTACTAACAGAATTCAAATATAGTTAAGCTTGTAACCATCAGCCTTTCCTTGTCGAACCATTGTGCAAACAATAAAGTGTTTAACATTATAGTACATTTGTCATATTACAGATTCCTTTTGGTCAGACACTTGATAGTAAAGTAACTGATAGTTAAGTTTAGTGGCATGAGGTAAGAATGGTGGTGCTAGGAACATCAAAGAAGTATTTAGACTGTAAGCCCAAATCAGAACTCTTTTGCAGGTACAAAATTTGCATAAAATCTTACATAACATTTTTAACTCGACTCTGGATATCTTGGGAATTCCTGACTTGTTTTTTTTTTTTTTAACTAGCTGTTTTTTATAAATTGAATATTACTTATTCATCTTCAGTTGAATTACATAAAATGAAAAACATGAGATAGATATTTGTATATGTTTTTTCAGAGCATTTGGTAGCATATTAAAATGCTAGTTCCCTGATCTGCCCCCATCGGGAATATTCCATACTTGAACCTAAAGTGAACCAGGTTTCTTAAGATTTAAAAGTGTTTCATGGAGAAACCCATTTTGCAGGCAGGGCATGGAATCTTAATAGAAGATAGTGAAGACTAAGTGAGGAATTCAGTGTCGTGTGGGAGCTCGGCTCAATGGTTTTCAGTCTGTGCTCTGATAGAAAACCAGATTTTGTGAGTCTCTTCAATAAAATGAAACCATATACAGAAAAATGAATTGATAGATTTTCCCCCCAGTATTTTCCTTCATCTTTTAGCATCTGTATCAATTGTGAAAAATCTAATGAAAAAATAGCTATTCATTCCTTCCCAGAAATGTCACTGTGGCTCCAGAGATGCTGAATAATATGGTACTTCAACTAAGAAAAGCCTTGGGTACTGTTTATTAATGTATTTAGTTTGGACTCATTAAAGGAGAAGCTTTCACTGAAGCCAAGAATGTCTTCCTAATGTCCTCTTAATAGCTTTACCATCTCCCTTGAGACTTCTGAGCCAGTTCAGAGGAGATCCTAGTCCAGCAAATGTTCTAACGTGGCCTCATTAAGCCTTTCTTCTGCTCTTCCTTTAGAGACTGTGCTGTTTGATTTGGAGATGTGGAAGCCCTTCTGAGGCTGCTGAATTTTGGACTCTATTCACTTACCTTTCCAAGGCTGAATTTCAAAACTTTTGTGTGGCCATTTTCTTTACCCTCTTCTTTCCATAACCAGTGCTCTCTTTTTTTGTAGGTTCCCCTACATTTTCACATTTTTTCGTAGTACAAGCTTCAATTCCCCCGATATTATTAGATCCCTTCTAAATAAGTGCACATTAAATCACCCTCATGTTGACCATCCCAGTAGCCACCCTGGGTGTTAAGAAAGACCAGTGGAAATTATAAGTAAGTGAGAGTTCAAAAATAAAAGACAAGTTCTGTGGAAAGCACAAGAAAAACTCAGAGAACGCACCTAGTTTTGCAATCCTTGGGGTATGATCTCTAGAATTCAGTACTTTGTCAGACCTAGGTGATGAGGTAGAGTTTAATAGAGAATGACACAGGTAGGGTGACACCACCCAGGGCCCCAGACTGACAAAGGGCTGAAGCCCAGAGTGTCACAGCGGCACAGCTACACATGTACTGCTCTGTAGGAGAACGTGTGTTGCAAGGTAAAATTTGAAAACTTACACTCTAGTGTTCGTGCTTCAGGGGGGCAAAATTGTGTGTAGAAGAAATTTAGGCCTTACTTTGAGCCACAATTTTTATTCTTTTATATTTTTATATTCATTATATTATATATATATATATTTTATATTCATTATTCTTAATGCCATTGACTCTTTTTCTCCTTCTTCTGCACTGATGGCTGTTTTCCTCTCTCTGTTCAGTTTCCGGTAATGTATATTATGTGAGGTAAAGTTTTTAGTCTCAGATTATTCCTGTTAATTACCATTTCTTAATGTATTATCTCTTTTAATTGTACTTGTTTTGAAAATTTTTTATTTCTAGCATTTAACATAGTATGCTCTTAATAATTATTTGTTGACTGCATTAAGTAGTGACCATACTAATGTATTATTTTGATACATTGTTTAACAGGTTTTATTTCTCATGTGGTTCTTTGTTTTTAAACTTTGTATTTAGTATAAAAAGTATTTTTATATTTAATATAAATAAATGCATAACTTCATATCATAAATTCTTACGTGATCTTTTTTTTAATGCAGCTTTATTGCTCAGGTCATTTTTTTCCTATTTCTTTCCCTCTGTTTTTCACTATAATTACTACCCCTACTCACTAAAATAAAAATAATAGTGTAAACAGCCTGGGATATATTATTTTTTTTCTTTTTGTGCTCTTAATTATGCTGGACATATATATATATATATTTATAAAATATATATACATTTGCATATACAGAGGTCTTTGGGTTTTTTTTTTTTTTTTTGGTATGTTTTTATGTTAGTAAACTAGGATTACATATATCTACGTTTCTTCACCTTCCTTTTTTCTCTCATCAGTACTCTGGAAATTCCTCCAAATAGCTGATGTGGTTCCAGCTTAATCTTTTTTTGCCATTGACAGATCTTTTATTATAATAGAGATTACCAGATTTATTTTTCCATTATTTTCTAAGTCTTCACTTTTTTATCAGCAAAATAGCTGAGAGTGCCCCCTTTCCTCCACATTCCTACTGTCAGTAATGGTTATAAATGTTTTTAATTTTTGCCAAGTTGATGAGTATAAAATGTTAACTCAGTTTCGTGTTTATTTCTATTTCCTGTTAGTGAATTTCAGTATCTTTTCACATATTTGCTGGTAGTTTTCATTTGTGCCTGTGCAAATAGCCTGTGTATAAATTTTGCTCATTTAAAAATACTGGACTGCACAGTAAGTCCTTTTTGATGATCCATTTTAAATATCATGTGTACATGTCAATCCCAAATTACTTGCATTTTCTATCAGGAATTTCACTTTTTTAATGGCAGAGGGAAGGAATCTTAAATTATTTCTTGTATGACTAATGAGTTGCCTCAGCATCCTTGTTGAATAATTTCTTCTTTTCCTTCTGGTTTAAACGCCACTTCTGCTATATAGTGTCCTGTGATATCTGTCTGAGGTCTATATGGTTTGTTCTGTTTGTCTATCCCTGAATGTGTTGTCTATCCCTGAATAATTCCTGGTAATGTGTTGTCTCCATTTTTTAGAGCTTTTACTATATTTCAGTGGATGATAATGAAAATCTCTTGTCAAGTTCTGCGAATAATCTTGCTGGTATTTTGATTTAATTGTACTAAATTGTAGATTAGTTTGAAGAGGTGTTTTCTGATGTTCTTCAATAATTTTTATAATTGGCTCTATAATGATCATGTACATCTTAGACTTACTTCTCAGTACCTTATGGTTTTTCTTTCTATTGTAATATTTTCTTTCATTGCATCTCTAATTGATATTTTGTAGCATATAGGAATGCAGTTGTTTTATATCTGGCTCTGTTATCCAATAATTTTGTTAAATGATCTTATTAGTTCGTATAATTTGTTAATAGCTTTAATGACATCCTGTCTATTGTATAGCTAATCATGTTGCTGTTCAGTCACTAAGTCACGTCCAACTCTTTGTGACCCCATGAACTGTAGCACGCCAGGCTTTCCTGTCCCTCAGTATCTCCCAGAGTTTGCTCAAATTTATGTGCATTGAGTTAGTGATGCCATCCAACCATCTTAGTCTCTGTTGCCCTCTTCTCCTCCTGCCCTCAATCTTTCCCAGCATCAGGGTCTTTTCCAGTGAGTCGGCTCTTTGCATTAGGTGGCTAAAGTGTTGGAGCTTCAGCTTCAGTATCAGCCCTTCCAGTGAACATTTAGGATTGATTTCCTTTAGGACAGACTGGTTTGATCTAATTGCTATCCATGGGACTCTCAAGAATCTTCTCCAGCACCACAATTAAAAAGCATTAATTATTCAGCTCTCAACTTTCTTTATGGTCCAACTCTCACATCCATAAATGACTACTGGAAAAACCATAGTTTTGACTGGATGGACATTGGTTGGCAAAGTGATGTCTCTGCTTTTTAATTAGCCATCTAGGTTTGTCATAGCTTTCCTTCCAAGGAGCAAGTGTCTTAATTTTATGGCTGCTGTCACCATCAGCAGTGATTTGGAGCCCAAGAAAATCAAATCTGTCACTGTTTCCACTTTTCCCCCATCCATTTGCCATGAAGTAATGGGACCAGATAGAGAAGGCAATGGCATCCCACTCTAGTATTCTTACCTGGAAAATCCCATGGACGGAGGAGCCTGGAAGGCTGCAGTCCATGGGGTCACTGAGAGTCAGACACGACTGAGCAACTTCACTTTCACTTTTCACTTTCATGCATTGGAGAAGGAAATGGCAACCCACTCCAGTGTTCTTGCCTGGAGAATCCCCGGGACGGGGGAGCCTGGTGGGCTGCCGTCTGTGGGGTCGCACAGAGTTGGACACGACTGAAGCGACTTAGCAGCAGCAGCAATGGGACCAGATTCCATGATCTTAGTTTTCTGGATGTTGAGTTTCAAGCCAGCTTTTTCAGTCTCCTCTTTCACCCTCATCAAGAAGCTCTTTAGTTCCTCTTTGCTTTCTGCCATTAGAATTGTATTATTGCATATTTGAAGTTGTTGATATTTCTACCGGCAACCTTGTGAGTCATCCAGCCCAGCATTTCGCATGATGTACTGTGCACACAAGTTAAAGCAGAGTGACAATATACAGCCTTGATGTACTCCTTTCTCAACTTTGAACCAGTCCGTTGTTCTATGTCCAGTTCTAACTGTTGCTTCTTGTCTTTCGTACAGGTTTCTCAGGAGACAGGTAAGGTGGTCTGGTAGTTAATCATATCATTTGAAGTTAAAGGCAATTTAATTTCTTTCCTTGTGATATTTTTGAATTGACTAGAAACTCAAACGCAGTGTTGAATATAAGCAAAGATAGTAAGAATCCCTTGTTTTATTCCGATATTTATAGAAATGCTTCTAGAGTGTCAACCTTATGGAAGGTGTTTGTGCCTGGTTTTGACCGCTGTCCTTTTATCAGATAAAGAACATTGGCTTCTATTTGTAGGTTGCCAAGAGAGGTTGACTTTTTAAAAAACCATGAATGAGGATTGTGGAGCTTATAAAATATTTTGGTTTTGGTTGCACTCTGTCTTTGCCGCTGCATGCAGCTGCTTTCTAATTGCAGTGCATGGGCTTCTTACTGCAGTGGTTGCTGTGGTTGCAGAGCACAGGCCCTAGGCGCGTGGGCCTCAGTAGTTGCAGCTCACTAGGAGTTAGTAGTGGAGAAGGCAGTGGCGCCCCACGCCAGCACTCTTGCCTGGAAACTCCCATGGACGGAGGAGCCTGGTGGGCTGCAGTCCAGGGGGTCGCGAAGAGTTGGACAAGACTCAGCGACTTCACTTTGACTTTTCACTTTCCTGCATTGGAGAAGGAAATGGCAACCCACTCCAGTGTTCTTGCCTGGAGAATCCCCGGGATGGGGGAGCCTGGTGGGCTGCCGTCTATGGGGTTGCACAGAGTCGGACATGACTGAAGCGACTTAGCAGCAGCAGCAGCAGGAGTTAGTAGTCGTAGGCTTAGTAGTTGTGGTGCGTTGGCTTAGTAGCTGAGGCTTGTGGGATCTTCCCGGGTCAGGGATGGAACCCATGTCCCCTGCATTGTCAGGCAGATTCTTATCCACTCTGTCCCCTGGAAAGTCCTCTCTTTTATTTAAATGGAATTGACTTTTATCAATTGATGCTGGGCTCTCTCTGCATTCCTGAGAACTTCGTTTGGCCATAATATATTATTTTTTTATACATTGCTGAGTTAATTTCCTAGTTTTTTCTTTAGTATGTTTATATTTACATTTATGGTTGAGTTAACTGATAATTCTCTTTGCATTACTCTTCTTGGTATGAAAGCAAGGTAGGTAGGTTCCTTCTTTTTCTGTCCCCTGGCTCTGTCTTTTTAAGAGGATTGTCTATTTCTTGACTGCTTGTTAAAATTCACTCACATAATCACTGATACCTGCTGTCTTTGTGGTGGCTAAGGTTTTCAACTTCTGTGTTTTTTGGATTATATAAACTTAATTTTTTAGATTCAGTTTTGTGATTATTTCAGATTGTGTAAGTTATCCATTTTGTTATGTTTTGATATTAATTTGAAGAAGCAATCATAGCCTTGCTGTATTTTTTTTCAAGATTGTTCTGAAGCTATATTCTTTTAATATTGTTTAGTTTATGTTCTCTTTTTCTTTATTAGTCTTACTAGATATAATTATTTTATTAGTTTTCATTTTGACTAGCTTTGTTTATTAATTTATCCACTTATGGTTTTAACTTTTATTTTCTGATTTTTCATTTTTAGGATTGATGTTCTGTTTTTCAGACTTGCAAGTTAAATAATTGACTTGTCTGTTTTTAAAAATTAATGCTATAAATTTATGAACAAATTACCCTATGTTTTGACATACTATTATTTTATGATAGTTTCCTTCTAAATTTTATAATTTCTATTATGATTTCTTCAATAATTCAAGACTTAAGAGTGCCTTTTGGAATTTTGAAATATATATGTATGCTTTTTTTTTTTTTTTAACACTTTTTAGTATTTATTTTTAATTTCTTTGAAATTTGTTGAAACTTCCCATTTAGCCTAGTACCATTATCATTTTTTTTTGTATTTTATGAGTAAAAAAATTAAACATTTTCCATTAAAAATTTTTTTTCTATTTGTGTTTGTGTTTAAATGTACATGAGTGACCCTACAAATTTTTCTAAGGAATTCCAGCCATAGTGATTTCCTCTCCTTGTCTTATTGGAATGTTTTTCTTCTGATTCTCAGCCTAACTTACTCTTTTTCATCCTTCAGGTTTAATTACCACCTCTTCAGAGAGAACTTTCCTGCCCCCTTTTCTAAAATAGCCCTTTTCTCCCCCATTGTTCCTTATTATGTCATATGACTTTATTTTTTAATATTAACTTGTGAAGTCACTTTAGTCGTGTCTGATTCTTTGTGACCATATGGACTGTAGTCCTCAAGGCTCCTCTATCCGTGGGATTCTGTAGGCAAGAATACTGGAGTGGGTTGCTATTTCCTTCTCCGGGGGATATTCCCAACCCAGGGACTGGACCTGCATCTCTTGTTTCCTGCATTGACAGGCGGGTTCTTTACCACTAGCGTCAACTGGGCAGCCCTTTTACTATTACCACACGTCACCTATAGTTGTGATTTGTTTACCTGTGTTGTATGTCTTCCCCTCTATATGGCATAACTACTTATGTGATTTTAGTTCTTCCTCCATTGGTAGGAACTTTGCCCATCATGCCCTTTTGCCCATCATTTCTGGGGCACATAGTACCGTGTTTATCATACAACAGATATTCTGTGAATAGTTGTTGAAAAATGACTGCTTTCAAATGTAAATAACCATTTAGCTGCATATAACATTCTTGATAGAAAGTTTCTTTCCAAGGTCTGTATACATTTTTGTATTATTCTGTGGCTCTTATTCTTGCAAGGAAGAAAGTACACATCTGCAAAGTTTAACTTTTTTTCTTGATCAGAAAAAAAAACCACACACTTTAATTGTCAGGATATATTAATAGATAAGCAGTGTCTTGTAAACTGTAATAAAACCAGGCATTAATGTATCTTTTAAAAACAGTCCTTTACTTTTCGAGTGATTTTCATTTTTTAGAAATTCCATATTGTTTTTCTGACTTAATGACTCCTGAAAATGAAACCTAAAAGTGAAAACATAACATAATAAAATAATGGCATTAAATCACTAGTAATATGGTCCATTTGTGTTAATGGTCTGTATTTCTATACAAGTTATTATGCCCTCTTGTCTTACAAGTTTTAACTTTTTTGAAGTATAATATATAACCGTTTAAAAGATTTAACCTGAATCCCATAAATATTCTTCAAGAATTCAGACAATCACAATTAAGTTTTAAATATTTCAACGTTTGAAAATGGCCATTTTGATATAGTAGGTTACTGCTTTTCAGAGTATTAATACGTTGAAAATTTAGAATAGTTGGATTTCTTCTTTGTGTCTAACAAAGTTAGATAATACTTAGCACTACACAGATTCATGAAATATAAAAGTAGGACCTGTTGAAATAATTATGGGTTTTTGAAACTACATTAATTCAGCTGTGTGGATGTGGATAAAAGGACACTTTACCAAGTTGTTCCCATTAGGGGTCAATAGCAGGTGCTTATTGGCTTGGGTTTGTGGATATTGCAAATAATGGACAGAAAAGGTTTTTCAAGAGACTTTTCAGATACAATTTTTTCTTATGCAATTGTCAAGAAGTTTTTAAGGGAAGTTCTTTTAAGGTTTCTCACATAAGTTTCATCAAGTGTTTCAAATTTAGATGATAAAAATCATAGGATTCCTGGTAATGGCATTACTGTATGTTTTTGGCCACTAGTCGTCAGTATTGAACCATTAATTGCGACACTGCAGGCATCGTTTATTAAAGTTGCTAAACTTTGCTGAAAAATGATTATAGTATATACACATTCCTCATCTCTTATGGCTCCCTAAAAGTGCACTTGGCACAAATATTGCAACTGGAAAAAAATCTAATTATTTAACTACTGCTATTTGAAACTTAAATTTGAAACAGTGTTGCTTTCTACTATTGAAAAATAAAATATGACATATGGAGTAGTACATATTAAGACATCTGCTAAATTTAACACTAAAATTGTCCTTTCTATGCCTTTTTGTTAGTTTCTTTCATACTTTCTATTCAGAGTTATATTTCCTTTCTTTCTCTCTCTTTCCCTCCCACTAAGGAAAAATCTTTTTATGTATAGTAAAACAATTAGAGACTACAATTTGAAATGAGAATTTATTTCTCTGGGATCATATAGTCTTGTGCCATTTCCAGGTTTCATATTTCTAAGCTATACAGAAGTATTCCAAAGATACAGTCTCTAAAACAGGATTTCCTAATGATTATTTTCTTCTCCTTAGTAATCACTGCCTTTGCCCCCTGTTGTCTTCTCACCCCAGTTATATTCATTTTCCACTGATATTCTAATGTTGTTTGTTTTTCATTTGGTTAATCTTGTTTGTTTTCTTTACTTGTTAGTAGAAAAGCATTTTTTATAGCTCCATCATGACTCATTGCATTTCTAGTGAATTTACATTTCTGTTTAGTACCCTGAATCCTTTTTTTCTTTCTTTTTTAATACTACCTCTGTAGGTTTATTTATTGCCCAAGAAATGAGAAACTGCTTAGGTTTTTCTAACATATCCTTGTCTGTATTATGGTCATGTTAGAATAGTATTTGCAGCTATTACCTTCTTATGTAGTTCTTTGATGGGCTTCATATGACAGTGAGAAAAAGCTACGCCATTTCATGTTTATTATCTGAGGTTGAGAAAGTGAAGCCTTGCTCTCCTGTATCCATCTTGGATGTGGAGATCAAGTTGGAGTGATGCTGTGAATCAGAACTGGAAAGCCTGGGCAGACTTGGTCTCTGGAGCCCCATTTCCTGATCCTTCCCCTTCTGACTTGTGAACTTGTAGAGAAGGTGCTAAACCTTTGTGTGGCTCATCCTAAGAGTACCTCATATGATTTATTTCTTCTGAAAAATATGGCTATTCATCTTGATAGTAAAATAATTTTAATTTTATAACTTTTTTGTATGTATCTTTTATGGCCTTGCCTTCTCCATTCCTCCCATTCTTTATATCCAGTTCATTATTAAATTTTGTCAACTCTGTCTTGAAAATATTATCTTAATTGCTAACAACTCACCCGTCTATCACTTCTACCCTGACTTATTATCTTGATCTTGTGGGCACTATTGTTTCCTGCTTGGGGTAGTGGAGTAACCTCCTTGCTTCCCTTCTTAACCTCCTTGCAATCTTTTCCCCATAGAATCAGGTAATGTTACTTCTTTCTTCAAAACCCTCAGTGCTTTCCTTATCTTGTTCAGGATGAAGTCTAAAGTCTTCAGCCTACAAGGACCCTCTGATGTGGTCCCTGCCTGCCATCTTACCCTGGTGTTCTATTGTTCTTCTGCTTTGCCTAATTACTTAATCTAGGGCAGTTACCCTGGCTTTGCTTTTCCAAGGATAGGCCAGGCACCCTTCCGCTTCTGGACATTTGTACTTTCCATTCCCAGAGCCAAGGATTTTCAACTTGGAAAGCAGTTGCATTGCATACACCATCTTGTCATTCACAGCTCTACTTCAGAAAAGCCTTATTAATTAGCCTACATAATATATCCCCCTTTTCCCTCCTGAGCTCCTTATCTGGCTGTATTTTTTTCTTTATAATACTTTTCCTTGTTTGCCATCTGTCTGCCGTCTCTCCCTCTGAGCAGAAGGTAGGCACTTGGTCTGTCGTACTCATTGCTATATCTCCAGTGCCTAAAACAGTGCCTGCCATAGGCCCAGTAAGTGTCTCTTGAATGAATGTTATAAGCTATTCATTATGAAATATTCATTTGGCCAGTACCCTCACGGACCTACCACGTGCCAGGTGCTGTGCTGGGGACTAGGGATTTAAAGGCTCTTAAAATGATCTATTGTGCTTTTGGGCTCCCAGTTCAGTTGGGAAAGTAGAAATGTTAACAATGAGTGTAATTTGGTGTGTTATTTCAGCTTTGCCAAGACTCCAGAGTAGCCCGTAGGGGAAATAGTTACCCTTTCTCTGCCCTTTGGGAAAATTTGAGTGAAAGAGATGGCATTTTTACTGAGACTGTGCATTTTCAAATCATTTTAGGCAGATCTTTTATGAATATGATTCTACTCTATTGCTTATTGCTGTGTAAGAAGCACTTTACCAATCTGTGGCTGAAATCCTTATTTAAATTCAGACCCACTATACTGTTGATTCAAAACATTGCTCTTTCTCTTATCATTTTATGCCATGCTAATTATTTTCTTCTCTCTTTTATGTTCATTACCTGTGGATTACTCTTTTTTTTGCAAGGTTAAACACTTTTCTGTAAGGTTGTGAAAAATCCATTAATGTCAACATGCTGAAAGAAAGGAAATAGATGGAAAAGGATGATTGGTTATTATGGGGTTTGTCTTTCAGAGTTGGTTGAACGCTATTTGGCACAGCTGGAAACGTGCAGGTCCCAGACATACAGTGTTCCTTAGTCTTCATTAGTCTTTCTCTTGATTTCTCTCCTTTCCTCCCACGTCCACCCACTCTCTTATTTAACCTAAGGTCTATTTTATAGGCATTGATCCTTTCAGATGACACCAAAACACTTTAAATATTCTGCCTGTAGGAAATGTTTTTTTTTCCCCTAAAGATGTATATTGTCACCCTGCTTATTTAACTTATATGCAGAGTACATCATGAGAAATGCTGGGCTGGATGAAACACAAGCTGGAATCAAGATTGCCAGGACAAATATCAATAACCTCAGATAAGCAGATGACACCACCCTTATGGCAGAAAGTGAAGAGGAACTAAAAAGTCTCTTGATGAAAGTGAAAGAGGAGAGTGAAAAAGT
Organism: Bos indicus x Bos taurus; assembly: GCF_003369695.1. NCBI lineage: Eukaryota > Metazoa > Chordata > Mammalia > Artiodactyla > Bovidae > Bos > Bos indicus x Bos taurus. The sequence goes on along the minus strand of NC_040085.1, from coordinate 85,949,383 downwards.
TGTCTTAAATAAAGCTCAACATTCAGAAAACTAAGATCATGGCATCTGGTCCCATCATTTCATGGGAAATAGATGGGGAAACAGTGTCAGACTTTATTTTTGGGGGCTCCAAAATCACTGCAGATGGTGATGGCAGCCATGAAATTAAAGGACGCTTACTCTTTGGAAGGAAAGTTATGACCAACCTAGATAGCATCTTGAAAAGCAGAGACATTACTTTGCCAGCAAAGGTCCGTCTAGTCAAGGCTATGGTTTTTCCAGTGGTCATATATGGATGTGAGAGTTGAACCATAAAGAAAGCTGAGTACATTGATGCTTTTGAACTTGGTGTTGAAGAAGACCCTTGAAAGTCCCTTGGACAGCAAGGAGATCAAACCAGTCAATCCTAAAGGAAATCAGTCCTGAATATTCATTGGAAGGACTGATACTGAAGCTGAAACTCCAATACTTTGGCCACCTGATGTGAAGAACTGCCTCATTGGAAAAGACCCTGATGCTGGGAAAGATTGAAGGCAGGAAGAGAAGGGGACGACAGAGGATGAGATGGTTGGATGGCATCACCGACTTGATGGACGTGAGTTTTGAGTGAACTCTGGGAGTTGGTGATGGACAGGGAGGCCTGGTGTGCCGCGATTCATGGGGTCGCAAAGAGTCGGACACGACTGAGTGACTGAACTGAACTGAAACTTCTTACAGAAGTTGGAAGAGATCTTGGATGTTGTCTCTTTCGACCTTATATTTACTCAGTACTTGAATTTTCATTCACAGAGCAAATTTCCTGCATGAGTGGTAGATATCAGAGACAAGTCTCTACCAGCCATGTTATCTTTTTTGTATTGGGAAATACTGAGATTAATAGCTAACCAGATTAAAGATAGTTTCATTTTGATACTATTTTTAGGAACCTATTATTTAATATACTATTTAATATTGATAAGATGAAAGTTGAACATTAGAAATGTATTCCACATCAGAGAATAGGTAATGTGTCAACTGTTAGCATGCTGCTTAAGGCCTTTGGATTCTTTTGAAGGGAGCGGTTCTGTGAGATGATGTGTAGGTGTAAGTTGTCCTAAAATTCTTACAGTCTTATTTCTAGATAATTAATGCTTATGTCTTGTTAGGCTTTTTGCTTTATTAAAAAATAATACCTAAGGCTATTATGTATTACATACTTATACTTTCCATCCTCTTTCACTTCCCCGTTTCAACTATTTTTCTCCAAAATTCTCCCATATATACTAACTTACATCTAATTATTCAAGTGGTTTTGAATTATGTGTGTTTTTCGGCATGTCCTTCTGGGTTGTTCACTGTGCTTATAGTTTCCTTGGTCGTACCCTTGTTGAAGTAAGTCCTCATATAATTTTTTGTTTCTTCTTTCCTAATCGTTTGCTCTCTAGGTTATTGAATAGTCACTAATTCTATTAGGGCCACTATGGCCTCTGCCTCATTCTTTGTTTCACCTGTTCTTTACACATCTGCTTAGGTGTTCTTGTATATCATCTCATATTCTCTTATTTATTTATAAATAACTACCCATATTGCTTCTATGAGTTGCATTTAAGTCTGACACATATTTTATGTTCATACTACATATGACTAGATCTCAAAGTAATGTTTAATCACATTTTTTTATGTGTGCTTATTTTTTCTCATCAATATTATCTCTGCAAATTATGACAAATACTGCTAACTTAAATCTGTTCAGGGACCATATGCAAATAGACATTTAATGCTATAAATGCTATGATGATAATGAAAAATGTTTGTGTTCTTGTTGACTAAACAGCTGTCTGATAATAGACTGAGGTTTTCTGAGTGCAGGACTTGTTTAATTTCTACTTTATGCTTTTCTTGAAGAGTGGAATGTTTTTATTCACATTTTCAGCAAATTTATACTAGACCATCTGTTTATAAAGCCCTTTTCCATCGTTATCAATTAATATTTATTGGGCAGCTACTGAGTGCATAGTAATATTGTGCAAACAAAGATGACTTTGCTACAGATAGGCTTATTCATAGGCTTGGTACTGTTTTATTTTGATTAGAAAAGTAAAAAACAAAACAAAACAACCCCCCCACCCTGCAATTCAAAGGCATAAAATAATATCTTCTAACTATGAACAGTGAAGGATGTTGTATATTTATAGAGCATTCTGCGCAAATACACCTAAAACTTGAGAAATTCCAAATTAAATTTCCATAATTATCTATTATCTTCTGTTTGTCAATATTTCTAACTCCATGGGCCTGCATTTAGAAAGTCAAACAAAGTATCATATTGCTCTGGGATTTCTAATAAAACTATGTGTCTCTTTTTTGAGAGGGAACTACTCAGATAAAAACAGACCCTCCACTAAGAGTGGTTGCTTTTTGAATTTGAAGGAAATCCTGGAAAGTACACTTTTTGGGCTCACATTTAACTTTACTTGCAAGATTTTTATTAAGTAAAAGGTTGCATAAAAATAAAATCCATTCCAGTAAAAGCAATGGCATTTAGGAGGGTAATACTCATTACCGTTGTTGCTTTTGAATTAAAGAAGTCAAAAGACTTGTATGTCTTTTCAGCGTACCAACTTTGTAGGCAATGATTAAGGTTTTGTTTTGCAGATTGGCAAATTTAATAATGTCTGAAGAGTGAAATCCTGATGCTAGTCAATAGGGGTTTTACTTTTGAGTTATTTTTATAGTCATGGTCGTGGATTTTCACTGATTCATCCATGGTCTCTGGCCTACTTAGTCTTCCATGTGGCCTTGGGCTAAAGTTTAGGGTAAAGACACTGGCCATGCAAGAGAGCAAAGGGAATTGGCTCTCATGGTGATTGAACCCATGACCTCGGTTGACTTCTTTGGCACAGGACATCCTAACCAGTCACAGCCTCCATAAATATGAATGTAATGGAAGCAATGAGTTTGTTTCATCATTCATCAGAGAAAATAGGTCCATAATATGTACCCATCTGTCCTACCACAGTAGTTCCTATGAAAGCTCTTTGGATTCCTGAAATCATAATCACCATATGATAAAAAGAAGAAGAAAAAAGAAAAGACATCTAGGCCATTCTCAAACAGAAGCTTTGAGTTTTATGCTGTCAAGACCTCAGGTATCTTTAAAGAACATTATTTAAGACTTTGCTTACCATCAGAAGTTATAGCAGTGTGCTTAACTACTGATAAATCTTGCTTAACCACTTGGTATTACTCTACTCTTTGAAAAACAGGAATGACTGCAACTTGTGACTCCTCACTATGTGCTTACTGCTTCAGTATGGAAAATACACGTAGTTCAGCTGGCAGCAGGGTTTTAGAATCTTCCCCTTTGCTTTCCCCCAAATCTATATGGTGTCACAGTGGTAATGATCAGTATCCGATCCCCTTGGACTTCTCTCACACAGTTCTACTTTCACTTATTTAAGTGTTTTAAAATCATAGATGTTGGTATAGAATTCTTGTTCCTTGGTTACGGCTGAAAATAAATTTCTTTGAACAATTTAAGTAATATTCACTCTGCTGTCTTTGAGTTAGATATTGGCTCAGGGATTTAGAAGATGAATGTATTGTTTTCTGCCTTGAAAAGAAACTTAATTTTTTTTTGTTTGTTTTGTTATGGTTTTTGTTGGCACAGATAATCCCCAACTGGATGAACTTAAAGGCTAAAATTTTCCATGACTTTAGCTAGTTTTCATGTGGGAGGAATCTCTGACTTGATTTAGGAAAAAACAAAATTTAGAAATTCACAGAACTTGATAGAAATAAAATCTATGTTAATTTAAATGAGTAGTACTAGTTATGAGCAATAAAATCCTGCTGTATTATGCATATATATTCCTTTTCAAAATATGTATTTTTCTATTGGTGTTTGATAGTTTTGGAGCTATGATTTAGGTTTACAGAAGAGAATTTTGGAAATAGCAGACTTTTGTCTTTTAAAAAATTCCACTCAAGTCAGGTTCCAATTATAGTGTTTTATACATACTGAGTACTTAATAATGTTTTTCTTTGATGTGAAATATAACATGTCCCTAAAGCTTTTGATTTTTTAAAATACATAAATATAAACAACTTACAACTTCAGTTTATAGCTTATGTGGTCTAATTGGCATCAAAATATGGTGGCTTAGTGGTAAATAATCTACCTGCCAATGCAGGGAATGTGAGTTCAATCACTGGATCAGGAAGATCCCCTGGAGAAGGAAATGGCAACCTTCTCTGGTATTCTTGCCTGGGAAATCCCATGAACAAAGGAGCCTGACGGGCTACAGTCCGTGGGGTTGCAAAAGAGTAGGACATGACTTAGCGACTAAACGACAACCACAATTACTATATTATGAAGTTTAAAATATTTCCTGATTTTTATTTTGTACTTACATGAACAATTATAAAAAGTAAATGACTTATGAAGTCATGAAAAGATATAGAAGAACCTTAAAGGCATATTACTATGTGAAAGAAGCTAGTTTGAAAAGATCACCGATTGTATGATTTTGACTAAATGACTTTCTGGGGGGAAAATATGGAGATAGTAAAGAGCATCAAGTTGGGGTAGAGAGGGGAGAGATGAATAGGTGGATCACAGGGGCCTTTTTTAGGATAGTGGGATTACTGTTTATCACACTATAATGATGCACACTTGTCATCATACATTTGTCCAAACCCATAGGACGTATGACAGCAAGTGAACCTTATGTAACCCATGAACTTTGGGTTATTATAATGCATCAATTTAGGTTCATTACTTGTAACAAATGCACCATTTTGTTGGAGGATGTCGATAATTGGGGAGGTTATGCCTGTATGTGGACTAAGGGTATGTGGGAACTGTACCTTCCTCTTAATTTGACTGTGAACTTAAAACCACTCTAAAAAATAAGGGTTAAAAAAAAATATATATATATATATATATAAACACAAATATATATACACATATATAAATACATACACACATATATATTAAGAGCAACTGTTATAATTTTCAGTAATATGACTTTTTCATTTTTCATTTTTACTGGAGAAAAAGAAAATATGACTTAAACATTTGTACCTTTAATATACTATTACAGACCTGTTGTTCAGTATGAGCACAGACTTGTTTTTCTGTAGTCCTGTTAGCTTACCGGTGAAAACTGTTGGTTTGTCATCCGCATATTCTTGCTCTTGTAACCAATGGCGTGCAGTTGTAGCACTGCTGAGTGACTAGGGTGAGACAGGATGGCTTATGCTCATGATTGTTTTTTGAAATTTCAGTGGCCTGTGTGGGTAATTAACATGTGACCTTTATTTCATTCCAGCTCCATCATTCTTACCCAGGCTTTGCTGGTCCATTTAAAGTAGACAAAAGGCCTTTAGTTCCTTATTTGTTCTACATTTTTGAGTGTGTTATTTTTTAGAACTTCTTGATAAACATGCCTATTGTCAAAGTTGTGGGAGTTTTTTGGTCAGATGAAATGTCTGCAAACATTTTCTTTTTCCCCTTTCCCCTATTCTTTTAAAGGAAAGACTCCTTTTTTTTTTTTTTTTTTGATTATATTTAACTGTGAGAATTCAGAAGCATCAGCCTCTAAAGAACATAAGTAGTACAAAACTCACTATGTTAGTCTTTTTAATGGAAATAGGCACACTTAAGGAAAAGAAGAAAAGTTGTTATTAAAGGTTTAAATGTGCTCTAGGGACCCTCTATTAAGGCCAGTGTTGTTGCTGTGATCTTAAATATGTAAAAGACAACCTGAATCCAGAAGCAGGGCACATGATAGCTTTATAGCTAAACTGCTTTTAAGAAAAAAAACAAGTTTTAAAGGGCAAAATAACACAGTAATAGAAATTCATTGGCTTGTGAATTTTTTTCCTCTTTATAACTACTTTTACTGGGTCAGTTTTCAATATAATTCTAAGTTGCTTGATCTAAGTCAAATGGAAAAGAAATCCAGTGTGGCCTTTCATTTTTAAAAGAGGTAGTAAATGAATTAAAGTTTGTTACTAAGGTTTAAAGAAATGACTTGTAATTTTGATTTAGTTAATGTTAAACTGTTTCTCTTTGACTGTTACCTGTGTTTCCAAAATTTAAAGTGCATTAATGTATCTATTTACTAGGTCTTAAGAGTTAGACCTCTTTTGGTCTTTCATTTTAAACTAATGTAGAAAATGTAGAAAATAGGTTCAGCGTTTTGGGCTAGAATATTGCTTGTGTGTTACTTGTTTACTGGCTTATGTTGTATAGGTAGTAGAAATAATGTTTTAAGTTAACGAGATTTCTAAATAATATGGTTGAAATAGAGTAATTTTCTTTGGGTTGCTTCTCAATACCTCACTTTTGCTCCTCCAGTGAAAACAATAAAGTTTAAGTTCTTGTTGCCTCAGTTTTCTGAGACTTAAATATCCTTAGAGGAGCAGTCCCTAACCTTTTGGTACCAGGAACCGGTTTCATGGAAGAAAATTTTTCCACATACTGGGGTTGGAGTGGGGATGGTTTCGTGATGATTGAAGCAATTACATTTATTGTGCACTTTATTTCTATTAATATTACATCAGTTCCACCTCAGTTCATCAACCATTAGACCTTGGAGTTTGGGGATCCCTGCCTTAGAATAAAAGGAGAAATAAGAAAGGCATTAGATGATGTTTTAGACATAAAGTAGAGCTACAATAGAAACATATGTTATTTTGGAAAAGTGATAAAATTAACTGGAAAGTGAGGAGGAAAGTATTATTGCAGATTCTTAGATATCCAAGAGAATTAGAGATTCTTTTATTCAACCAGCTCATATATGGAAATTCAAATTTAAAAACAAAATAGTTGACTTTCAGAAGAATTATGTTTTTCTAGGGCATAATCCTAAAGGAAATCAGTTCTGAATATTCAGTGGAAGGACTGATGCTGAAGCTGAAGCTCCAATACTTTTGCCACCTGATGCGAAGAACTGATTTATTGGAAGAGACCCTGATGCTGGGAAAGATTGAAGGCAGGAGGAAAAGGGGACGACAGAGGATGAGATGATTGGATGTTATCACCAACTCAAAGGACGTGAGTTTGAGCAAGCTCCGGGAGTTGGTGATGAACAGGGAGGCCTGGTGTGCTGCAGTCCATGGGGTCTCAAAGAGTCGGACATGACTGAGCAACTGGACTGAGGGCATAAGTCCATGTACTAGGAAACACAATTTGATTAAAGTTCAACTTACTGATATTCCTTTCACATCAAGTAAAATGACTAACATTTATACTAATTATAAGATACAAAAATTAAATACCTATTAGTATGAGAACGTAGCCTTCCTAAGTGATCAGTGGAAAAAAATAGAGGAAAACAACACAATGGGAAGGACTAGAGATCTCTTCAAGAGAATTAGAGATACCAAGGGAGCATGTCATGCAAAGATGGGCTCAATAAAGGGCGCAAATGGTATGAACCTAACAGAAGCAAAAGAGATTAAGAAGAGGTGGCAAGAATACACAGAAGAATACACAGAAAAGATCTCAATAACCCACATAACCACAATGGTGTGATTGTTCAGCTTGAGCCAGACATCCTGGAGTCCGAAGTCAAGTGGGCCTTAGGAAGCATCATTACAAACAAAAGCTAGTGGAGGTGATGGAATTCTAGTTGAGCTATTTCAAATCCTAAAAGATGATGCTGTGAAATCAAAAAAGCAAGAGGGTTCCAGAAAAACATCTACTTCTGCTTCATTGATGACACAACAAACTCTGGAAAATTCTTCAAGAGATGGGAATACCAGACCTGCCTCCTGAGAAATCTGTATGCAGGTCAAGAAGCCAACAGTTAGAACTGGACATGTAACAATGGACTGGTTCCAAATTGGGAAAGGAGTATGTCAAGGCTGTATATTGTCACCTTGGTTATTTAACTTATATGCAGAGTACATCATGAGAAATGCTGGGCTGGATGAAACACAAGCTGGAATCAAGATTTCCCGGAGAAATATCAATAACCTCAGATATGCAGATAACACCACCCTTATAGCAGAAAGTGAAGAGGAACTAAAGAGTCTCTTGATGAAAGTGAAAGAGGAGAGTGAAAAAGCTGGCTTAAAACTCAATATTCAAAAAACTAAGATCATGGCATCCAATCCCATCACTTGTTGGCAAATAGATGGGAAACAATGGAAACAGTGACATACTTTATTTTCTTGGGCTCCAAAATTGCTGCAGATGGTGATGGCAGCCTTGAAATTAAAAGACACTTGCTCCTTGGAAGAAAAGCTATGACCAACCTAGACAGCATATTAAAAAGCAGAGGCTTAAAAAGCAGAGACAGCATATTAAAACCATCTAGACAAAGCTATGGTTTTTCCAGTAGTCATGTATGGATGTGAAAGTTGGACCATAAAGAAAGCTGAGTGCATTGATACTTTTGAACTTGGTATTGAAGAAGACCCTTGAAAGTCCCTTGGACAGCAAGGAGATCAAACCAGTCAATCCTAAAGGAAATCAGTCCTGAATATTCATTGAAAGGACTGATGCAGAAGTTGTAACTCCAATCCACCTCATATGAAGAACTGCCTCATTGGAAAAGACCCTGATGCTGGGAAAGATTGAAGGCAGGAGGAGAAGGGGATGACAGAGGATGAGATGGTTGGATGGCATCATCGACTCGATGGACATGAGTTTCAGCAAGCTCCAGGAGTTGGTGATGGACAGGGAAGCCTGGTGTGCTGCAGTCCATGGGGTAGTAAAGAGTTGGAATCGACTGAGTGACTGAACTGATGTGATGAGAATGAAAAGTAATTATTTGCCAACTGCCCTGTAAGGGGATCCTGGATCCTGGTAACTTTTCTTTATGGAGTGAGGAAAGCGGGGATGTTGGACATGGTAACCAGTATAAGTGTTCAAAGTTGAGAACTGGAATAGAGCACATTGCTCTGTATAACTTGGGGAGGGATATTTAGAAGCCATTTGGGAATATCTAGAAGCTGAAAAGAAACCAAACAATGAAGCTGAAGAAAGATGGAGGAGAACTGGGGAGAAAGAGAGTTCCTGATGAGTAAAATAGGAGAATTAGGATTAGATGGAGACTTGATGAGTGTACTCCATCCACTGATATGGTCTTACATAAATTCTACATTACCCATTAATGTTTTTGGTGCAGGTAGGTTATCTGGAGGAGAGTGCAGAGGGGTTCAACTTTCTACTTAGCAGTGAGCACTGGCCTGTGAGTTAACATATCAGGAATCTGGGTTGCATTTTGTAGGCCAAAAACATACTGGTAATGTTACATTAGGTCTGATTTTAAGCTTAAATTGGTGGGTGAAATTTAAGCATACTTGCACAGCTCAAATTGTCTACCAGAATATTACTTTAGTGATTTTAAGGTATTTCCACATATTCTTTGATATTCTCCCACTGGGAAGTGGAGCTTAACTCTTCTCCCTTTGATTGTGGGCTGGACTTAATGACTTGCTTCTAACAGGGTCTGAACAGGAAAGAATACTAACTTTATGGCAGGGAGATTTGGCAGCTACCACCCTGCACTAAACAAGTGATCAAGGCTATCCTTGCTATCCTGAGTCATGTTACCATGTTCCCTACAGCGTAGCTCTGAGAAGGGCACTTACCTTTGGATATTCTGTCCCCATATTTATGAGCTCTGTCTAATTATGAGAAGACATCAGAAAAACCCATATTGAAGGGTGTTCTATGAAATATCTGTCTTGAAGATACTTGAAGTATTTTCTCTTTGAAAATACTGAAATCGTAAAAGGAAGAAAAGATTGAAAAACTTCCCCAGATCAGAGGAGACTAAAGAGATAAGATGCTCTGAAGTGTCTTGAATAAAGACCATATGATAAGTTGAATAAAACCTGTAGCTGAATGGTTTTGTAACAGTTTTGACATCTTTGTTTTGATAAACCTACCATTGTTATGTAAGATGTTAATTTTAGGGAAAGCTAGGTGAAAGATATATGGGAATTCTAAGCTGTCTTTACAATTGTACTGTAAATCTGAATTATCAAAAATAAAACCATTCAGAGGATTTTTTCCCTAAGGAAAAGTCTAAAATGATGTCTTTGGAAAACAGGAAAGGGTTATTAACTCTTTGACATAAACCCCCAAATAAATATTCATTTTCCGACATCACTATATCATAATAATTGTTTCTTTCAGAAAGAAAGACAGCTTGGTGTTTGAGAAAATGTAGTGGTTAAGAAAGGTGGGAGAAATCTGGGAAACTTTAATGTAGGTGATGAACAGAGTTGGCCAGTTGTAAACTGCAGTTGTTATTCAGGAATTATAAAGGGATGTTTATTCATCCATTAAATAACATATGTTTACCACCTAAAATGTGCCAAGAATTGTGTTAGTGTTAAAATGTGATCATGACAGATGGGGTCCCTGGCTTTCTGAAGCTTATACCATAGTGACAACAAACCTTTTGCAGTTCTCTTTGGAAATGTAAAGTTCTAGATAAACAAGGCATATTTGAATGCCTATCTATGTAAGTTAAAATGAGCATATAAATGAATTAAGCTTTTAAAAAAATTGACTTAAACTAAGGTATGTGAACACTTGGAAAATGTTAATATGTCTTTCTTGTTTGTTTGGTGTAAAATGTGATAGGATTTTTAAATTCTAAGTTTTGGAGCTCATGAGAAAAGGACAGAAATGTATTAATTCCAGTTAGTAAAATGGAAACATTTCTTCCCTGAGAATTTTTGGAGTTTGAGTTCTTAAGTAAGTTAAATTCCTTAGAGTGGCGGCATGAAGTTAAGCCAGGTTTATAAAGGTGCCTCCTTCTGTTTTCAGTAAGCAGAGGTGGAAACAGTTTGAAACATGAAGATGTACAAAATCTTACTGGAAGGACGTTAGCAGCTACTGGCTGAAGGTTGAAGAGTCTTCCAAGGTGGATTTTGAATTTGGCTTTGGAAGTGAATGACTCTCATATTTGGGACAGGCTCATCTTTCTGGAAGTTTTTTATGGCCTTAAGTGATGCCACCTGGCTTGGGTGGGCCTTCAGTGCATACCCATTTGAAATGGCTTCTGCTTAGGAGTTTGAATCCAGAAGGGGAGCCTGGGGAGCCTGACTGTTTATAATTTGATCAAACTTATCATCTGCCTGAAGAAGTCTCCTCCCTGTGGAAAAGCCCAGGCTGGTTTTTAAAAGTTCAAAGAAAAAGTATTGAAAAGATAACCAACTAAGTTTCACTTACTAAAGAAAAAAAAGGTGAGGGGTGGCTAGGTTGGAATGATGATGTTGGGGAATAAGATAGTTCAAATATTATTAAATGAATTCATGAAAAATATAGCAATAATTTGTATCTTTTTTTCTTCAAATTTTCCCTCCTTCCCTCTCCCTCTTTCTCTCTCTCTCTCTCACACACACACACACACACACGTTAGGTGGAATTAGACTGAAGAAGCAAGGAAAGAATAGAGATGCAGTAATTCTCAAATTTCTAGGATAATTTTTTCAGGAAAAATTTCTAAACACATCCCACCAGCCAAAAACAAGTAGGTTATACATATATAAGTAAGTATTATTACAAATTTTACTTAACTTACAATAAAGAACAAGTATCAAACATCAAAATCACTTGGTAGCTACCTGAAAAATGTTATGATTTGTAATACTTTATCAATTGTTAGCAGTTTTGTAATCATGATTGTTGATGTTTAATCACTGTGTCATGTCCTACTCTCTTGTGACCCCATGGACTGCAACCCACCAGGCTCCTCTGTCCATAGGATTTCCCAGGCAAGAACAACTGGAACTGGAGTGGGTTGCTATTTCCTTCTCCAGGGGAATCTTCCTGACCCAAGGATCAAACCCATGTCTCCTGCATCTCCTGCACTGGCAGGTGGATTCTCTACCTCTGAGCCACCTGGGAAGTCCCCTTTTAATGCTTTAAAAGTATCAAATTATTTAGTCTTCATATTCACTCTGTGCTTAATACTGTTATTTCAACATGGAGAGGCAATACCATTCAGGGTTAAGAGGCAGACAGCCCGAATCTACTTCCTGTCTCTGTCATGAACTAGATGAATGACCTTGAGCAAAGTATTCAATTCTTTGTAACTCCAGCTTCCCTCTTAATAAAATGGCTTTAATGATAACTCATGGAATTTTCATAAAAATTAAATATAAGTATTTAGTATGTAGAATATATTAACATTTACTTTATGTAAGAAGAAGAAGAATGCCTGACCACAGCACTCTCAAGTATTATTACATTATTTATACTCAAACCAAAACTACTCTGCATTTTTGGGTTTCCCTGCTGGCTCAGTGGTGAAAATTCCACCTGCCAGTGCAGGAGACTTGGGTTCAGTCCCTGGGTTGGGAAGATCACCTGGAGAAGGAAATGGCAATCCACTCCAGTATTCTTGCTTAGAAAATCTCATGGACAGAGGAGCCTGGCAGGCTACAGTCAATGGGGTTGCAAAAGAGTCAGACACAACTTAGCAACTAACCAACAACTCTGCCTTTTTCTTTAATTGTTTTTATTAGTGAGAGTAGGAGCCGTGCAGAGGGAGCAGTAATCTCATGGATAGGGGTCCATGGTTATTCTGTATACACATGTTTATGCGCTTTGGAGATATTTGTGGGATATGTGAGTAAATGAAATCGAAATGTGATTGATTATATTTGTTTCAAAACAACAGTTTTATCATGTTTTGCTGTTTGCCTAAAAATAATTTTTCTTTTGAGCATCATAGAACTTGTTGGAAAAGAGATCTGGAAATTTGGCTTTTCTCAATTTTGATGGTCTCCACACATGTACCTTTTTAAGTCTAAATGCTCAAAGTGTCAAACATTTTTTTAAACAAATGGATTGTTTTTTAGATGAAAGATTGCTCTTAGTATAAACTTTTTTCTCAAGTTTAATTTTGTTTTAACATAGATACAAACCAAAACAAACACTTTTGTGGTTAAGTTTTGAAGTTTGTATTTTTGTAAAGTTCCTTTTCTTCATTTTATTAAAGAGAGAAAAATGGGAAAAAAAATCAAAAGGAAAAAAGGAAGAAAGTTAAAAGGAAAAAATATTTATTAAAGAGAGAGAAAAAAAGAATACTTTTTTTTGCTGTATGTGAAGTAAGGTTTGAAGAGCCAGTTATATGTTGTGATAAAATGTCATACATGCAATAATGATGCAACCAGCATCTTTCTACCTTGATTTTTTTTTTTTCCAGAATTTGAAAAGGTAGTCAACTGGTTTTTGGTATCATATCAAGAATAGTTGAACAGATAATATAACTTGTAAATACTGTTATTTCTGCAGGCTGTAAAATTTGTTTCCAAGAAAATTGTTAGCTGTCTAAGTTCTCTGAATGTGTTATAAAATTCCCAAAGATGGGAAAAAATGAAATTAAGTCGAACTTGATTAGGTAGATTGGAAAGGTGTTTATATTTGATCCCCAGCAAAGTGATCTTAGGACTTGAGTGAATGAGCAGGTTGTAATTCATGTGTATGTTTTGGGCAATTCATAATCATCTGCCTCAGCTTCTTCTTAATAAATCCTTTTGGAATATTAATAGTGTTTATTTTCCCATTCTGTCTTTCTAGGCACTGAAGAAACAAGAAGCTAAAGCAGAGGAGAATGAAGGAGAAATGAAAAATAAGCTAAGACAAACAGAAAGTGAGAAGAGTAAAGTAAGATTCTGAAAATCGTCTTTCAAAGAGTACTAATGTTTGGGGCCACTGACGCTCACTGGATGTCCTGAGGTCATTTGCTCATTAGTGCAGCGAGGCCTTTATGTCTTGGTGTGGAATCCCTTGGCCTCAGGGCTCTGCCGCTCTCTGCTATTTGCTCTTGGAAACATGCACAGGTCGTTTGCTGCCTTGTCTTCTGGCCACTTTACTTTTTCAGACGGGGGTTAAACATGGCCATTCCTTGTTGGAGAACATTTAAAGAGCTTGACTTTGCTGCAGGGTTAGGAAAGACCTGTTGTTTAAAGGCTGAGTATTTTGCATCTGTTCATTTTCATTACAGAAGATAAAAATAAGCAGCCTCGTTCTGAAAAATCCTCTGTTCTTATTAAATATTAAGAACCTTTGCTATATATTCATGTCTGTGAACCTACAGAGTCTAGCCCTTTAGAACTGGAAGGTGATTCAGAGGCCAAACAACTCTCTTCAATTTGCAAATGAGTAGGTTTTAAGCTGAGCCCAGAGTAATAAATGATAAAGTGAAAATTTGCCCCCGCTGTAATATTCTTTATCCCATTTTTTATCTTTTCCGTTTGCCTTTGCCTCCTTTATTTCACCAAATTCCGTAGAGTTCCATGATGCGTTTCTGCTGCCTTCATGGTGGTAAGCAAGATGTGTCGGGCCATCACGCTTGCCCTTTGGGAGCTGAGACTGCTGACATTACCCAGGAAATATGACCAGGGTAGGCCCTGGTAGATTTTCAAACTACTTTGACTTCAGGGTGATTTCTTCCCTTTTTATTTAGCCATGGAAACAAGAGAACTGGTCAGGTAATATTTTGTGTGGATTCTCTGCCTCTACAGGTACTTTACAGCTGGCTTAGAGTTGACCTTTGACCAGTGTGGGCTTAGGAACCCTGACCCTCTGTGAAGTCTAAAATCCGAGTATAAAATGTAGTTGGCCCTCTGTATTTGCAGTTTAGCTACGCTTCCACACCTGTGAATTCAACACACTGGGGATCCTGTAATACTGTGGTGTTCCAGTTCAGTTCTGTTCCGTCGCTCAGTCATGTCCGACTCTTCGTGACCCCATGAATCGCAGCACGCCAGGCCTCCCTGTCCATCACCAACTCCCGGATTTCATTCAAACTCATGTCCATTGAGTGGGTGATGCCATCCAGCCATCTCATCCTCTGTCGTCCCCTTCTCCTCCTGCCCCCAATCCCTCCCAGCATCAGAGTCTTTTCCAATGAGTCAACTTGACCTGGGGAGTTCCTCTTTCAGTATCCTATCATTTTGCCTTTTCATACTGTTCATGGGGTTCTCAAGGCAAGAATACTGAAGTGGTTTGCCATTCCCTTCTCCAGTGGACCACATTCTGTCAGATCTCTCCACCATGACCCGCCCGTCTTGGGTTGCCCCACAGGCATGGCTTAGTTTCATTGAGTTAGACAAGGCTGTGGTCCTAGTGTGATTGTAAACTGTGGTGTTTACAATTAAAAAAAAAAAAAAAATCCGTATGTAAATGGACTTCTGCAGTTCTAACCTATGTTGTTCAAGGGCCAGCTCTACTTTAAAAAATATGTGATGTTTATTTTCTGGGCTGCATGTATGGTATTTAAAAAGCTTATATAATTGGATTAGAAAATTGTTTTGAAATAATAATAGGTCTGTAGAGGTTGCAAAATAAAATGTGCCCTGTGCCCTTTACCCAATTATTTTCAATGGTAACATTTTGTTTTATTGCCATCCAGTATCAAAACCAGCGAATTGACACTTGCAATGCATCCAGCTTATGCAGATTTCACCAGTTTTATTGTGTCTGTGTCGAGTGAGGCTGTGTGTGTGCTTTTTTGTGTGTGCTTATCTTATTGCCGCCACAGTCAAAGCACAGAACTGTTCCATCACCACAGTGCTCCCCTATGCTTCTCCTTAGTAGCCACCTCGACCACACGCACAATTTCTGAAGGACTAATGTATAGATAGTAGTTTGTTCAAATGAAGTGATAATTTAGGATAACTATTAAAATCGAAGCACTTAATAACATCTTAATCCAAACTTGTGATTTCACAAAATGACCTTACCCTTACAAATTGCAAGCATGTCCAGCATATATAAGCTCTGGATTTTTAGCAAACATTTTTTCCATTTGAAAGGGGAGGAAAAATGATTTTCCCTTTACAAACCTTTTAGTTCTTTGGCTGGTCTAATAATTAAATTGATATCAAGCAGATTAATAGGAGAATAAGCATTTAATTTTGTTCGTATGGGAGCCCCACAAACATACGAGATACAAAGGCAGCCAGGCAATTGAAATTGAAGCTTATCTCCCATCCTGAGCTAAGGAAAGGAATAGGGGCCTGGGACTTCAGAGGGAAGGAAGGCAGTTCAGAGGAAGTGAGGAGGGTGGGTTATGGTTAACAGATGTTTGCCCTGGCATGCAGGTATATCTTTCAGATACAGAGAGTATCTTTAGTAATAGCTCTTTTCCTGGTACAGACCCGCTTTCTAAATTTTTTTATGCAGTTAAGGGGAAGATGAAAAGCTTTTCCTGAGTCTGCTGGGCTTTGCTTACCATCAGCTCACAATAATACTTGAGCCAAAGAAGTGTACTTTGGGGTGGCATATTTTTCTCCCCTTTACATCCTGTTATATTTTTCAACTTGAAATTAGCTAGGCACAGTGACTTTGTAGCGTATTTAGTTACCTAACTGGCACATTTTCTGTGAGTATTATCTAATGGCAGTATTATTAGGGAAATTTAAAATGTCTTATTCTGAATTGAGATACTTCAAAATTTTTGAAATGTTATGAATATTGGAAATATTAGGAGTATAAGACTATTAAGAATATAAAGTAGTCACCAACTGGATGAAATATACCTTGAGTCATTGGGTGCCTGAAATTTTTATTCTAATTTAGTTCATATGATACTACATGTAGTAATTTAAAGAAAAAAATCGCTTTAGACTTTTGCATTAAAATGATTTAAAACTGAAGGGAGCTCAGAGATTGTCTTATATAAAACCCTTATTTTAGAGATAACAAAAAGGAGGCCTTTAAGGAAAGACTATTTAAACAGGTCATAATTGAGATGAAACTGACCAGAGTGCAGACCTCCTGCAGTCTGGTCTGGTTCAGTTTTTGTTATTTAATTACCATTATTTTAATGGGAGCATTGATATGTGTTTATCACAAGATGTTTATCTTTTTATATTAGCTGTAAAAGTCTGAAAACCTTTTCACTTTTCTCCTCTTAAACTATGCCTGTAATAATTTAGTTTTCTTCTGCCCCACTGGACATTTTTCCTTATCCTTTGATGAAACTCTAGCTTCAACAGGAATTGGAGCTATCTCGAAGGTTACTGAATCAGTCAGAAGGCAGCAGAGAAACACTTTTGCATCAGGTAAGTATGCAAGCTATGATAATCTGCTTTTACATTAAATCAGGATTGAGTCTCTTTCTCTATTAAATGTCTTTGTGAAAGGGCAAAAAAATTCAGGTCTAGGAAATTTTTTTTTCTTTCTTTTTTTTTAAAATTTTATTTTATTTTTAAACTTTACAATATTGTATTGGTTCTGCCATATATCGAAATGAATCTGCCACAGGCCAGCACACATAAGCAAAAGATGAAATCCTTTCAGGAAGATTCAGAGAAAGCCAGCACAAAGCACCAGCCCAAGTTCTTCCTGTGACAGTGTATCTTGCTGATTGCCGCTCCAATTTAGAAATTATCTCTCTTAGCATAACCAGTGTAAAAATGAGACTGGATGGGTAAGATACAATTTTCCCAGGAGCTTAATTTTATTAGAGGAGGCATTGGAGAGTGAAGGAGGAAGTAAAACACATAAAACAGACCTTTGCACGTTCAAGTTCCCTTGAATGTATCATTGTCTTATATTCTCGTTTTCAAGATGCTACCTGCTTCCTTTCAACCAGAGATAAGGCTTAATTTTAAAACATAACATTTTGTAGCCCATTAGCCCATAATAGTTGTTTGTTGCTTCTGATATTTAAAGTTCAGTAGCTTGAAATAGCTATCTTACATACACTGGGAAAGGGCATTGGATTTCTAACTGTCTTTCTGCTTGTGTTTAATGTAAATTGCAGTTGTACTTGCCTCTCTTTTGAGGTATGGGTTACATAACTCACTACATAATATGCTAGGTAGGCAAAGATGTCAGACATTATAGATGTTCAGGAGTAGTTTATTTGATGATTAATCCTGAAAATGCAACATGGCACCTGTTTTACAAAATCCTTAAAAACGTGTAATGGCTTTATTCTGCAGCCAGTGGTATGATGGAATTAATGTTGGCAGAGTTTAGACTTTCTTTTATGGAAGGTTATATCTATATTCAATTCCTTCTGATTCTTTTGGTTTTAGAACTCTGCCTTATAACTTCTAACCTTTTGAAATAAGAGATTTCTGTGTTTAGGTTGCCCTTTGACTTTAGCTGAGATGTTCTGCCACCGCTAACTTGTTTAATGGTCATTGGGGACTTGCCTGCTAGACTCCAGATACATGCAGATGAATAAAAGGGTACCTGACCTCAAGGAGTTTATACTTTTTTCAACAGCCTTCAGTGCTTATTTATTTTGAGCAGTACTTTGATATCAAAATGTTTTAAATTGTGATCATTTCACTTGACTTTACCAACCAATAGACTACATTCACATGAAAGAAAATAAGTGAAAAATGTAAAAACATACAGTACTTAACAGGAGGTGATTTGGGTTAATAGTAGTAGAGTAGATTGAGGTGAAAATAGGGATTTTGTAAAATGTGGTCAAATTATTTGTCATAGACACAAAGAAGGGGAAAATACCTTCATCGTGAAAGGAATAGGAATAAAGAAGTGAAGCAAGGGACTATTCCTCTGTGCTTGTCATAATGAAAGTAACTTGGTGTCAACTTGTGCTTATAATAATCTGTGGGAAGTGATTTTTTCCCTAGGGAAATAATTTGTAATAATTATAAGTTCAATTATTGTTTTCCTGATTTTAAAACTAATGAAAGCTTCACCTTTGATTATATGTATTTAGGTAGAAGAGCTCCGCACACAGCTTATGAAAGCAGAAGGAGATCCAAAGGGTTTACATCATCAAGTATCTCAGATTTCCAGGCAACAGTCAAGTCTTCAGGATGAACAGGGAGATGACTGGAGGTTTAGGAGAGGTATATTTCTGATTTGTAAATGTCTGGGGCCTTTTTTAAAAAACTTTTATTGGAGTATAGTTACTTTACAATATTGTGTTAATTTCTGTTGTTTTTGATTTTCTGAAATAATTTTCATTTTCAAAATAGCTTTTCTTCTGTTCTTTTCACCATATTCTTGATCTACTACAAGGTTTTCCAAATTAATCATAGTTTAGCATGCAGTTGTTACAAACAGACATAATTTTATAGCAGTATTGAGCAGATGGTACAGAGATTTCCTGAGTATGCCTGCTTCTTCATATCACAGATTCCTCAGCTGTCAACATCCCTCACCCCAGTGGTGCATTTGTTATAACTGATGAATTGGATATTGACACATCATTGTCGTCCAAAGCCCATAGTTTACCGTAGGGTCCACTTTTGGTATTGTGTTTTCCATAGGATTTGACAAACATGTAATGACATGTATCCATCATTATAATATCATAGTGTAGTTTCACTGTCCTTAAAATTCTCTGTGTTTCACTATTCATCCCTCTCTCCCCCTAACCTCTGACAAACACTCATCTTTTTATCGTTTCCTTAGTTTTGCCTTTTCCAGAATCTAATAAATGAATAGTTGGAATCATACAGTATGTAGCCTTTTCTGATTGGCTTCTTTACTTAGTAATTTCCTTTTAGGTTTCCTCCATGTCTTTTCATGGCTTGAAAGTTCTTCAAAAGAAAAAGAAAAACAAAACAAAACAAAACTTTTTTGTTTTGAAAGCACTGCATAATATTTCATTGTTTGGATGTACCACAGTTTATTTATCCGTTTATGTACAGAAGCCTGTCTTGGTTTCTTCCACATTTTGGCAATCATGAATAAAACTGCTGAAAACTAAACATCTGTGTGCAGATTTTTGTATAGACTTAAGGTTTCATCTCTTTTGGATAAATATCAGAGAGTGTGATTGCTCAGTCATATGACAAGAGTGGTTAGGTTTGTAAGAATCTTCAAACTCTCTTCCAAAATAGCTATATCATTTTGCCTTCTACCAGCAGTGATGAGATTTCCTGTTGTTCTGCCTCCTTCTCAACATTGAGAATTGTCAGCGTTCTGTATTTTAGCCATCCGGATAGGTGTGTAGTGGCATCTTGTTTTAATTTGCATTTTACTGATAACATGGTGTGGAGCATTTATTCATATGCTTATTTACTATATACACACACACACACACACACACACACACACACACATATATATATATATATATCTTTTCTGCTGAGATATTCATTAAAGTCTTTGGCCCATTTCTTAGTTGTTTTCCTGTTATTGTTAAGAGTCATTTGTATATTTTGGATAGCAGTCCTTTATCAGTATGTCTTTGCAAATAATATCGCACAGTTTACGGTTTGGCTTTTCGTTCTCTTAAGATTATCTTTCACAGAGCTGAAATTTTTAATTTTAATGAAGTCCAGCTTATTCCTTCTTTCTTTCATGGATTGTGAGTTTGGTGTTATATCTAAAAAGTCATTGCCAAACTGCAAATAATTCTCTTTACCTTCTAAGAGTTTTATAATTTTGCATTTTACACTTAAATCTGTGATCCATTTTGAATTAATTTTCGTGGAAGATTTAAATTCTGTGTCTAGATTCAGTTTTTTTTTTTTTTTTTGCGTGTGAGTCTTCAGTTCTAGTGTCCTTTGTTTAAAAAGACTCTTTTCCCCGTTGTATTGCTTTTGTTCTTTGTCTAAGATCAGTAGACTGTTTTATGTGGGTCTACTTCTGGGCTCTTGGTTCTGTCCCAGGTGTCTACCTGTCTTTTTTTTTTTTGGCCAGTACCACACTGTTTTGTTGGATAGTGTCAGTCCTCCAACTCTTTCCTTCTTTTTCAGTGTTGCTCTTGCTATTTGGGATTCTTTGCCACTCTTTGTAACTTTAGAATCAGGTTGTCAATATACGCAAAATAACTTGCTGGGATTTTGATTGGCTTGCGTTGAATCTATTGCTGAAGTTGAGAAGTACTGACATTTTGACAATATTGAGTCTTCCTGTCCATGAAAATGGATTATCTCTCCATTTATTTTGTTCATCCTTGATTTCTTTCATCAGAATTTGGTAGTTTTCATCATATAGATTTTGTTAGATTTATACTTAAGTATTTGATTTTTGGGCTTCTCAGGTGGCTCAGTGGTAAAGAATCTGCCTGTTCATGCAGGAGACTCTGGAGACATGGGTTTGATTCCTGGCTCGGGTAGATCCCCTGGAGTAGGAAATGGCAACCCACTACAGTATTCTTACCTGAAAATTCCATGGACAGAGGAGCCTGGTGGGCTGCAGTTCATGAGGTAGCAAAGAGGTGGACCTCACTGAGTGACTGGCATGCATGCATTTAATTTGGGGGGATGTTAATGTAAATAGCATTGTGTGTTTAATTTCAAATTTCTCTTGCTTGTTGTTATATTAGTGTCCAGTTTTAATGTCTTCTCTGCTTGATTTTTAAACCCATTTCAGTTGTCAGATCTGCTTATCTTATGAGTCTTCCTTTTAGAAAGAGCCAACAAGCCAGTTGTGGAATTTTTTAAAAATACATGCACATACATATATTGGAGAAGGAAATGGCAACCCACTGCAGTACTCTTGCTTAGAAAATTCCATGGATAGATGAGCCTGGTGGGCTACAGTCCATGGGGTCACGAAGAGTCGGACACGACTGAGCGACTTCATGACTTCACAACAACACGACATACATATGTGCACGCATGCACACACACATACGTGTGAGTGTATTTTTGTGTGTGTATTTTTACTTAAATTGGAAATCCCTATGCTTTTCACTTTCTCTTAATCTGATTTTCAATATAAATTAATATTCTATCTTTGTTTTGTTACCTGGAGATTTGGAAAAAAAAATTAATCAGATTGTAGAAGTGGTCATGAACCATATGACTGGCTTTTTTAATGTTGATTAGAAAGGCCTTGTGTTTGAAAATCTTTAGAATGTTTTTTCAGTGGAGCTGTTGATTTTGGTTGTAGAATTTAATTACTCTGGATGTATTTCTTTTTGAAAGTTTTGTGTTTAACAGAAATGGTGATATTGAAATTTTATAATGTTTTCTAACAGACTACTAAAGATTGTTCCGCTCTAAATCATTTAAATATTAAGGCATTTTACTCAAATGCCTAGATTACCATAGAAAGTGTTTGATGTTATAAATTCCCAGATTCCCTACACTTAACTCAATATGTTGCCTAAGTTAGAATTCCCACATTACCAGAAAATCTTCTGAATCTACCAGAAAATGGCAGATTTTGACATACTTGTCCTAACATATTTGCATGCCATTAAGGAGAAGGCAATGGCACCCCACTCCAGCACTCTTGCCTGGAAAATCCCATGGACAGAGGAGCCTGGTAGGCTGCAGTCCATGGGGTCACTAAGAGTCAGACACGACTGAGTGACTTCCCTTTCACTTTTCACTTTCATGCATTGGAGAAGGAAATGGCAACCCACTCCAGTCTTCTTGCTTGGAGAATCCCAAGGACGGGGGAGCCTGGTGGGCTGCCGTCTATGGGGTCGCACAGAGTCGGACATGACTGAAGCGACTTAGCAGCAAGTTCAGTTGAGTTTCATGTGGTATTGTAATTTAAACATATTTTGACATTAGAAGCTTGGAAGAAAAGCTATGACAAACTTAGTGTATTAAAAAGCAGAGACATCACTTTGTTGACAAAGGTCTGTATAGGCAAAGGTATGGTTTTTCCAGTAGTCATGTACAGATGTGAGAGTTGGACCATAAAGTAGTCTGAGTGCTGAAGAATTGATGCTTTCGAACTGTGGTGCTTGAGAGTCCCTTGGACAGCAAGCACATCAAACCAGTCAATCCTAAAGGAACTCAACCCTGAATATTCACTGGAAGGACTAATGCTGTGTTCCAGTATTTTGGCCACCTGATGCGAAGAGCTGACTCATTGGAAAAGACCCTGATGCTGTGGAAGATTGAAAGCAGGAGGAGAAGGGGACGACAGTGGATGAGATGGTTGGATGGTATCACCCACTCAATGAACATGAGTTTGAGCAAACTTCAGGAGACTGTGAAGGCCTGGAAAGCCTTGTTTGCTACAGTCCATGGGGTCGCAAAGAGTCAGACACAGCTTAGCCACTGAACAACTTTACAATTTATTTTTAAAAGTAAAATATAGTATTAAGATTATTCACCAGATTTTCATGAAGTTGTACATGGGAATTCTCATTTCGTCTGGAAAAAGATTCTATGGTACATTTGTTATGTTTTGTTGTCTTATAAAATCTAGTTATTTTTGGTGTCTTTGAGGATTCAAAGAATCTCACTTTTTTAAGCTACTTACCAGGCTTAATGAAAATCTTAAAGTTCTTTTATTGTTGTGTCAATGGACTTCTTCACCTTCTTTTAATAATTCTAGAGTTTTCATCTTTATAGAATGCTTGCATTATTTAAAAAAATTCTACGTAAGAAATTGCACTTGTCATCTTCTGCCTGCTCTTTGTTCCTCTACTCACTGCAAAATGACTTCCACTTCTGCTTCTAAAATTGACTTTGCTTAGTTTATTAGTGGTCTCCTCTGTCAAATTCAAAGGAATTTTTAATTACTTGCGTTGGTTTTTGCCCATTTGTTTCCTCTCCCTTAAAGCTCTTCCACTGACCTGATTGTTCCTACTGTTTCCTGGTTCGTCTGTCTTAGTTGTTTTCAGTCTTTCCATCTGAATCTTTTCCGTTTGTTTCCAGTTTGCATTTTAAATGTTGCTATGTTCTAGAATCCTATTTATGGATTTTCTCACTTGGTGCTTCTCCTCTGGGGTTGTTATTTAATCTTAGGCTTTAGCTATCACCCAGGAAGGATGATCCCTAAAGGGAGCTCTTCTCACTCTCCTGACCTCCAACCCTCCAGATGGAGATGCTCCTTCGGTGTCTCTGTACTGTTCCAGCATGCTCAGGAACAGGTTTACAACTGAATTCATACTTTCCTTCAAACCTGTTTTTATTTCCTCTCTTAACTGGTTAAATGTTTCTTTATCCAGATAAGCCTGAAATACAAAGAACGTCCGAACTTACTTCTCCGCTCCATATAATTAGTCTCTGTATCCTGTCTGTTTGAAGATCCTGACAGCTTTTGAAGTGGCTTCTTTCGTGTTCCCACTAACCCAGTTTAGGCATGCTTTATCTCATCTCTGTTACCCTCTTATATTATGCTAGTTTGTCTGTAATCTATCTTCTGTCCTGCTACAAAAGGGACCCTCTGAGACACAAACCCGTCATGTTATTCTCTTGATTAAAACCTCTCATAATTTATTGAATTCTTACAGGGCATCATGCTACTCATCTTCCACTATGTCTTTTAGTTCTTAGAAATATTCTATTAGAAGGATACTCTTCTTATTTCCATTTTAATGATTTTTTTTTAAAGGCTGAAAAGCAAAAAAATCGAATTCCTTGCTTAAAGTCAGATTTGTGGGAAGTAGCAAACCAAATATTTTTTCTTTCCAGGCTTGAACTCTTTAACTGCTATCCTCTACCGACCCATCAACGTTTGTAGCAAGAATTCTTTAAAATGGAGCATATGAGATAATCCTCTGGGAGGAGAGTGTCTCTAACACTATTTGTGTTGTATACTTTGTGTTTTAAGTATTTTAATTTTTATAAATGTTTCATTATATATGCATATATGTGTTATACCTTTATATATATCTACACTTAAATATTTTATGTAGGAACTTCCCTGTAGCTCAGACGGTAAAGAATCTGTCTGTAATGCAGGAGATCCAGGTTCAGTCCCTGGGTTGGGAAGCTCCTATGGAGAAGGGAATGGCAACCCACTCCAGTATTCTCGTCTGGAGAGTCCTATAGACAGAGGAGCCTGGTGGGCTATAATCCATGGGGTCACAAAGAGTCGGACACGATTGAGCAACTAACAATACGCTACTACTGCTATTTTATGTGTAAAACATATCAAAATATTATGTCTCCACATCAAATACATAGATGTGTTTTATAAAATACATATATGTGTATGTTTATATACATATTCATATATATTATCTTCATAAGTTGTATAATAATATTCATACTAACATTAATTTGCATAAATGTGTGTATATTCTAATATTATATATACCATGAAACATGTCTAGATCTATATATAGATAGCTGGGTACTATAGAGGGAGAGATGCACACACATATGCATATTTATATGGGCTTCCCAGGTGGCTCAGCAGTAAAGAACCTGCCTGCCAATGCAGGAGACTTAAAAGACATGGGTTCGATCCCTGATTGGAGAAGATTCCCGGGAGGAGGGGATGGCAACCCACTCCATTATTCTTGCCTGGAAAATCCCATGGACAGAGGAGACTGGCAGGCTACAGTCCATGAGTTCACAAAGAGTTGGACATGACTAAAGTGACTTGGAACACGTGGGTATATATTAATAAATTTATAAAAGTTATTTTTAAGATGAATGGATACATGTATTTTTCAAATGAATAAATACATTTATACGTAAAAATATGCATATTTTCAGGTTGATGATCTAGCAGGAGTGGGCAAAGGATAGCCCACTCCTTTGCCCACGCCTGCCAAATCCAGAGCCGAATCCAGACTGCTTCCTGTTTTTGAATATAGAAACTTTATTGGAATACAGCTACTCCCATTCATTTATGCATTGTCCAGGTCACTTTTGTAATATAATATCAAAGATGAGTAGTTTTGACAGAGACCATATAGCTGCAATATTTACTGTCTGACCTTTTACAGAAAATGTTTGCTAACTCTTAGTCTGTAGGCTGATTTCCAAGCTCCCTGGCAGCGCATGACTGCTGAGTCTGCTGACTCACCTTCCTCACAAGTATTAGCTATGTAGAACATGATGTGTGCAGTTACCCGAATATGAAATCCAATATTATTCCTAGGTGCTTTATGCTATTTCCTTTCCCTGAAATATCAACCCAACTTTATCTGCTTTGCTAGGTGAAATTTTTTATCTATTTTTCAGAACTAACTTTTAAACCAATTTTTACAAACTCAGTTTCTTATTAAGATAGAGTTAATCATTCTGTCCTTTGGACTGATTTTGTATGATAACCATTTACTATACAGAAATTATACAGATACAGGGAAATATCTGTATAGTATCTGAGGGTCTTCTTATCCCTGTTAAAATACTTATGCATCTTTCATACACGCTGTACAATTTTGACAGTTTAATATTTCTGAAGTTGGGATGTGTCTTATGAATGATCTGTAAATTGTATTTGCTAGTGTTTCCTTCCTTCTTTCCTTTTCTGGAAGTGAAAGTACTAGAAAAGAGTATATGTGCCAGTTTTTGACATCTTAACTTCATAGAAGTACTTTATTTATATCTTCTTCCTGTTCTTAGAATGCAAGCTCTTTGAGAAAAGGGTTTTTGTGTTTATTTTTTAAAAAGATGGTGTTACAGTGCCCTTTTCATCATATACCAAATATTTCATATTGAACTAAAAGTATATACTATGTCAGTTTATATTGTTCAGTTGTAGGTTGTTGTCTCCAGAACTAGTAAGTTAAAGGTCAGAACACAGTCAAGATTTAGCTGCCTCCTTTGCTTATGTTGCAAGAAAAGCATTTTGTTGTGTGAACTTCAGTAACTTCAGTAAGCTGTAGAAGCTTAGTTGAAAATTCTTTCAGTATTTTTGTTTTAGAGTTTGGGGGTAATATAGGGATATAACACAAATTAAAGAAAAATGCATAGAATTTTCCTGAAATAAATTATACTGGAAATCAGATAGCAGTCCAAGTACAGTATCAAAATGGGATAACACTGGATGATGTAGCTATGTATTTTAGAAAATTGTGTAAGACTTGAAATAATAGAATGGTGAGTTGGTGACAGCGACATCTAATAAGTGGATTGTATGGAGTAGAGTTAATATTAATAAGCCTACCATTTGAGAGTACATTATCCTGTGAGTAACGAACAACCATCACGCTTTACATTTTCTCTTTTAAGGGGTTGAGCGAGAGGATCTGGAGAAGCAGATGTCAGATTTGAGAGTGCAGCTGAACTTCAGTGCAATGGCTTCTGAGTTAGAGGAAGTGAAGCGGTGCTTGGAGCGAAAAGACAAGGAGAAAGTACATTTGGCAGCCCAAGTGGAGGTGACTTTGCTATGTTTAAGCCATGTTCAAAAGACTTTAGTTTTGTTTCATAGCATTGCTTAGTGAAATTTTAATATAAAGGTTGTGATGTTTTACGAACTCAAGTTTGGGTGGAGATAATGTCAAGTTATCTAGATGGTTACTTTAATTACATAGATAAATTTCTGCGGATTCATTTCTCTTCATTTGGACCTCAAAGCCAGGATACCTATGAAAGCTGCAAATATTCTTCCACTAGCAGTTGAGCCCTTCCCTCAGACAGAAGGGATCTTTCTTCTCTCAAGGAACCGCAGTTATTTGTGGTGGGTGTGGGGGAGCAAGGTGGGGGTGAAATTGGCAAAAGGCATAGCAAAAAGGTGTTACTGATATTTTTGTCTTTGGAAATAGAAAAGTTTTCAAATCTCTAGCTGTTTTGCATGAGGTAGAGGTGCGATGCCTCCATCAATTTAGAGTTGTGTAGTAGTCATGAATGATGAGTGAAGTGTAACTAGGCAGCTCCCGTTTCCTACTTGCCTTTTATCTAGCACAGATGGTGCTAGATAAAAGTAATTATCAAAAACTATTAAAAAATCAAAGGAAAGAACTTGATAAAAGAAAATGGCTTAATTCCCATTTTAATTATGTAAATTAGATCCATGCAAACATGGAGGACACATTTGGAACTAGATATGCATCAGTCTTTCTCTGTATCTGTTGTTGTTAGTGAAGTTGTGCTCCAATTGTAATAAGTAGTCACATTGGAAGAATTTCCTAAGTTATAATGAAAGGTAGAAAATTGGTGTGAAAAGTATCTAACTTTATAAAATCCAAAGGAAATATTTAATGTTACCGCAGTCTTAACTTTCTCTTTCATCTTGTCAGTGCATCAGTACAAAATATATTTTAGATTTGTTTCAGGTTCATGTTTAAAGATAATTAAACAGTGACATTTTCTTTACAAAGCCTCTGCATGTTTATTTCTTTATTAATTTTTTAATGGGAATATAGTTGACTTAGAATACTATATTAGTTTCAGCTGTACAGCATAGTGATTTTTATGTTTTTATAGATGATGTACCATGCCATGTTAATTATAGTATTATTGACTATTCTCTCTGTGACTTTTTAATTCAACTTAACTTTTTTTGGCTTAAAATTTTATATTTTATTGAGGTAATGTTGGTTCATAATACTGTATAAGTTTCATGTATTATATTTCTCCTCCTTTCCACTACATTGTGTTCACCACCAAAAATTTAGTTTCTTTTCATCAGCATACATTTGATCCCCTTTACCCATTTTTGCCTCCAACCCCGATTCTGTTCTGTCCCGTCCCTTGTGATAACCATTAGTCTGTTCTCTGTATCTATGGGTTTGTTTTTATGACTTGTGTTTTTTAACATTTCACTCGCTTTTTAAGTGGTTCATTCATTGCCTTTACTATGTATTTTTCTTTCCTAGTAAAGTACATTTTTCCTTTCATTCATTTTTCATATCTTTATAGGGCCTTTCCTTTTCCACTTAAAGAAGTTGCTTTAACATTTCTTGGAAGGCTGGTTTACTGTTGTTAAACTCTTTTTAGTTTTTGCTTGTCTGGGAAACTTTCTCTCCTTCAGTTCTGAATAACTTTGCCATGTGAGTATCACTGGTTGTAGATATTTTTTCCTTTCATCACTTTAAATAAAATATACTATGCCGTTCCCTGTAGACCTGCAAAGTCTCTGCTGAGAAATAGGTGATAGCCTCTGGGGCTTCCCTTGGATGACGCTCCAGTTTTTCTTTTTCTTTTTGACTGCCTTTAAAATTCTCTCTTTAACTTTTGCTGTTTTAACTATGCTAGGTCTTGGCGTAGATCTCTTTCATTTTGTTTGGGATTTTCTTTGTTTCTGGTTCTGGATATGTGTTTCTTACTACAGGTTAAATTTTCAACCATGGTTTCACCAAATTCATTTTTGCCTCTTTCTTTCTCCTCTCCTTCTGGAACCTCTAAAATTTGAATTTTATTATGCTTGATGTTATCTTCAGTTCAGTTCAGTTCAGTCGCTGAGTTGTGTCCAACTCTTTGCGACCCCATGAACCGCAGCACGCCAGGCCTCCCTGTCCATCACCAACTCCTGGAGTCCACCCAAACCCATGTCCATTGAGTCGGTAATGCCATGCAACCATCTCATCCTCTGTAGTCCCCTTCTCTTCCTGCCCCCAATCCCTCCCAGCATCAGGGTCTTTTCCACTGAGTCAGCTCTTCACATCAGGTGGCCAAAGTATTGGAGTTCAGCTTCAGCATCAGTCCTTCCAGTGAACACCCAGGACTGATCTCCTTTAGGATGGACTGGTTGGATCTCCTTGTAGTCCAAGGGACTCTCAAGGGTCTTCTCCAACACCACAGCTCAAAAGCATCAATTCTCTGGTGCTCAGCTTTCTTTAAAGTCCAACACTCACGTCCATACAATACTATTGGAAAAACCATAGCTTTGACTAGATGGACCTTTGTTGGCAAAGTAGTGTCTCTGCTTTTTAATATGCTGTCTAGGTTGGTCATAACTTTTCTTCCAAGGAGCAAGCATCTTTTAATTTCATGGCTGAAGTCACCATCTGCAGTGATTTTGGAGCCCCCCAAAATAAAATCTCTCCCTGTTTCCATGGTTTCCCCATCTATTTGTCATGAAATGATGGGACCAGATGCCATGATCTTAGTTTTCTGGATGTTGAGCTTTAAGCCAAATTTTTCACTCTCCTCTTTTGCTTTCATCAAGAGGCTCTTTAGTTCTTCTTCACTTTCTGCCATAAGGGTGGTGTCATCTGCATATTTGAGGTTATTGATATTTCTCCCGGCAGTCTTGATTCTAGCTTGTGCTTCATCCAGCCCAGCGTTTCTCATGATGTACTCGGCATATAAGTTAAATAAGCAGGATGACAATATAGAACCTTGATACACTCTTTTCCTGATTTGGAACCAGTCTGTTGTTTCAGGTCCAGTTGTGACTGTTGCTTCTTGAGGTGTATACAGATTTCTCAGGAGGCGGGTCAGGTGGTCTGGTATTCCCATCTCTTTAAGAATTTTCCACAGTTAATTGTGATACACACAGTCAAGGCTTTGACATAGTCAATAAAGCAGAAGTAGATGTTTTTTTTTGGAACTCTCTTGCTTTTTCAGTGATACAATAGATGTTGGCAAGTTGATCTCTGGTTCCTCTACCTTTTCTAAATCCAGCTTGAGCATCTAGAAGTTCATGGTTCACATATTGCTGAAGCATGGCTTGTAGAATTTTGAGCATTACTTTACTAGCGTGTGAGATGAGTGCAATTGTGCGGTAGTTTGAGCATTCTTTGGCATTGCCTTTCTTTGGGATTAGAATGAAACCTAACCTTTTCCAGTCCTGTGGCCACTGCTGAGTTTTCAAATTTGCTGACATATTGAGTGCAGCACTTTCAGAGCATCATCTTTTAGTATTTCAAATAGCTCAACTGGAATTCCATCACCTCCACTAGGCTTTGTTCGTAACGATGCTTCCTAAGGCCTACTTTACTTTGCATTTAGGCACTCAGTTAATATTTGTTGACTGAAAGAATATATTGCAGAAAAATTTTATGGTTATTTTTCAAAGCTGGCATTTGTTGTCTAGTAATTCTTTAAAAGCACATTCATTTCGAAAAAGTTGTCAGTATTCAAGGGGACCTTTGCTCTTTCTCACTAATTGTATTAGTTTTTGTTGGTCCAGAATATATATTTTAAGTAGTTCAACACTGGGGTAAAACAATTGAGAATAGCTTATGAAAAACCCAAATGAAAGCTACATTTGAGTTTGCATAATTTACCTTTCAAATTCCACCAAAGACCTTAAATCTCTGTGTGCATAGAAAATACTAAGTGGGATATTTCTCTCCTTCTAAACTTGAATTGAACTCATTAACCTTGATAGGCTATTTGTATTCATAAGAATTCCAAGCATCCTTGATCAGTGATTCTTTCTGATTTAATCTCAGCCTCCATCTTCCATCAACTTACTCTTCTTGAAAAAAAAATTTGACTTTTAAATTCAAGGAAGAACTTAAAAAAAGATTAAAAAAGGCTCTGTACATAATTTAGATTAAGTTTGAAAGTGATAATTGAGTGACAACTGACATGATTATTCATTAGCAGAAACTTGAGACTATAATGCTAGTATTTGCTTTTAAAAAGAGAGAAGATAGTGGAAAATAAATGATAATCAATAACAACTTTTTATGATTAGTACAGTAGAAACCGAAGGAAGATTGTTCCTTTTGTGCATGCTTTTGAGTAAACTCTTTTGATCCTTGCATTTTTTATATAAAGCTGGCCATTTTGCTATGCAGTAATGCCCACTTCAATACTACTTTTAAATTCTTTTTAGAGACCTATCATCTTACCCATCTTAATACCCCTGTCTGCAATTTCCTATTATACTTCTTTTTTTTTAATCTTAATAATTTCTTCCTTATCCAAGTGCCTGTTGTAAAATAAGGTATTATCTGAGCAGTAAGTAATTTTTAATATCCAAGTTAGGTTTTAAAGAAAACTATTGGCAGCAAAACATATAGATGAGAGGGTAAAATCATGAAATCTGGTAGAGATGAAGTCTGCCTGTATTATTAATCAGACAACTCTCACATTACGACAGTTGTTAAGACCATAGATGCACCATATCCCAAGTTCTTAAAAAATATGATTATTGACAGAGATGTGTTACAAGTAAAAACTCTAAGGCTAAATAAACCTTTACAGTTCCTGCAAGATTTAGCTTAAGTCTGAGATTTCATCTGTATGAAAATATAGAAATTTTAGGAGCTTGAAGAAAGACAGTTTTTCTGTTTTCTGTAACTCTGAGTTACAATGAGTATTTCCACAAAGCCAGAAAGCAGAAGTGAACTGAATATTTTAATTTTTTTAAACTAGCATTAATATTTATTATAATTATCATTTGAATTGGCTTTCCAGGTGGCTCAGTGGATAAAGAATCTGCCTGCAATGCAGGAGGTGTGGGTTCGATCCCTGAGTCGGGAAGATTCCCTGGAGGAGGACATGGCAACCCACTCCAGTATTCTTGCCTGGAGAATTCCTTGACAGAGGAGCCTGGTGGGCTGCAGTCCATAGGGTTGCCAAGAGTTGGACACAACTGAAGAGACTGAGCGCTTGCATGTACACAAACACACGCGCACACACACACTCACTCACTCACTCACTCACACATACACGCATTTGAATGTGGTAAATAAAAAATTTAGGAATGAAAATGTCCATTTTCAAGTTCTTAGTTTTCTGAAATCATGATCTTCTGCATCATGTTTTACATATAAATTGAATACATAGGCCTTTGTGATTCTTTGTATGTGGTGTGTGTGTGTGTGCACCTGTGTGTGTGTGCATGCATGAATGGGGTAGTGCTGAGGGAGAAAGAAACTTACATGCCTCACAAAATAATGATGTGTTGAAAACTTATGATAGCTTAATGTAGATTTACTATTTAAAGCAATTATAAATTATCGGGAATAATTATTGAAGTACTTGCTTTAGAAAAGTGGATGATATGAGACAAATGAGGTAATATCTTTATATCTCAGTGACTGATGGTTCTTCATTTCTTGACTACCACACATGCCACTAAAAGGGGGCAAAGCAGACTTTATAATAAGCAGATTTACAATGTGCATTATTCTTGTAGTCCTTATAGTTACCTTATCATTGGAGTGATTTTAATTTGA
Source organism: Bos indicus x Bos taurus (assembly GCF_003369695.1). Lineage (NCBI taxonomy): Eukaryota > Metazoa > Chordata > Mammalia > Artiodactyla > Bovidae > Bos > Bos indicus x Bos taurus. The sequence continues at coordinate 85,916,771 of NC_040085.1, read as the reverse complement.
TAGCATATCATTTTAGGTGGAAAATTAAATTATTTTTTAGATGCTTGTTTTCAGGTAAATTTCTACAAATGGAAATGAAATTGTACTGAGCCTCAAACCATGAAAAGTCAACAAATTCATTATACTCTTGGAAATGTTCAAATAGTATAAATTATCTTTGTAAGAAAATTAAATTATTCATACACACTAAGGAAACTTTTTTTTACTTTTTAATAATTATACATGACTAACATAAAGGTTAATGTTCACAAGTTTCTTCAAATGTATTAAATGCATCTAGTTTGTAGTATTTTACGTGGGTGAAATATATGTTTATATTATGCAGTTTTTATATTTTGGGGGAATCCATAGTGATAAAATGTTGTGTGGATCACAGTAAACTGTGGAAAATTCTGAAAGAGATGGGAATACCAGAGCACCTGACCTGCCTCTTGAGAAACCTATATGCAGGTCAGGACGCAGCAGTTAGAACTGGACATGGAACAACAGACTGGTTCCAAATAGGGAAAGAAGTACGTCAAGGCTGTATATTGTCACCCAGCTTATTTAACTTATATGCAGAGTACATCATGAGAAACGCTGGACTGGAAGAAGCACAAGCTGGAATCAAGATTGCCAGGAGAAATATCAATAACCTCAGATATGCAGATGACACCACCCTTATGGCAGAAAGTGAAGAGGAACTCAAAAGCCTCTTGATGAAAGTGAAAGAGGAGAGTGAAAAAGTTGGCTTAAATCTCAACATTCAGAAAACGAAGATCATGGCATCTGGTCCCATCACTTCATGGGAAATAGATGGGGAAACATCTATGGAAACAGTGTCAGACTTTATTCTTTTGGGCTCTAAAATCACTGCAGATGGTGATTGCAGCCATGAAATTTAAAGCCGATTACTCCTTGGAAGGGAAGTTTTGACCAACCTAGATAGCATATTCAAATGCAGAGACATTACTTTGCCAACAAAGGTCCGTCTAGTCAAGGCTATGGTTTTTCCAGTAGTCACGTATGGATGTAAGAGTTGGACTGTGAAGAAAGCTGAGCGCTGAAGAATTGATGCTTTTGAACTGTGTTGTTGGAGAAGACTGTTGAGAGTCCCATGGACTGCAAGAAGATCCAACCAGTCCATTCTAAAGGAGATAGGCCCTGGGATTTCTTTGGAAGAAATGATGCTAAAGCTGAAACTCCAGTACTTTGGCCACCTCATGCGAAGAGTTGACTCATTGGAAAAGACTGTGATGCTGGGAGGGATTGGGGGCAGGAGGAGAAGGGGACGACAGAGGGTGAGATGGCAGATTGCATCACTGACTCGATGGACGTTAGTCTGAGTGAACTCCGGGAGTTGCTGATGGACAGGGAGGCCTGGTGTGCTGCAATTCATGGGGTCGCAAAGAGTCAGACACGACTGAGTGACTGCACTGAACTGAACTGAAAGAAGATTATGAATTAGCCAAACTTTTGGCAATTCTGATTGAAAAACAGTTCTGCCTTTGGTAATGGTATTAACTTTTTGCAGAAAATATTCTCCTTTTGAGAAAAACTGTGAAAGCTGAGGATGACATATGTTTACAAATTTTGTTCGAAGTGACAGATAGTTATCTGGGCACAAGGACAAGAAGGAGCAAGTATTCTCGTAAGGAGTGGAATGCAGAGTAATGGGCCTGACATCTTCTGAATCACAAATTGAGAAGAGCTTTAGACATAGCTTAGGCCCACTGAAGAGGAAGAGCCTGGTAAACATCGTGTACTTTCAATTAGGATACCCAAATGGCTAAACACCAGGGCTCTGGGTGAACTGAAAATACACCAACAGTCACAAAAACTGTAACATAACTTTGAATGTGGTTTGGTTTTATCTGTCCCTATCTTTACCCATTTACACAAAAGTACAGTTGACTCTTGAATAACATGAGTTTGAATTGCATGGGTCCACTTATATATGGATATTTTTCAGTATTAAGTATTTCAGTACTACATGCTCTGTAGCTGGTTGACTCCATGGTGAGGAACTATGGATATGGAGGGCCAGCTATAAGTTATACTTGAATTAAGCCTCTGTGGTGTTCAAGGGTCAACTGTAAATCTTTTGGGAAAGAACATATCAGCCAGAGCCCACATATTATTTCAATAATTTGTCATACAGTATCTAGCCTTTGATCAAAACTTAGCAGGCAAATCAGGAAACAAAATCATACTATTTAGTAAGAGGAAAAAAAAAAAGAAACAGGCATATAGACTATTCAGATGTTATAGGTGTTAGAAGCCAGCTTTAATCAATGGTAATTAATATGTTAAGAAATTAGGTTTTATGATATTTAATTCTAGGAGAGAATAGGACACGATGAAAAGAAGAATCATTGGAAATCTGAGAATTGAAATATAACTAAATTAAGAGCTGGATGGGTAGATAGAGTTTAACAGAAGGTTATGCACACTTTTTCCTTATTACTCTATAAAGAGTTTTATGAGACCTCCATCCATATGTATGCTTAGGATATGTATTAATGGTATGTGGATTGGTTTTGTGTTCTGTTTTTCTTTTTAATGTATTTTCTAATTGGCAAGAAGAAAAACAACTTATGCAATCTTTCATTCAGTAAATTTTGATGAAGGGCCTGTTAGGTATTGGTTCTGGTGCTAGGATCTCTTGTCCACAAATGAAATCAACATTGCCCTCAGTAAAGGCACAATCATTGAACTCACATTTTGTACTGAAATATCAGTTTGCTAGAAGAACCAGGCCTCTTCAGCATGGATGGGCAGAATCACTGTGAGGCTTAGAATGGGGCACAGGGGTCTGGGCTTGGTGCCTTGACTCTTTGGAAGTGGTCATGAGACTGCTCCATCACTAGTGCACCAGGATGGCTCCTGCTCTCCAAGGACAGAACAGTGTGTGTCAGTGCAAACAGTCATGGAAAGACAAAGCAGCAGAAACATCTTCAAACAGAAAATGGCATTTGGTGATCAAAAATCTGAAGCAATGGTTTCATAGTTTTACAGGTTTAGTATTTTCATTCTTATGTCACATTCTTCATTTATACTTGTTTATACCTTTTAGGTTACAGGAAACTGAGATATTCTCAAGAAGGTGTTTAATGTAAGGGAGTCAAGAAATTATTTTGATAATTGCCCTGCTGGACTTCATGCAAAAAAACAAATTTCATATATGTAACTACACTGTGTCATTATTGAGACTCTTTATTCCAAAACAGAAAAACTTGAGTCAACTCTAGATGGCTGTCTTGAGTTTAGTATTAATTTCTTGGTTCAGTCATCTGTGACTACGGTGGTGGAGTCACAGGGTTTCTAGTTGTACTGTTTTGCATATATGTGTATTAGAATTGCTATTAAGCATCAATTTTATTAATTTTATTTAATAAACATCAATTTTATTGATGCTATTAAACATCAATATTAAACATCAATTGCTATTATTCATCAAAGAATGAAAACCTTCCTTTAGTATTTCTTGTAAGACTGGCCTACTAGCAACAAATTCTCTCAGTTTTTGTTTCAGAATGTCTTTAACCTCATTTTAAAAAGAATTTTGCTGAATGTAGGGTTTCAGTTGACTTTTTTTTGGCTGCACTGTGCAGCTTGGGGATCTTAGTTCTCCAACCAGGGATCAAACCTGGGGCCTGGCAGTGAAAGTGGCAAGTTCTAAGCATCGGACGGGCAGGAAATTCCCTGACTATCTTGCAGCACTTTGAATATGTCATCTCATTGATTGCTGTTGTGCATTGTTTGTCATGAGAAGTCAGCTGTTACTCTTTTGGCGTTCCCTCATACGTGATGAGTAATGTTTCTCTTATTCCTTTTAAGATTTTCTCATTTTCTTTCTCTTTCAGCATTTTACTATATATTTAGATATGGATCTATTTGTTTTTATTCTGTTTGGGGTTCATCATGCTTTTGGAAATACAGATCAATGCTTTTCTTTAAATTTCAAGCTTTCAGCCATTATTTCTTCTTGTACTTTTCCTTTCCTTTCTTTCCTTCCTTTTTTCTTTTGGTATTTTTGTTATATATATTTTGGTATTCCACATTTCTCTCAGGTTTTATCCATTTTTATTCTTTTTATCCCCATCACATTTCATATTCTATTGATTTATCTTCAGTTCTTAGATCCTTTCTTCTGCCAACTCAAATCTACTATTGAGTCTTTCAAGTGAGTTTTTCATTTTACTTATTGTACTCTACAGTTCTAGAATTTCTACTGGTAAAATAATTTCTATCTTTTTTACTGATTTTCTCTATTTAATGAGATATTTTCTTCATGTGCTTCTTTTTTTCTCCCCCATTATCTCCTTTAGTTCCTGGTACACATTTCTAATTCAGTTCAGTTCAGTCGCTCAGTCATGTCCAACTCTTTGCGACCCCGTGAATCGCAGCACACCAGGCCTCCCTGTCCATCACCAACTCCTGGAGTTCACCTGAACTCACGTCCATCGAGTCAGTGAAGCCATCCAGCCATCTCATCCTCTGTCGTCCCCTTCTCCTCCTGCCCCCCCAATCCCTCCCAGCATCACGGTCTTTTCCAATGAGTCAACTCTTCGCATGAGGTGGCCAAAGTACTGGAGTTTCAGCTTTAGCATCATTCCTTCCAAAGAAATCCCAGGGCTGATCTCCTTCAGAATGGACTGGTTGGATCTCCTTGCAGTCCAAGGGACTCTCAAGAGTCTTCTCCAACACCACAGTTCAAAAGCATCAATTCTTCGGCTCTCAGCTTTCTTCACAGTCCAACTCTCACATCCACACATGACCACTGGAAAAACCATAGCCTTGACTAGACGGACCTTTGTTGGCAAAGTAATGTCTCTGCTTTTCAATATGCTATCTAGGTTGGTCATAACTTTCCTTCCAAGGAGTAAGCGTCTTTTAATTTCATGGCTGCAGTCACCATCTGCAGTGATTTTAGAGCCCCCCAAAATAAAGTCTGACACTGTTTCCCCATCTATTTCCCATGAAGTGATGGGACCCGATGCCATGATCTTAGTTTTCTGAATGTTGAGCTTTAAGCCAACTTTTTCACTCTCATCTTTCACTTTCATCAAGAGGCTTTTTAGTCCCTCTTCACTTTCTGCCATAAGGGTGGTGTCATCTGCATATCTGAGGTTATTGATATTTCTCCTGGCAATCTTGATATGCAGAGTACATTTCTAATAGTTGATTTTAAATCTTTGTTGATTAAGTTCAACATCTGGACCCCTTGAGAGACATTTTTTATTGTCTACGGTTTTGCTTCATGTAGGTTGCACCTTCCTATTGTTTTTTTTGAACTTTATAATTTTTATTGAAATAGGACCTGTAAAGAAAATATATTGTGTTAATTCTAGGTGCTAATTAATTCACTACTTTCTTGGGTTTGTTGTTGTTTGCTTTATTATTAGTTTAGTGAAATGGCTGGAATAGTTTAGTGAAACCTATTTGCACTGCAATGTGAAGCCAATGATTCCTTTGTCAGAGGTGCCGCCTCGGATATGTGCACAGTGTCTGTGGCCGCCAAGGATGATTATTGTTTTCACTGGGAGTCTTTAATTGTCTGATTTTCTGCTCCTCCCATTAAACTCTGGATAGGGTGGCTTTGTTATCTCTCTTAGCTTTTAGCCTCTCTGCTAATTGCTAGCAGATTTTTTTTTTTTTGGACAGTGTCCTTTGGTAAAAATTGCTCTGCAGTTGACTCAGTTTAAGTTGGAGCTCTTTGCAGGGTTGGGTGTGGTAACCAGCCAGTCTTTGGGGTATTCTCTGGTCCCAAGAGGGCTCTCTGTAGCTATGTTATTACCTGAGTCTGTCTGTTAGACTTCTATATGGTCTGTTGTTTTGTTCCTACTAGTATTATGGAAACTACCAGCCTCTTAAATGCTCACCCCCAAGATGGCCATTGTTTCTGACATCATCTTTAGAAATGGATTTTCTTTCTTTTTTTTTTTTTACCTCTTAATTAATTTTATTTTATTTTTAAACTTTACATAATTGTATTAGTTTTGCCAAATATCAAAATGAATCCGCCACAGGTATACATGTGTTCCCCATCCTGAACCCTCCTCCCTCCTCCCTCCCCATACCATCCCTCTGGGTCGTCCCAGTGCACCAGCCCCAAGCATCCGGTATCGTGCATCGAACCTGGACTGGCATCTCGTTTCATACATGATATTTTACATGTTTCAATGCCATTCTCCCAAATCTTCCCACCCTCTCCCTCTCCCACAGAGTCCATAAGACTGTCCTATACATCGGTGTCTCTTTTGCTGTGTCGTACACAGGGTTATTGTTACCATCTTTCTAAATTCCATATATATGCTTTAGTATACTGTATTGGTGTTTTTCCTTCTGGCTTACTTCACTCTGTATAATAGGCTCCAGTTTCATCCACCTCATTAGAACTGATTCAAATGTATTCTTTTTAATGGCTGAGTAATACTCCATTGTGTATATGTACCATAGCTTTCTTATCCATTCATCTGCTGATGGACATCTAGGTTGTTTCCATGTCCTGGCTATTATAAACAGTGCTGCGATGAACATTGGGGTACACGTGTCTCTTTCCCTTCTGATTTCCTCAGTGTGTATGCCCAGCAGCGGGATTGCTGGATCATAAGGCAGGTCTATTTCCAGTTTTTTAAGGAATCTCCACACTGTTCTCCATAGTGGCTGTACTAGTTTGTATTCCCACCAACAGTGTAAAAGGGTTCCCTTTTCTCCACACCCTCTCCAGCATTTATTATTTGTAGACTTTTGGATCGCAGCCATTCTGACTGGTGTGAAATGGTACCTCATAGTGGTTTTGATATGCATTTCTCTGATAATGAGTGATGTTGAGCATCTTTTCATGTGTTTGTTAGCCATCTGTATGTCTTCTTTGGAGAAATGTCTATTTAGATCTTTGGCCCATTTTTTGATTGGGTCATTTATTTTTCTGGAGTTGAGCTGTAGGAGTTGCTTGTATATTTTTGAGATTAGTTGTTTGTCAGTTGCTTCATTTGCTATTATTTTCTCCCATTCTGAAGGCTGTCTTTTCACCTTGCTAATAGTTTCCTTTGATGTGCAGAAGCTTTTAAGGTTAATTAGGTCCCATTTGTTTATTTTTGCTTTTATTTCCAATATTCTGGGAGGTGGGTCATAGAGGATCCTGCTGTGATGAATGTCAGAGAGTGTTTTGCCTATGTTCTCCTCTAGGAGTTTTATAGTTTCTGGTCTTACGTTGAGATCTTTAATCCATTTTGAGTTTATTTTTGTGTATGGTGTTAGAAAGTGTTCTAGTTTCATTCTTTTACAAGTGGTTGACCAGATTTCCCAGCACCACTTGTTAAAGAGATTGTCTTTAATCCATTGTATATTCTTGCCTCCTTTGTCAAAGATAAGATGTCCATATGTGCGTGGATTTATCTCTACCAGGTGGGCTTTATCCCAGGCATGCAAGGATTCTTCAATATCCGAAATCAATCAATGTAATACACCACATTAACAAATTGAAAAATAAAAACCATATGATTATCTCAATAGATGCAGAGAAAGCCTTTGACAAAATTCAACACCCATTTATGATAAAAACTCTCCAGAAAGCAGGAATAGAAGGAACATACCTCAACATAATAAAAGCTATATATGACAGACCCACAGCAAACATTATCCTCAATGGTGAAAAATTGAAAGCATTTCCTCTAAAGTCAGGAACAAGACAAGGGTGCCCACTTTCACCATTACTATTCAACATAGTTTTGGAAGTTTTGGCCACAGCAATCAGAGCAGAAAAAGAAATAAAAGGAATCCAAATTGGAAAAGAAGAAGTAAAACTCTCACTATTTGCAGATGACATGATCCTCTACATAGAAAACCCTAAAGACTCCACCAGAAAATTACTAGAAGTAATCAATGACTATAGTAAAGTTGCAGGATATAAAATCAACACACAGAAATCCCTTGCATTCCTATACACTAATAATGAGAAAACAGAAAGAGAAATTAAGGAAACAATTCCATTCACCATTGCAACGGAAAGAATAAAATACTTAGGAATATATCTACCTAAAGAAACAAAAGACCTATATATAGAAAACTATAAAACACTGGTGAAAGAAATCAAAGAGGACACTAATAGATGGAGAAATATACCATGTTCATGGATTGGAAGAATCAATATAGTGAAAATGAGTATACTACCCAAAGCAATTTATAGATTCAATGCAATCCCTATCAAGCTACCAACAGTATTCTTCACAGAGCTAGAACAAATAATTTCACAATTTGTATGGAAATACAAAAAACCTCGAATAGCCAAAGCGATCTTGAGAAAGAAGAATGGAACTGGAGGAATCAGCGTACCTGACTTCAGGCTCTACTACAAAGCCACAGTTATCAAGACAGTATGGTACTGGCACAAAGACAGAAATATAGATCAATGGAACAAAATAGAAATGGATTTTCTTATCCTTTGTTGCAAACAACAGAACTGTTGAGCTCTCTGGTCATATGACCTTTCTCCTCAGTAGAACCTCTGTATCACTGCACTGGACCTGAATTCAGGGACTATAATTTGCTTCCCTTTGGAGTGATGCTCCAGCTCTTCAAGTATGGTGTTGGCTTAGAATGGTAGTAGTCTCTGATCTGAATTTGCCCCTTTGGTTATGGGCCCTTTACTATATTGTGTGAACTTTGGCAGGAGCAGTATAGACCTACCTTTTTGCCCTACAAGTAGGAACTGGTTGGGGGCAAGGAGACTTTTCATTTGGCCATATCTTCTTGGGTTAGCACTTCTGATCTAGATTCCTGCCCCTCTGTGGGTGAATCTGTAGCCTTAGACTGGGAGCTGGGCAGGAGGGAAGTTCTGTCTTCTTAGCTATTCTTGCCTAGAGTGTTGCTTCAATCACACTGAGCTAGGGAATGGTATATTCAATACTATTAATATATTAAATAGATTGTGGCTTAGATGCCATGGCCTCTAATTATTCTTACCAAGATTTAATTGATTTTCTTAATTAAGTGTTTCTCCATTTGCTCTGTGCCATTAGGGCAATTTCTAGATGCTTTAAATGTTTCTTCTTTCTTTTTTTTTTTTAAATTTTATTTTATTTTTAAACTTTACATAATTGTATTGGTTTTTTTTTTACCAGTTAACTGATGATTTTGTTGAGAATGGGGTCTGAAGACCATCCCCATGGAAAAGAAATGCAAAAAAGCAAAATGGCTGTTTGAGGAGGCCTTACAAATAGCTGTGAAAAGGAGAGAAGCAAAAAGCAAAGGAGAAAAGGAAAGATATTCCCATTTGAATGCAGAGTTCCAAATAATAGCAAGGAGAGATAAGAAAGCCTTCCTCAGTAATCAGTGCAAAGAAATAGAGGAAAATAACAGAATGGGAAAGACTAGAGATCTCTTCAAGAAAATTAGAGATACCACGGGAACATTTCATGCAAAGATGGGCTCGATAAAAGACAGAAATGGTATGGACCTAGCAGAAGCACAAGATAATAAGAGGTGGCAAGAATGCACAGAAGAACTGTACAAAAAAGATCTTCATGACCCAGATAATCACGATGGTGTGATCACTGACCTAGAGCCAGACATCCTGGAATGTGAAGTCAAGTGGGTGTTAGAAAGCATCACTGCAAACAAAGCTAGTGGAGGTGATGGAATTCCAGTTGAGCTTTTTCAAATCCTAAAAGATGAAGCTGTGAAAGTGCTGCACTCAATATGCCAGCAAATTTGGAAAACTCAGCAGTGGCCACAGGACTGGAAAAGGTCAGTTTTCATTCCAATCCCAAAGAAACGCAATGCCAAAGAATGCTCAAACTACCGCACAATTGCACTCATCTCACACGCTAGTAAAGTAATGCTCAAAATTCTCCAAGCCATGCTTCAGCAATATGTGAACCGTGAACTTCCAGATGTTCAAGCTGGTTTTAGAAAAGGCAGAGGAACCAGAGATGAAATTGCCAACATGTGCTGGATCATGGAAAAAGCAAGAGAGTTCCAAAAAAACATCTATTTCTGGTTTATTGACTATGCCAAAGCCTTTGACTGTGTGGATCCCAATAAACTGTGGAAAATTCTGAAAGAGAGGGGAATACCAGAGCACGTGACCTGCCTCTTGAGAAACCTATATGCAGGTCAGGGAGCAACAGTTAGAACTGGACATGGAACAATAGTCTGGTTCCAAATAGGAAAAGGAGTACCTCAAGACTGTATATTGTCACCTTGCTTGTTTAACTTATATGCAGAGTACATCATGAGAAACGCTGGACTGGAAGAAGTACAAGCTGGAATCAAGATTGCCGGGAGAAATATAAGTCACCTCAGATATGCAGATGACACCACCCTTATGGCAGAAAGTGAAGAGGGACTAAAAAGCCTCTTGATGAAAGTGAAAGCGGAGAGTGAAAAGTTGTCTTAAAGCTCAACATTCAGAAAACTAAGATCATGGCAACTGGGCCCATCACTTCATGGGAAATAGATGGGGAAACAGTGGAAACAGTGTCAGACTTTATTTTTTTTTGGCTCCAAAATCACTGCATATGGTGATTGCAGCCATGAAATTTAAAGCCGATTACTCCTTGGAAGGGAAGTTTTGATCAACCTAGATAGCATATTAAAAAGCAGAGACATTACTTTGACAACAAAGGTCCATCTAATCAAGGCTGTGGTTTTTCCAGTGGTCACGTGTGGATGTGAGAGTTGGATTCTGAAGAAAGCTGAACGCCAAAGAATTGATGCTTTTGAACTGTGGTGTTGGAGAAGACTCTTGAGAGTCCCTTGAACTGCAAGGAGATCCAACTAGTCCAATCTAAAGGAGATCAGTCCTGGCTGTTCATTGGAAGGACTGATGCTGAGGCTGAAACTACAATACTTTGGCCACCTCATGGGAAGAGTTGACTCATTGGAAAGGACCATGATGCTGGGAGAGATTGGGGGCAGGATGAGAAGGGGACGACAGAGGATGAGATGGCTGGATGGCATCACTGACTCAATGCAGATGAATTTGAGTGAACTCCGGGAATTAGTGATGGACTGGGAGGCCTGCAATTGCAGGTGTCCTGCAATTCGTGGGGTTGCAAAGAGTTGGACACCACTGAGAGATTGAACTGAACTGAGCCTCCTTACATTGCAATTTGGAAAGTCTTACTTCTTGATAGAAATTTTGTACCAATTAGGAAAAAAATACCCACTCTAACTCACAGAGAGACAAAATGATGGAAAATATGGAAACGCTTATGAAAGTTACATGGGACATAGTGAAGTTCTAATATATATGTTCTATTCAGTTCAGTTGCTTAGTCGTGTCCGACTCTTTGCAACCCCATGAACTACAGCACGCCAGGCCTCCCTGTCCATCACCAACTCCTGAAGTCCACCGAAAGCCATGTCCAAGAGTCGGTGATGCCATCCAACCATGTATGTAATTGGAGTCTTAAAAGGAGAACAGGGACAGACGCAATATTTGAAAAGACATCAGTTTATATAATTAAGAAGTGCTAAGAATTCCAAGCAGGGCAAATACAATGAAGATCACAACTAGACTTGTCATAGTAAAATTAGTAGAACCAAAGCAAAAGAGAAAGCCTCAAATGCAGCTAGAGGGGAAAGAAGACATATTACCATAAATGATCAAAATGGAAACCAGAAGAATAAAAAGATGTCTTCAAAGTACTAAAATAAAATAATTGACAGTCTAGGTCCATACCCAGTGAAAATATTCTTCAGAAGTGAAGGTGAAGTAAAGATATTTCTCGAAAACAAGAATTGATGAATTCAATTTTAGTAGACCCAATATGGTGTAGGTAATTTTTTGAAGGAGAAAGAACAAAGATGCAGCAGGGAATGAAGACCAATAAATGGGGTTAAATTTTCGGAAAAGCCTAAATGAATATTGGCCAATAACCAGTCATTGTAATATCTTATTCAAGTGATTTGGAAAATTAAAATTACATGAATAATACTGTTTTATTTGGGAACTATATATTAAGTTGAAGTGTTTTAAAATTTCTTGATTCTAAGATGAAAGAAATTGTAAAATTACTAGTCTACTTTATATATTAAGAAATGAAGGATACATATAGTAAGCTCTAGGATAAACACTAAAAGATGAGTCATGTATATATGTTTAATACAGGGAAAGAAAGTGAAAACAATTTTTAAAAATTAATTACTTTTAAAAGAAAACATAAGAGAATATCTTCACAATATTGGATAAAGAAAGATTTCTTACAAGGACACCGAAAGCATAAATTATAAATGACAAAAACATACAAATTTGATTTTGACAGTTCAAAATTTCTGCTTCACACTAAGTAACATTAGGAAAATGAAAGAAGCAAGTCACGCTGAAAGGAAGTATTTACAGGACATATATCCAGCATATTGTAGATAAATGACTAACATTAACAAGTGATGTATTTCAATTAAGACGAAAAGTCATGTGTCAAAAGAAATGAACTGTGAGCAGACCTTTAAAGCTGAACCAAAAACAAACAAAAAAATCCAATGAATCATTTTCAGTCACATTGCTCCTGCCAAACATATTGTCCTAACTATTTATTTTTATTGAGATCAAAAAATATTTTTTGCACTCTTGGTAAAATTTATGCAGCTTATTTTAAAAATTAGAAAAGAAAATATACGCAACCAACATTAGAAACAGGAAAAGTCCTATGCCTATAGATTAAAAGAGAAGGAGAATTAGAAAGAATATCAAGTGATTGCTCTAGATTAGCCCTTTTAGTAGTGATGGAGATGTTTTATGTTTGCGCTCTCTAGCACAGGTTAGCCGTATGTACCTGTTGGGCACATGAAATGAGGTTAATGTGACTAAACTTTTCATTTTCATTTTTAATTTTACTGAATTCTAATTTAAATATTGGTGGAAATTAACATGTGGCAATGTGATTCTTTGTTGTTGTTCAATGGCTGAGTCATGTCTGACTATTTGCGACCCCATGTACTACAGGATACCAGGCTTCCATGTCCTTCAGAATCTCTGAGAGTTTGCTCAAATTCATGTCCTTTGAGTCTGTGATGTAAAAACCGTCTCATCCTCTGTCACCCTCTTCTCCTTTTGCCTTCAGTCTTTCCCAGCATCAGGGTCTTTTCCAATGAGTCAGCTTTTTGAATCAGGTGGCCAAAGTATTGGAGCTTCAGCATCCATCCTTCCAATGAATATTCAGGGTTTGTTTCTTTTAGGATTGACTGGTTTGATCTCCTTGCAGTCCAAGGGACTCTCAAGAGTCTTCTTCAGCACCATAATTCAAAAGCATCAATTTTGTGGCACTCAGCCTTCTTTATGGTCCAGCTCTCATATCTGTACATGACTACTGGAAAAGCCATAGCCTTGAGTATATGGACCTTTGTCAGCAAGGTGATGGCTTTACTTTTTAATATGTTGTCTAAGTTTTTTATTGGAGAAGGGCATGGCAGCCCACTCTAGTATTCTTGCCTGGAGAAGCCCATGGACAGAGGAGCCTGGTGGGCTACAGTCCATGGGGTTGGGAAGAGTCGGACATGGCAAAAGCAGCTTAGCACAGCACAAGGTTTTTTTTATAGCTTTCCTTCCAAGGAGCAAGTATCTTTTAATTTCATAGCTCCAGTCCCCATCTGCAGTGATTTTGGAACCCAAGAAAATAAAATCTGTCACTGTTTCTACTTTTTCCCCTTCTGTTTACCATGAAGTGATAGGACTAGATGCCACGATCTTCAGTTTTTCAATGTTGAGTTTAAGCGAAGTTTTTCACTCTCCTTTTTCACCTTCATCAAGAGGCTCTTTAGTTCCTTTTCACTTTGTGCTGTTAGAGTGGTATCATCTGCATAGCTGAAGTTGTTTGTATTTCTATCAGGAATCTTGATTCCAGCTTGTGATTCATCCAACCCAGAATTTCACATGATGTACTCTTCATTGGAGTTAAATAAACAGGGTGACAATATACAGCCTTGTTGTACTCCTTTCCCAATTTTGAACCAGTCAGTTATTCCATGTAAGGTTCTAATTGTTGTTTCTTGACTCACATACAGTTTTCTCAGAAGACAGGTAAGGTGGTCTGGTAGTCTATCTCTTTTAAGAATTTTCCACAATTTGTTGTGATCCATACAGTCAAAGGCTTTTGAGTAGTCAGTGAAACAGAAGTAGATGTTTTTCTGAAATTCCTATGCTTTCTCTATGATCCAATGTGATTTAAGGTGTGATTAGATGTTGTGGTGGCTTCCCTGATAGCTCAGATAATAAAGAATCCGCCTGCAATGCTGGAGACCCTGCCCAGTTCGATTCCTGGGTTGGGAAGATCCCCTGGAGAAGGGATAGGCTACCCACTCCAGTATTCTTGGGCTTCCCTTGTGGCTCAGCTGGTAAAGAATCTGCCTGCAATGTGGGAGACTGGGGTTCAATCCCTGGGTTGGGAAGATCCCCTGGAGAAGGGAATGGCTACACATTCCAGTATTCTGGCCTGGAGAATTCCACAGACTGTATAGTCCACGGGGTCACAAAGAGTCGGACACGACCGAGCGACTTTCACTTTCACTAGATGGTGTGAAATTGGGTTCAGAGTCCTATCTTGAATTCTCATTGATACAGTAATCACACTGATTTTACTTTGATTGCCTGAATACGGTCTGGCTATATGAGGGAAAGATTGTGGTTTGGGACTTTACTGAGGGGCTGATAATAGAAACATCCCTCAGAGCCATTCCTCTCTATGCCTCCTATAGTTCAAAAGGGGATTATTATTATTTTTCCTTTTTGTGATAAAATACACATAACAGAAAACTTTTCATCTTACCCGTTTTTCAGTGTACAGTTCAGTGGCACTAAATACGTTCAGGTTGTGCAACCGTCTCAGTCCCCACCCCCACTGAAACTCTACACCCATTAACCAATTACTCCCCATTTTCCCCTCCCCCCCAACTCTGAAAATGACCATTATACTTTCTAGGATTACGTACCTCATGTAAGTATAGTCACTTGGCTTTTGTCTTTTTGTGACTATTTCACATAACATAATGTCCTCAAGTTTCTTCCGTGTTGTAGCATATTGAAGAATGTCCTCCCTTTTTAAGGTTGAATAATATTCATTTTATGTTTATATATTGCTTATCCACACATCAGTTGAGTAATTGGCTTGCTTTGACATTTGGGTTATAAATAATGTCCATGGGTGCCCAAGCATCTCTTCAAAACCTGCTTCCAGTTTGGGGTACATACCCAGGAGAGAAATTGCTGGATCATATGTTAATTCTGTGTTTAATCTTTGAGGAACCACTGTCCTGTTCACCATGGCAACTATACCATCTTATATTCACACCAACAGTGCACAGTCTTCCAATTTCTCTGATGTTTGTTTTCTGTTTTTTGTTTTAAATAGTAGCCACCTGAATGCGTGTGAGGTGGTATCTCAAGGGATGGTTAGTTCAAAACAATATTTACTTTATTTAAAGAAATTAGGCCTCTTTTATCTTGTTTAGCTTTCCTTAGCTTCTCTTTTCTCTTCCTGTCTAAAATAGAATTGATTTCTCCCAATTGCACAAGGTTATTGTTTTGTATAAGATAATGCATCTGATCTGTTCCAAATAAACTGGAACACTCTATAATGATGCAGAGCAATAAAATTAAGTGTTATGTTATATTTACTTTCTCTTCACTGTATGTCATGTAATGTTGGGAATAATATTTCTTTAGCTGAAATATGTAATTCATCTTCATCCTGTCAGCGGCCACATCAGTATTGGTAAGTCACAGGTGAATGTCTTTCTCTGATACCTGCTTTGGCCTGTTGTATTTCACAGCAAGTGTGTAGTCACAGGTTGCTCCACCTCCAATAAGGGCTGTCCCAAATACCAATCTGCTTAAAGCCAAATGGTTTTATCCTATCTGTATTCAAATCTTCTTTTCCCAAACTGCATACTTTAGTTAAATACCAGAATTGCAGAGTTAAATGATCAGTCCAATAGAGTATGAAAAAAATTAAGAAAACACAAATGTACTTTGAGATGTGTGTTCCAGGGCCAGAATTCCTCTAGTGTGTGTTTCTGGGGCCTAGATGCTAATTATATGTCCCCTTGTATTTTAGGTTCAACACTGAAGAAATGTATATTTAAAACGTTCCATGTAGTGAACATCACAGCTAATGAAACAGAAGTTAATATTTTATTTCTTCACAAAGAGATGAATGTGTTTAATTAATTGAACATTATTTTCAGTACTTTGCTTAAGCTTAGTATCATGTTTCATTAAAAAGTACAAGGAAACTGTAGTTGTATGAAGCAGATATGTTCTCATAGGATTTGTGGAGAAAATCGTTTTTAATCACTGAGAAAGACTGAGGAACCTGTTATTTGGAATTAATGTCCTTTGTGTGTCTCTGCTTCACTGGATGAGAAGAATCTGATAATAGTATATGTGGTCAAAATTAGTATGATAGAAAAGACAGAAGGTTGTATTTTTAAAGGATGACCATTTGTGACATGGTTATGACAGTGGCCCCTAACATTTTATGTCACTGATCCCTCATTGAGAATTCAAATCAGTTTTTAAAGATTATTCATATGTGTTTTGCTTGAATTAAAAAAAAAAAACGACTCAGTACATTCTACTTTCAACCTATCATGATTTAAAAAAAAAGTTTTAAATTGTATAATCCCAGTGAGTGATGGCCTAATTTAGCTGCATGTAAGTGTATTTTGGGGCTACCACACTTGTTTTGATTGATTTGAGTTCTTTTATTCCAAGAGAGTTGCCTTACGTCTTCTGACTGTGGAAAATTGATTACTTGTCTTCTCAGTATCAGTTCATAAAACACCTAAATTATCCTGAAATGAATGAGTTCATCAAGACATGCAAGAGTATGTCAAGCTAATTTCCCAATAGAGGTGAGTGGGGCATGGCTTAATTGAGAGTCTGAGAAATTCAGGTAAAATCCTATTAAATCTATTCTTTTGTTTACTCAGTAAAGGCAAAACTTTATAATATCAGTTAGAGTTTAGTGTAGGAAATAGGACTGCTTTAGGTATTTTATGCAATAGTTGTCTATGATATTGGCAACTGTGGGCCTGCCTTGGCTTCCGGGAAAGGATGGATAGCACAACGGGGGAGATTCGCTGCAGAACAGAATACATTTAAAATTTTTTGTGACCTTGCCCAGGTGGCACTAGTGGTAAAGAATCCACCTGCCAATGCAGGAGATGTAAGAGACATGGGTTCAATCCCTGGGCTGGGAAGATCCCCTGGAGGAGGAAATGGCACCCCACTCAAGTATTCTTGCTGGGAGAATCCCTTGGACAGAAGAGCCTGTTGGGCTACAGTCCATGTGATTGCAAAGAGTTAGCCACTGCTGAGCCTCTGAACACACATAGCATATAACCTGGCTGGCCAGCAGCAAAAACCCACATTAGCAAGTAAATGGTCCCTGCCTCTCTTCCACATTCTAAATCTCTCTGCGTTGCATCTAATTTGCTCTGGAACCGAGCACAAGGGAGTACTGAGCATTTGGTTTTGTAACCTCCGTGGAATTAGGGGAGTTTATTAGGAAGCAGTGCCAGGGCCTGGCTGCTATTGGGTCATACCCAATAATGCAGTAATCGGGTTTTTCTTTTAGTTGAGAAACATGACTTTCACTTCTCTTCTTTCATAGCCTTTGAGCCTAGCCTTGTGTGACTCAGTGAATGCTGGTTGAGTTCTTGTTAGACCTAATAACACATTTACAAATATGCAATGTTATATTCAATCTGTAATTTCTTTGCAGGGCTTTTTTTTTTTTTTTTTAAGCTTCCTGTCCATTTTAGTTTAGTTTTGTTGTTCACCCCTCAGTCGTGTCTGACTCTTTGTGGCCCCGTGGACTGCAGCACACTAGGCTTCACTGACCTTCACTATCTCTTGGAGTTTGTTCAAACTCATGTTCGTTGAGTCGGTGATGCCATCCAACCATCTGACCCTCTGTCATCCTCTGTCATCCTCTTCTCCTCCCGCCTTCAGTCTTTCCCAGCATCAGGGTCTTTCCCGATGAGTTGGCTCTTTGCATCAGATGGCCAGTTTTGTAGCTTCAGCATCAGTCCTTCCAATGAATATTCAGGACTGATTTCCTTTAGGATGGACTGGTTGGATCTCCTTGCAGTCCAAGGGACTCTCAAGAGTCTTCAACACCACAGTTCAAAAGCATCAGTTCTTCAGTGCTCAGGCTTCTTCATGGTCCAACTCTCACATCCGTACATAACTACTGAAAAAGCTGCAGCTTTGACTCTAAGGACTTTTGTTGGTAAAGTAATGTCTCTGCTTTTTAATATGCTGTCTACGTTTAGCGTAACTTTTCTTCAAAGGAGCAAGCATCTTTTAACTTCATAACTGTCACCATCCACAGTGATTTTTGGAGCCCAAGAAAAAATTAAATCATGTATAAATGCAATTAACTGGTCACATGGAAATGAAAATATTCCAGCATGCTGGAATAGAGTTTAATTTCAGTAAAACAAAAAATATAAAATTTTATTTTATTTTTTCTGTACTTGAGCTTGTCATCTTCCTTTTTGGGCTGTTTGTACTCCTTTTGGGTTTAATGTTGTTATTTTCTTCAGTCCGTGTTTTCATCTTGTCCCTGCTTTAAGGAAGTCATATTTTAGACTAGAATTAGTGAACAGATGCTTTGTTCACATCATATTAAAGATGACTAATTGAATTCTATTTCAAAATGATTTTCTACTTGTGACTTATTTGATGTTTATTAGCTTTAATGTCACTGTTTTTGTCCTTGTAATGAATTGAGCTTTATGCCTTAAAGATAATTTTTGCTTCAGTATATCGATTTGATATATTTAGACATTTCCTACTTTTATTCTATTGGGTTTCTAGAAGCTGTATTATAAAACAGATTATTCTGTTGTGGTTTACATGTTTTTAAATGATAAATACTATAATTAAGCACTGTGTTTCCAACCAAGGGTTTTTAAACCAAAATATTTTAGGCTTAAAATGAAGTTGTCATCAGTGCCAAGATGTAAAAGAGATATAATAGAAACACCATGTAATTTTATAGTGTATGTGTTTGCTCTAGTACACTAAAAGGTGTGTATGTATATGTACAACTGTTGTATTTTTTATTAGTAAGCATGAGCCTCACAAGTGATTATATTTCTATTTGGCTTGCCCTAATTTTTTTTCAAACATTACAGGAACAAATTATTTTGAATTCTTATGAAATGCTTTATTTGTGCGTATTTGTCAGAGGCGTCTTCTTGATCAGATTCTCTTATTAATCTTTTTCCTCTTCTTCATACTTGTTTCTGGATTCCCTGGTAGTTCAGCTGGTAAAGAATCTGCCTGCAATGTGGGAGACCCCGGTTCAATTCCTGGGTTGGGAAGATCCACTGGAGAAGAGATAGGCTACCCACTCCAATATTCTTGGGCTTCCCTGGTGACTCAACTGGTAAAGAATCCGTCTGTAATGTGGGAGACCTGGGTTTGATCTTGGGTTGGGAAGATCCCTTGGAGTACAGAAACAGCTACCACTCCAGTATTCTGGCCTGGAGAGCTCCTTGGACTGTATAATCAATGGGGTTGCAAAGGATTCGGACACGACTGAGAGACTTTCACTCATCCTCCTTTCAACCCTGTTTCTCCTACCAACACCAGTGTTAAGGACATGTCTTTCTTGATCAGATCAGATCAGATCAGTTGCTCAGTTATGTCCGACTCTTTGCGACCCCATGAATCACAGCACACCAGGCCTCCCTGTCCATCACCGACTCCCGGATTTCATTCAGACTCATGTCCATCGAGTCGGTGATGCCATCCAGCCATCTCATCCTCTGTCGTCCCCTTCTCCTCTTGCCCCCAATCCCTCCCAGCATCAGAGTCTTTTCCAGTGAGTCAACTCTTCGCATGAGGTGGCCAAAGGACTGGAGTTTCAGCTTTAGCATCATTCCTTCCAAAGAAATCCCAGGGCTGATCTCCTTCAGAATGGACTGGTTGGATCTCCTTGCAGTCCAAGGGACTCTCAAGAGTCTTCTGCAACACCACAGTTCAAAAGCATCAATTCTTCAGCACTCAGCCTTCTTGACAGTCCAACTCTCACATCCATACATGACCACAGGAAAAACCATAGCCTTGACTAGACGAACCTTTGTTGGCAAAGTAATGTCTCTGCTTTTGAATATGCTATCTAGGTTAGTCATAACTTTGCTTCCAAGGAGTAAGTGTCTTTTAATTTCATGGCTGCAGTCACCATCTGCAGTGATTTTGGAGCCCAGAAAAATAAAGTCTGACATTTTTTCCACTGTTTCCCCATCTATTTCCCATGAAGTGATGGGACCGGATGCCATGATCTTCGTTTTCTGAATGTTGAGCTTTAAGCCAACTTTTTCACTCTCCACTTTCACTTTCATCAAGAGGCTTTTGAGTTCCTCTTCACTTTCTGCCATAAGGGTGGTGTCATCTGTGTATCTGAGGTTATTGATATTTCTCCTGGCAATCTTGATCCCAGCTTGTGTTTCTTCCAATGTAGCGTTTCTCATGATATACTCTGCATATAAGTTAAATGAACAGGGTGACAATATACAGCCTTGACGAACTCCTTTTCCTAAGACGTCAAAGGCAAACAGGACAGGAGTGCTAGGCACGCTCTTGCCTTAGTGGTGTTGGTCATTGTTTCAGTTTGGGATTGGCTGTCGTGAGCATTCATTTGCTCTCTGTCTCTTTCTCTCTCTTCCCCATCCTGCCCTTGCTTTCTCTGTCTAGTACATTCAGTAGCAGCCGTTCAATCACCTTCTTTTTGTTCCCTTTGTCACTCCTTAATGTCGTTAGTTCAGGGGTCTTTCTTTTGGACAAATAATTATTGTTAGAAACCATTACTTAATTAGATAAAGACACTGAAAAGTGAAACGTAAGTATATATTTGGCAGCACAAATAGGGAAGGGAGACAAAATTTGAAATAGAGAAGAAGCAATTGCTTGCATATATCACATTTATTCAAAGTAATGGTTACATGTCTGTTTCCCCAACTCAGTTGTATGGATATCTGGAGTAGTAAAACATAGAACCATGCTGCTGATTCATTTTTGTGTCTTGGCAGCTTGGTTGTT
The DNA here is from genome assembly GCF_003369695.1 of Bos indicus x Bos taurus. Lineage (NCBI taxonomy): Eukaryota > Metazoa > Chordata > Mammalia > Artiodactyla > Bovidae > Bos > Bos indicus x Bos taurus. The sequence goes on along the minus strand of NC_040085.1, from coordinate 85,895,731 downwards.
GCTGAATGCAGTAAGTATTTATTGGACTGAATGGAAACATATCTGTATTTTCTTTAGAAAGTCTGACAAGTAGTTTGTTTTTTTTTTCCCTTTTCCTTTTCTAGTCTCTTAAATGCCACTGTTGGTTCTTGTCTATTTTAAACCAGCTCCATCAAATTCGTTGCTAAAACTAAACTCAGATGAGAGAAGAATTGGTTCTCAAAGTCCATTCCTGCTTCAAAAGGATGATCTTCAATTATTTTTAATGTTGCTATAATATTTTAATATCCTAACATTAGGATAATGTCCTTTGGTGATTATTCTTTCTCAAGCACATATCTGATCATGTTACTCCCTTGCTCAAAAACTACTGAGAGCTCAAACTGGATTTTAACATCCCCCCCAACCCTGATTTCTCAACTTATTTTCCAATCTTTTTTAGCCCTCTTGAGCATTACTGTTTCGGGGGGTGCAGGCAAAGAGTGAGTTTGCTAGTGATAGCATGCTTGTGAGAGATACAAGTGGGCAGGTGAAAAGTTGAGCTGTTACTCTTACTTGCCCGTGGGCAAGTGAGAAGTTGAGCTGTCGCTCTTTGTGAGCAGCCTCTGCTGGCTAGCTCATTCTGTGGCTCCTGCCCGTGCTGTCATTGGTCACAAGTGCTCATTTCCTTTCCACCAGTTACCAAATCTTTTTTTTCTTTACACTTTAGTTTGCCTGTTGTGTCCTTATATCTCCTTCTTTATAAGGTCTTGCTAATCAGAATATGTTCTCTTAAATTTAGTGACTTAACTCCTGTTTCTGTAGCTACCATGGTGCTTCCCACCGGCTCTCATGTTTGCCCCAATCAGTATTTCTCATTCAGTACTTTTCCTGGTTCTGTTTTAACCCACCTTATCCTGGGGTTCTTGTCTCTTTTTCAAAAAAAAGTTCTAGAAACATCTATGCATCTGGGATTGTATGATTCCTGTTCAGGATTTCCATCTGTCTTAGGAAGGAACATGGCAATTTATTTATTAAAAAAGATCGTTTGGTTGGTATCCAGTAATATGGTGAAGTGGAATCAATTTCAGTTTGAATAGTAGGGACCCTATGGCTAGTCCTTTCTCAGCTGAAAACTCGCTTCCTTATCTTGGATTGATCACTTTATCTTCCACTGCCTTCAGTTTCCTTATCTCTAAAGGTAGGTGTTGGATTGCCTCTCTAATTCTAAATTGTCTTTAGATAGTAATAAAAAGATATCCTGAAATGTGCCAGTGATTCTTCCACATGCTTTATCTAAGTGATCTCGTGTAGGTTATCATTCTTCTGTGCTGTAGATGTTATTGAGTCCATTTTATGAATTTACATGTTACTTAGGTTCACAGACTGTAAGCAGTTCTTCTAAGGTCACAGACTGGCAGCGCTAGGATTTGAACTCAAGTCTGTTAGCCATGTGCTTTCCATGGTATGCTACTGTCTCCCTGTAGGTATTACTTTTGAGGCTTTTAAGTCTAGCTGTTTTTTTCGGTACTGTTACAAGTTTTCACAAGAAGTACATAATACTATATGTGGAAATGTTTATTTTAAATTTATACCATTCACTGTAACCCACTCCAATGTTCTTGCCTGGAGAATCCCATGGACAGAGGAGCCTGGTGGGCTATGATACATAAGGTCACAAAGAGTCAGACACGACTGAAGCAACTGAACACCCATTTACTGTACCCTGGTTTATTTGGGGCCAGGTTTTCATTTTTAAATGTTCACTAAGGTGCCCAATCTTTTGTGTGTGTTGATTGTCAATTAAGAGTAGAGGAGAAATTGTATTTAATTGTATTTTAGTTACATCAGTGAACAAATGATCATTGTTACCACCTATACCATAGGTATAAGACCTTTTGTCCCTAATCCCTCATGGAAAATGTTTTAAATGTAGGCTTAACAATTCTTCATGAATATGAGAAATAGAAAGAAGGTGGGTGGAGAGATTTTTGTATGCCAGACAGAGCTGATTTCTTAATTCTGTAAATTTGCTCCATTATTCTCCTACCATATCCAACTTTTGTAATCAAAATATGTAAAATTATGTTCTTAGATGTGTGATCGGTTAAAGCTAGAGAGTATGGTGGGTCCTATCCATGTTATATTTTTAATAGAATCTCTCTTTTTCTTGGTCTAATTTGTGTTTTAATGCCTTATTCATATGAATGGGTTGTCTAGTTTTCTTAGAATTTGAATACAACCACTGCAGCTATTAAAAAGGGAGCCAGTGGCAGCCAAAGCCAATCAATTTTAAAGGGAGAGTGTTCTTTTCTACTAGCTTCTATATGCATTATTTTACAGGTATTATTTATAGTTAATTATTTTTTAATTAAGAACTTATTTAGGGCCTTAATTTTTCCTTTCTGTTTGTCCTTTGGCCATTTTACTACCTGGAACAGAGGAATTAAGTTAGTAGACCTGAGGCAGCTTTCCTCAGGAGGGTCTGCTTGCAAGGTAGGTGTTTGTCTGGCATCCAGGAACTGGAGTGATAATCATTTCTCTACACTGATATGAAATCTTCCCTAAGTAATAAAGGTAGCTCACTGTGCTTGGACATTTTGTACAAACAAATGTGGTTTCTACTGAACACCTGCTTTGTTCCTAGGAGTCTGAGATTTTGATATACAGTACTAGGCATTAGAACCCACCTGCAAATGCAGAAGACATAAGAGACATCACTCCCATCCCTGGGTCGGAAAGCTCCCCTGGAGGAGGACGCGGCAGCCCTCTCCAGTATTCTTGCCTGGAGAATCCCCATGGACAGAGGAACCTGGCGGCTATAGTCCATAGGGTCACAAAGAGTCAGACATGACTGAAGCGACTGAACACCCACACGAGGCAGATAGTACCTAAGTGACCAGGCCCTAATTAAACCTTTGGGCACTGACTCTCTAATGAGCTTCCCTGGTAGACAGCACTTCGCAAGGGTCAGAATTCATGGCTGGAAGAACTGAGCGCGTGTTGTGTGAGTCCCCTGGGAAGGAGGCTCCTGGGCACCTGGTTTCCACTGGCCTGCCCTGCGTGCCCTTTTCCTTTTGCTGGTTTTGCCTTGCTTCTTCTCACTCTAATAAGTCTTAGCATAAGTACAACTGTATGCTTCTAGTTCTGTGAATCCTAGCTGTCAGCAAACCTGAGACCCTTATACAGCTACCCATTAATATATTTTCCCATCTGAAGAAGGCAAGAGAAAAATCCATTCAAATGTATAAAGTTTTAGTAAATTGGAGCGTTCATAAATTTTTTGGTAATGTAACCTGAAGGAGATCAGAGCATGTTACCCCAAACTATGCCATGTTGGTGTATTGATTTTATTCAGCTGAGGCGCTTGAGAACAAAGGAGGTGCAGAAAAGGGGTCTGTGACCCCCTCATTGTACCTAAAAACAAGTCAGTATTTCCCACGAGGAAGGTGCCCTCCCTATACCAGGAAAAGAAGAGCATTCTCATGAAGGAAAACTGGGAGTTGATGCCAAAATGGATCTGTACAAACAAACCTAAAATAACCCTTGCCGTTCAGTGGCTCAGCTGTGTCCATCTCCTTGCAATCCAATGGACTGCAGCACACCAGGCTTCCCTGTCCTGTATTTCCTGGAGTTTGCTCAAGCTCATGTCCATTGAGTTGGTGGTGCCTTCCAACCATCTCATCCCCTGTCATCCCCTTCTCCACCTGCCCTCAATCTTTCCCAGCATCAGGGTCTTTTCCAGTGAGTTGGCTCTTTGCACTAGGTGGCCAAAGTATTGGAGCTTCAGCATCAGTCCTCTTATCTTCCATTCATTTTCCCCATAGATTTCCTAGTCACTTTTCTATTATTAAATTCCTTTTCTTTTATCTTGTCATCTCTCCACAAATTCTTTATTAACAAGTATATAAGCTCTCAGTCCTAACCACTTCTTCGGATCTTCTTTTTTGCTGTGATGGCTCCTATGTATCGGAGAAGGCAGTGGCACCCCACTCCAGTACTCTTGCCTGGAAAATCCCATGGACGGAGGAGCCTGGTAGGCTGCAGTCCATGGGGTCGCTAAGAGTCGGACATGACTGAGCGACTTCCCTTTTATTTTTCACTTTCATGCATTGGAGAAGGAAATGGCAACCCACTCCAGTGTTCTTGCCTGGAGAATCCCAGGGATGGGGGAGCCTGGTAGGCTGCCGTCTATGGGGTCGCCAGAGTCGGACACGACTGAAGTGACTTAGCAGATTAAATAAAATTCATATTCTTTTCTCCTGTTAATCTATCTTCAGTTCAGTTCAGTTGCTCAGTCGTGTCTGACTGTTTGCGACCCCATGAATTGCAGCACGCCAGGCCTCCCTGTCCATCACCAACTCCCGGATTTCATTCAAACTCACGTCCATCGAGTCGGTGATGCCATCCATCCATCTCATCCTCTGTTGTCCCCTTCTCCTCCTGCCCCCAATCCCTCCCAGCATCATGAGTCTTTTCCAATGAGTCAACTCTTCTCATGAGGTGGCCAAAGTACTGGAGTTTCAGCTTTAGCATCAGTCCTTCCAGAGAATACCTAGGACTGATTTCCTTTAGAATGGACTGGTTGGATCTCCTTGCAGTCCAAGGGACTCTCAAGAGTCTTCTGCAACACCACAGTTCAAAAGCATCAATTCTTCGGCACTCAGCCTTCTTCACAGTCCAACTCTCACATCCATACATGACCACAGGAAAAACCATAGCCTTGACTAGACGAACCTTTGTTGGCAAAGTAATGTCTCTGCTTTTTAATATACTATCTAGGTTGGTCATAACTTTCCTTCCAAGGAGTAAGCGTCGTTTAATTTCATGGCTGCAGTCACCATCTGCAGTGATTTTGGAGCTTTTTGTTAGTTTAATTCTCAGGTCCAACCACAGACTCTGAAAGGTTTCCTATAGGATTCTCAAGTTTTCCCCTCCCCTCCTGCTGGAAGGAATTCTTGGTAAAAAGTATGTTTCTGTTACTTTGGTTTGTTCTTATCTTTGATGGTACTTATATAGTGGGAAATAAATAATGGGTTAATTAAGTGATATAAAATTTAACCGCCTGGTTTAGTAGCTGAGATAATTTTACACAGTTTAAATATATAAAAGGTTCTTCAGGGTAGAAGATGCTTCCAGGAATGTATGATAGTATTGTTGGAATTGAAAATAATCATAATGGAATAAATAATAAAATTGCTTTCCATTTAGTGTTTCACGCAGTACATAGGATACTAATGTTTACTATATGTGCCTACCTTCGTAGCATTTATCCAGGCATTAATGATGTATGTGTACGCTTCACGTGTGCTCTGTGTATGTGTGTTTATTGGAGGAATTGTCTTGAGGGTTCTATAGAATAATCTTTTGATTGATGAGGGAGAAATGTTTATTATAACTAGATGATTCTGATGGGTTTTTCGAGGAAGATGGATTAAAGAGAATGTCAAAAAAGTGACTGAATAGACTCCACCAAGGAATGAGGAATGAATATAGGAAGGAATTCTCTGGTAAGTTTTACATGAAGCATGATGCAGTCAGATTGACAGGAGCAAAGCAGTAGCAACAGTTTCCAGACTCAGGGCAGCTGGAGGCTGGTTCATGCTGTTCAGATTGAAACCTACTTTCCCATCAAGAGTGATAGCCACCTTGTTTATAGTAAGACCCACCCCTTTCTGTTCACTCTCACTCACACATCCAGTCAGTGCCACGGTGTTTTCACATATTCTTCAAAGTGAATTATTGTCTGTTATCTGTTAATATGAAAGTCTGCAGTTTTAAAATGTGAGAACAAAAGGAATTTATTTTGTTAAGCCCTGGGCTTGCATTTATTAATCCTGTGCCTATTCTTGTTGCTCTGTAATTAACAGAGGATAAATAATGCTGGATTTATTTTAATTCTGGATTCAAAAGAGTTGCTGGAGAAATTTGAAGAATTTCATCTACTCTTGGGTCCTTTGTAAATTTGAGACAATCTAATTGTCTCAATCAAATTGTCTCAAACTTTACTTCTGTTTGTCAGCTTTTAAACATTTCTCTCTTGTTCATGTTCTCTTTTCTTACAGCAGCTATTTCTGACTCTCTCACTGTGTTTAAATACACAAGTGCAGCTCCATTTTTACCCTCCCTCAGTGGAGATTTACTGCTGTTTTAATAGGACTGTCTTTTTGTTAGGAGTTGGGCATCCAGTGAATTCACTTTTTTGATGTGCTAAAATTAAGATGCCTATGGGATTATCAAGTGTAGAGGGTCATTATGCAACTAGATATTTAAAAATCTGGAATTAAGATGAGCCTGGGTCTGAATTAGGAATCACTTAAATCTCTGTTTACCTACATGCTTATTTACCACCAAAGACGTTTTATAGATGGAATGATGCTTAATACTAGAACCCTGTACAGGTATCTCTATTTAAAAGTCAAATAGTTGAAGAGGCCCAGGAAAGGAGATTATGAAAGAAAAAGGAGAACTAGTGAAGAGTGTATTATGAAAGTCAAGGAAGAAGAAACACGGGAAGAAGAAGTGATTGGCAGTGTCACATGCAACAACGATAGTAGGAAAGATTTGTAGAGCCTGCTGTATTTGGCTTTAGGTTATCTTTGGGGATCTTGATGAGAGTTATTTTAATTGTGTGATCAGGCTGGAAACCAGAGCCAGTGAATTGAGAAGTGGATTGGAAATAAGATTGTGGGGCATCAGTGTGGACTGCTCTTTGCAGAAGTTTTTAACTGGAAGAGGACAGGATGCTGGTTAGAAGATCATGTCAGATTGATAAAGGTTTTTTGTTTGTTACACTTAAAAAATTAGTTTTTTGTTTTGGTTTTAAAGATGAGAATAGTAGATAAGAATGATATAGTAGGAAAAGAGAAGGCATAACTGGGGTGATGAAGTCCTTGATGGATGTGGAAGGAAGGAACCCAGGTGGGCTCATTTGTCTGAAGAAGAAAGGTCCCTTTTCCTTAACCACTGGGAAGATTTCAGGATGGTACATGTAGGAAATTTGGGGGGTGTCTTGCCTAATAGCCTCAGTGTTATTTTTCAGGGGGAGAGCTAGATTATTATGTATGCCACAGTGAGTGAAAAAGCTGGTAGGTTCAGAGAGAGCACACCAGACCAGGTAGGGGCATGCTGAAGAATTTCTGGGCACCGAGGGTGGCTTTCAGTGTCTCATCAAGTTCCCTGATACTCATTTGTGATTTTCCTTGGAGGACTCAGTAACCTGATATGGGAAATAGGAGATTTTTTCTTAGGTCCTACAGAGATGTTGGTTTTGCTATTCGAGTTCAGTAGGTGAATAGGTTTAAAAGGAGTTTGAGATGTAAGCAGGAGAGTGGCTAAAGCGAAATAAGTAAGTTAGGTTAAAGAGCCTGAATCTCAAGCCAGTAAAAGGAATCTCATCTCATCTTGGCAATGAAGAGCAAATGTATTAGGAGAAAAGGAAATTGGGCAGATGGGTAGATAAAGCCAAAGGAGGAGATAATGGGGGAAAGGGGGTTGGATATACCCTTGCTTCAAAGGTGACGGTTCTGAAAAAAAAAAAAAACCACTAGGATAGGTGTATAGGAGTGAGTGACTGTAGACACGTGGAGTTAGGGTCCATCTGGAAGTCTGAAAGCTTGGTAAAGAGTTGAAAACGTGGGCTCTGGACTCAGACTGTCTGAGTCTGAATTCTGTGCCCTTACTTCTTAGGTATGTGATCTCGGGCAAGTTGCAAGTGGTGATTGACTGTTACTCAAATCAAGATAATAAGAGTGCCTTACTTTAGTTTTATGGTGGGACGGAGTGAAGTAATTCATATAAAGCATTTGTACTATCCCTTGCCCAACTTAACTGCTCAGTAAACCTTAGTTGTAGTCATCGTCGTTGCTGTTACCATTATTACTGGCTCTGTCTCATTTAGATTGCAATTCTTTTTTTAAAAATTAATTATTTTAATTGGAGGCTAATAACTGTACAGTATTATGTGTTATTTTTGCCATACATTGACATGAATCAGCCATGGGTGTACATGTGTCCCCCATCCTGAATCCCCCTCCCGCCTCCCTCCCCATCCCCTCCCTCAGGGTCATCCCAGTGCACCCATCGAACTTGGACTGGTATAGATCTCAACTCTTATGTCACCACCTAAGAGAGACCCTCCCCAGCCACACTGTAAAATATAAACGCGTTCAAATAAATGTCCATCATATTTTAGCACCTTGTACTACCACTGTTGTAATTTAGTTGTTAGTGGGAATATCTCCCCACTTAGATTATCATCTTCTTTGGTGTTGAAGCCAGATCTTATTAACCTTTTTATAAACTATGTGCCTAACACATCAGAAGTATAACCATTTTCCTAAGTCTTTGTTGTGGGTGGAAAAATGGGATCTCTCTGTTGATGTAGAAACCACTTGAATACTGCTTGTTTAATAAAGTTGATTTCTGGTGTAGTGGTAAAACTTTTAGATCAGGGCAAAAGGGTAAACCACTATCACTAGGGTTTTCTGATCTCATTTTAGAATTTTCCACACAAACAAGTGCACAGTTCTAATTTTACTGTTTTGTTTGGAGGGATAAAGGAGTGACTCATTGCTTCCAAGCTGCGTTGGATTTAGCAAACTGAGCAAATGCAAACCTCTTGTTTTCGAGGCATTATTTATATGTTGTTGCCATAATGTCAAATCATGACTTTAATCATGAGAGAAACGATATTTAACTTGATTTGAGCCACAGTTGAGGGATGCTGAATGTGGAACTGATAATCTGCTGTTAGAGGAGGTTTGTAAGTGTTTCCAGTCTGTTTATAGGTGCTTTAGGACCGTGTAGGTGATATTTTATTGTTTGTCCAGCTCACAGTCATTTTAGCTTCCTGAACCCAATCTTACTTGAACATATGACCTTTTCGTGTTACTTTTGTAACCACAGGTATTTGAAACTAAGGCTCAGAAGGAGCAGCTTATGAGATGCATCGTAGGCACTTGTTTCTGAACTTCTCACTGGCTTCCAGAGCTTTACAAGAGTGGCTTAACGTTAATGATGATAACATTCTTTTATTTGTATAAAACGTTATATAATGTACTCTCATTTTTGAAGTTAAAAAATCAGTATTTGCTCACCACTCTTCTCAAATTAAAAATGCATTTGAATCATGATGATTTAGTGTAAGTTCCAAGTGTGTTATTGACCAACTCTGGTTTGGGGAGGGGGCTCCCCTGGTGGCTCAATTGGTGAAGAATCTGCCTGCCAATTCAGGAGAAACTGGTTCCCTCCTGGGTCGGGAAGATCTCCTGGAGAAGGAAATGGCAACCCACTCCAGTATTCTTGCCTGGGAAATCTCATGGACTGAGGAGCCTGGCGGGCTACAGTCCATAGGGTCACAAGAGTTGGACCTGACTTAGCGGCTAAACGACTGCTACCACTGGTTTAGAGAAACTAGATTTTAAGAGTTCAAGTTCTTTTCTTGAATAGGTAAGTATTCCATGTAAATTTAAGTTTATAAATTGAAAATCTGTCCTTCATTGATTTGTATAGCTTGAGATAAGTTCATCAACTTATAACATTATGTATTTCCAGTCAAATAACCTATCTATAAGTAATTTATCACTTTTAAATGGACTTTCATATTACAGTATCGTCTATACTGGTGATTCTATCATCAATGTTCTTTTTTTGTTACAGATTTTTATTTTATTATCACAAAATTTTATTTGCTGTCAGAAAGTGAAGCATTATGTATAATGGCATATAATTGCTCTGACAATCTGACAAATTCTAAAACATTGACATTTCTTTCATTGTACAAGACACTAGATTCTTACTAAAGTAATACATGTTGTTTTTCTCATCAACGAGGCTTTCTGTTTTAGTGACAGTCAATTGGGGAAAAAAACAGTTTCCCTTCTTGAATAATGCAGTAGTCTAAAAATGAGAATATTTTTATAACAAATTACTCTCAATTAATATGATCATGAAATACATGGGGAAGGATCATATTTTCTAGATGGATTGCTAATTTGATGACATTAGTGACTCCTGTTTGATGATATATTATACATCCAATGTAAACAAGAACATGTTCCTGATCCTTCACATGCTTTATTCCTAGAATTTAACCCGTGAATTGGAGAACAGGGAAAAACAGCAGCTAGAGATGTTGGATGAACTGACGGAGATCCAGAAGCACTTTGAGACATGTGATGCCAAACACAAGCGTGCTGACCTGCAGATCACGAAGCTGACTCAGCACGCCGAGGAGGCCACCAAGCAGGCCGAGCAATACCTTCTGGAGTTCCAGCAGTCTGAGGGCCTGAGACAGGAGGCAGAGAAGAGGAGAGAGGAGCTGAAGCTGAAAGCTCAGGAGTCCATTAGGCAGTGGAAGCTTAAGCATAAGAAGTTAGAACGCACGCTGGAGAAACAATCTGAAAGTCTCGATCAACTGTCAGAGAAGAATAATCAGGTACAAAAGCCACATTCCTGAGGAATGATTTCTGCTGTGACCAACCATTCACTCATTTGTCCTTTGAACAAACTCTTGAGTGCTGTGCTGTGTGTGTGACCTATCAAGAGGTTCTTGATAGAAGAGTCTCTGTGTCTTGACTATCTCAAGGTACAAAGATAAAATCTTTGTACAGCTTTTGTAGTAGTTTAACATTCTGTGGCTTTGCAGAGTTAACCCTTAAAACAGATCCACTCTCCTCATCTATTTTAGTGTTTAGTTCCCCAGTGCTCCCCGTGCTGAGTTGATTAGTCGTGTCTGATTCTTTGTGAACCCATGGACTGTAGCCAGCCAGGCTCCTCTGTCCATGGGAGTGGGTTGCCCTGCCCTAATTGGAAATTATTCTTTAATATCCAAATGGAAGAAAATCACAAAATCTTCCTTAATATCACATGTCTTTTCCTCCAGTGAATGTATTTTAAAATCTCATTTATTTGTATATCTCAACTTCAGTATTAGTTGGAAAGAAGCATTTAAGATGCAGTTATTACTGCTGGACCATTTTCTGGCAGCAACTGTAATTTTAGTTAAGTGAGTAACACTGATAATCTCACTGAGCAATATTGTCAAATCTCAAGCCTCTTGAAGACTTTTGTGCTCCTTCGATAGCAACAAAAAGCATTTCATTGATCTGTGTATACATTTAACGTCATCTTTTCTCTTGTATAATCAGTTATTTTAAATGGAATTTATGCTCCTGTGTTGATTCTCAACTATATCTTTGCATTGAATTAAACCCAGATGTTTATAAGATAATAAGCAGGAAAGTCATGATTGATTTTTATCCATGTTTAGTCTTGGTTTATCACTTCTGCATTGTCATTTGTCACTTGTCAAGAACTCTGTTTCAGAAGAATAATCATTTGGATAAGTTGACTTTCTTTCAAAAGAAAGCAAAATGTAGGGCATTTACACCTATAAAATCAATTGTCAGCACTTAAGAATGATGGATGCTTGTTTCATGACAGATGAGCTGTCATGGACACGATGCTTGTATTTTTACATACGAATTTCTTGGAGATATAAAATATGGAGAAAGTGATCACTTTTCACTGACTGTGGAATGCTTTTCACTTTAACCCACCTGACACTTAATAGGTGACTCGTTGCCCCAAGGTAAAGCCCTTCTGAAGCTTTCAGACTTGAATCTGAATTGATTTGATCCCAGGAGATTGGTCTACCTTGATTATTCTGTTGTCAGCCTGGTTTGGCAATTGGTTCAATGAGTCTGCCTATAACGGAGGTAGGGAGAGAGAAGAGTGGTTGGGGAAATTGACTGATTGAGAGCCATCTGGGGATTTTACTTAATGAGAGGAAATTTAGAAGGGTCCATGTCATCAGACAGTACCTTAATCCAGGAGAGTTTTCTCGATTGAGCTGTTTAAATATTAAAAATTGTTAAACAATCACTTCCCAGAATACTCCTGCTAAAATTATTTTTATCACTTAGCATTGCTAATGATAAGCAAAGAAGTAGTTTTAAAGTGATTGCCACAGTTAGGGTAGTATTACAATTATCACAGCAGGCATTGTAATTTCCACTTTAAAAGCCTTAAAAATTAATGCAGCATGTCGCAGTTAGAGCAATGGTTAATCAAAGAAGAAAGGGTAACAGATATTCTACTGCAAATTCAAGTGTCCAGTAAGTCTGTGATATGGAAATATATTGTAAATCACTTTGGAAAAAGTGTATCTTTAATACCTTACTGAATAATGCCTCTGAAGAATATTTAATTTTGAATAAAACAGAAAACCACGTTAGGGCAGTAGTAAGACAGTCTACTCACATTTTGTGTTTTTGGGACGAATTACTTTCCAAAAGTGACTCCAGGGTATATTTGGAAGTGTATGTTAAGGTGAAAATGATACTGGTTTACAAATAAAGCATGTTATAGAGAATGGATTAATTGTTTAATAAGTAACTTTATTGAGCCCTTTCATGTGCTCAACAGATGCAGTCTTTGCATTTTCAAAATAGTTCCTTGCCTACTTCCATCTATCTTTTTCCAGGTTCACTTATTTTCTGCTTTAAGATGTGCCACTTAAAATTCATTAGAAAGCCAAAAGCTTTTATTCTCTTAACTATTGCTCTTATTTTTTTTTTTTCCTGCTTTTTACATTACATATGAAATCTTGGTAAGATGTCAGATATATATCATATTACAAAACTGTTTCATTATTGAAGCATATGGCACATCAAATAAATAGCATATCATTGCAGAAAAAATCCAGACAGGTCAGTATGTATACTTTTCTTAAAAGACACTGACATGAATGGTTACATCAGGGAATCATGATATTCTTCAGAGATACATAGATGGCATAACATTCTATCATTATATATAACATTCACTAGAAGGCCTAGCATTCTATTGATATAAATAATCTAGTCAAGAATTATGATTTTTTGCCTTTTTTCCTTTAAAGTGCTTTTGAAGTCATTGGTTTTTATATGTACTTTAAAAATAATAAGGAAAAAATTTCAATTTGGGTTTTGATCATAATGTATGCTTTTCTGAATGTTTCCAAATTCATGTTTGTTTGTTTGTTTGTTTTTTTAACATGGATAATGGGAGTGATTCTTAGGTTGTGTTTTTTCTTATTGAATTGGCAGGATAATTGACTTGCCCATGTATTGAGCTTTTTCCTTGATAATGTTTGACTTCAAGAATCTTAAATTGCCATCTTTTCCTTCTGTGTATTGCTTTCATGCTGAGGGAAATAAAAGAGCTGTATGTAATATATACTGTCTTTTCAAATGTGAATTTCTTAATGGTTGAAAAGTAAGGAGGATCAGTGCTAAAGTGCACACTTTCTAAATGTGTGTGCAGTCTTGTCATAAGCAATTTAAGAAAGGCTAGAGTACTGATATGTTAGTATAACCCGGCAGTCTTTCTGCATGTTTCCTTCCGTGCAGAAAAATAACTTTTGTTTTCTTTAAAATTTGTCTTGTCTACCTTTTGGTTCCTTAAAAAAAAGGAAAAAGAACTGTACATACTTGATAGGCCTTTGAGGAGTTGATTCCTGTTCCTATAAATCACCATGGTTTTAAGCAGTATCATTCCTTTGGCATCACACCACCCATTTTCAATCCTCCTCTCATAATCTTCCCCTATAGCTCTTCTTCAGTGGAAACAGTGTTCAGTTAGAACATTCCCTTCCCATTTTTCCTGACTGCTACTATGTCTCCATTAAACCTCCAGTTTTCTCAAGAATTTTCACCCCTGGCTTCCCTTCAACCTGTTTCATTATATATAATTTTGCTATTATCATTGGTGATCTCCAAGTTTAAGTCAGCAGCCCATTGGTCTCTGTGTTTTTATATTTCACTAACTTCCTATTGTATAGTGACCTTCAAATCACTCTGCAGGTAATTTCTGTGGCTAAAATTTGTCATCATCTATCATTTGTGTTCAGATCTTTAGTTCTAAAATTTCAGTCTCTTATTGTCCACATTAGTTTTATTCCTTTCTCCTCTTTTAACTATTACCATCGGAGTTTCATCTTCCTACATTCCATTGGTTGACCAACTGTTTCTTGAAATCAGTTTTTTTTCCTTCTCAGACTGGACTTCATGAAAAGCTAATCTGGTGACATGTTCACCGGCATCTTCAGTTTCTTAACTTCCACCCCACACATTTTACTGATCTTCAGTCTGGGATCTACCTAACTCTCTACTTATTCTGTTGCTGCTCTTGAGTGGTACCAGTAAAACCTACATAGAATATCATGTATATTGGCTCCTCTAATGATCTTGGTTTCTTCACTGACCCCAGCTCAATTCATTCCATCAAATTAAAAAAAAAAAATTAACATAGGCCAGTTGCTAGGCATCTAGCCCTCTTCTGATCAAGAACTATTCTTCATCTGAAGGGTGAACTATGAAGACTGTTGGGGACCTTCTGAAAAATGTTACTCATTCCTAAAAAAAATACGCTAGGAGGGAGATGTCCTCCTTCTCTGAACATTATTGTGTTTGACTGTGATGCCAGAAATGGCTGAGGCTGTCCTGCGATGATCCTGAGACTGCAGCCTCATTAGGAGGGAAGGTATTGCTGAGAGCGATGCAGAGCAGTGGACCTAGAGCTCTGACATACTGGGTCTGGAGAGTTCTGCTTGGAATGATGGTAAATCACCTTGTAGTTTAAGCTAGCTTGAATTGGAGTTTTCTCTTACTTGCAGCTGAAAAAAATCCAAGCTGATATGAAACATCAATTCTCAGAGTAAGGAGCTGTAAGTGAACAAACCTAAAATGATTGACTACGTGGAGAAGTAGGGTGAGGACAGGGATGATCAGACTTTTCTCAAGGGAAAGCTGGAAAACCTTACCATGCTATTGGAAATAATTGAGCCATTGGAAGTCATACCTTTGGGTCTTGATGATGTGCTTCAGGGGATGGTATTAAGTGACCAGTAGGTTAATGACTTAGGGCTTCCCTGGTGGCTCAGCTGGTAAAGAATCCGCCTACAATGCAGCAGACCTGGGTTTGATCCCTGGGTTGGGAAGATGTCCTGGAGAAGTGAAAGGCTACCCACTCGAGTATTCTGGCCTGGAGAATTCCATGGACTGTATAGTCAGTCCACGGGGTTGCAAAGAGTCGGACACGACTGAGCCACTTTCACTTCACTTCAGGAAAACTTGAGGATGTTGGAGTCTGTTGTGTACTTATTGCAGCCGTTAGAAAACTCCCAGAAGAGAACGACAAGCACAGCTTGAAACTGGGCTGTCTAAAAGCAGAGAGAAAGATCTTGGGGTGTTGGGAGTCTGAAAATCTGCTATCTTTAGTCCATATTTACTGAGCCTGGTAATTTGAAGTCTTTCAGAGTTGGAAAAGCCAAATTGTCTATCTATGCTCAAGTTAGTCCAAGTAATAGAGGGAGGTAGGACATTTAGCAGAAATTTAAATGAGGTAAAAAAAAACAAGCCTGATTTCTCAGGCCCAGGCACTTCTACTCAAGCATTTCTCACCAAAGGAGACCCAAGTCCATTATTTTGAATTCCCTCAAGACAAAGGTTATTCAACTGAGGGCCCCCAGGAATCTCCAGGATACTGAGGTGGTGGTTAGGACACTGACATTTTCAGACACGAAGTCAATGTCTAGACAAGTCTTGGGCTATGGCTACTAGCCAAGGATTAACCAAAAGAAAATAGAAGTTACTTAGCTTTTAGTATGTATATTGCCAAAGAAATTCCAAACTTGACCAACATAGTCTGTGACTGCTCTAAGGCTGTCACTGCTGTCCTGAATTGATGTAACGCTTGGAACACTGAAGGTGCAGGCGAAACCTGGAGAGTTGTGGAGGGTGGTAGAGTCTGAGCTTTGAAGGACTCATCTTGAAACACCCCATCTCTGCTCTTTCCATCATGTGACAAAAATAAATACAGTATTTTGCAATCAAAGACATTTTATCTGCTACAATTTCATCTTGAGTACACGATTTTTACTGATAATCTTCAGGGCTGCATGGAAGTCTCTTAACTCAAGGTCAGGGGCCTATGTTATCTGTTCCAAAGGTCAATCACTGTATTTGAGCCGCCTCCCCTATTCTCAGGTCCCTCCTTATGTTAGCCTTACAGCCAACGCTGGATTCTGTCAGTTTTGTCTTCTTTAATGTGGTGCATAGAGTGACCTCCCAAAGATACCTCAGCCTAGTTTCTGGAAGCTGAGAATATGGATGAAATATCAGTACCATGATGATGTTATATGGCACGGTTGATTTTAAGATTAGGAGATTGTCTGAATGGGCCTAGTCTAATCTCAGGAGCCCTTCAAAGCAGATAAATCTTTCTGATTGTTGGGAGAAGGGGAAGTCAGAGGGATTCAAAACTTGAGAAGGATTCCGTATGGAATGTCACTGGCTTCAGAGACAGAGGAGTCCATAAGCCACGGAGTGTGAGTGGCTTTTAGAAGCTCAGAAAAACAGCTGGCCCAAAGCTAGCAAAGGTAACAGGGACCCATGTCCTAGGGGCACAGAACTAAATTTTGCCAACACCATGAATGAGCTTGGAAGTGGATTCTCCCTCAGAGCCTCCAGATAAGAGCCCAGGTTAGCTGACACCTTGATTTTAGCATCAGGAGATGGAAGGCAGAATTGCTTGCCAGGATTGACAATCTATGGAAACAGTGAGATAATATATGGGTGTCGTTGTTTTAAGCCATGGAATTTGTTGGAATTTGTTACACTGCAATAGAAAAAGAATACATCTGCCCTTGTTTAGCCACTCAGTCATGTCCAGCTCTTTTTCGACCCCCTGGACTATAGCCCACCAGGCTCCTCTGTCCATGGGATTTCTCAGGCAAGAATACTGGAGTGGGTTGCCATTTTCTTCTCCAACATCCGCCCTTAGGCTTATGATTATTTCTAGCCATTTTTCCTGCCTTAAATTCTCTCTGAAGTGAACTCTTTCCCCTGTGTTCTAGAGACTTTTCAATCTGGAACAATAGTTTATCAGTGAACCCCTCTCTTCACAGTTTTGATCACTGTCTTGCATAAGTACCTCCTGGAGACTCCTGGTTTCTCCTTAAACTTAAATCCCACCCCCTCTCTTTACTTCCCCCTTCCCAGTTGTCTTCATCACAGCCCTATGATGTAGCTTTTATTATCTTTATAAAGATAAACAATTTCTTTAAGGCCATAGAACTACTTATGCCTGGGCTGAGAATCCAGTTCTCCTGGACAGAGCTCAGCTGCTTAATCACTCCCTTTTATTATTTCTCATGTTAGCTTCATGCTCTTTCTCCCTGTTAGAAATTTGAGGAGACCATTTTTTTTGAAGTGATGGACTTATTTTATCATGAATTGTTTCACACTGAGGTGCAAAATATAAAGTATAAAAATGTCTTAAAGTATTTGCATTTTAACTCATTTCTAATTCTAAAATAAGAATCTTAATTTTTTTTTTTTTTTCCTGGGTTCAAACTATGGTAGGCATCAGTAAACAAGTACGGAGATGCTATTGGTGTCAGTGTTGGGGGAGAGGGGACAGTTTCAGCTGCCTTAGCTGTTGGCTTTTTCATTTGCATCGATGGACTGTGAGGATTAAAGGGTTAGTTCTTGGCCTTTGTCCCTGAGCAATAGCCCTAACCCCCAAAGAGGCTGGCAGAGGGTGATGGCCTTTTGGTCCTTTGACTTTTCTCATGAGTCCCTTCCCAACCTTTCCAACTCTTAAATTAACCTTATTTCTACCTTTAACTTAAAGACCTCTGCATTACATACTGGTGTGTTTCTTGTCACTAATCAAATCACATTATTTGATTAACAGTGACTGATTGTACCAAAACCTTTCTGTATCTACATTCTTCTTCACATTATCTTCCCTATCTGTTTTGAGGTTTCTCCTTTTGAAAAGTGTGCCATTGAAATGCAAATCATTGTTATTTTAAGTAACATTGTATTATTTTAATCTCTGGTAAATAATAACTGGAGTCTTTTTTTCCCATTCTTCTGCTCATTTTTATCTTACCTTTAAGTAATTATTCATGATCATGGATTGATGCATTTTGGTGATGAAAATCTGAAACATATATCTCAGTGTGGTACTACTTCAGAGCAATTGTATTTTTTCTGCCTTTTTCTAGCCTAAAAAATATTTTTTATTTAAAACTGGAAAAAATACAAAGTATTATTTTATGAAATTTTCTTCTCCTTGTGGCTTAAACTTTATTTTGTTTTCTGGCGGTGTATATGGTGAATTTTACAGTAATTTTTGCTTTCTGTTCCTAATCTGATAGATTCTAAAAGAAAAGGATGAACTGAAAAGCCAGCTTTATGCAGCGCTGCAACAAATAGAGAATCTCCGAAAGGAATTGAATGATGTGCTGACCAAGCGTGCCCTTCAAGAGGAGGAGCTTCATTGTAAGGAGCAGAAGCTAAGTGATGTGAAGTCTCATCAAGCTGATCTTGAACTGGAAGTCAAGGATTCCCTGGATACCATCCATAGGCTAGAAGGTGAATTGAAAAAACAGAATCAGATTCAAAGCCAGTTGAAAGCTGAGAAAGCTCACCTGGAGGAACAGATTGCAGAGCTGAAGGAGAGCCAGGCCAAGGACAAAGCTCAACTTCTTGAGATGCAAGAGGCCATCAAGGACTTGAGTGCCATCCGGGCAGACCTCGCAAATAAATTGGCGGAGGAACAGAGAGCCAGGAAAGAGGTCCTCAAGAACCTTTCTGACCTCAGGACACAAGCGAAATCTAAAGATGAGGAAACAGCTACAATCATTAGTCAGTTAAAGCTCGAAAGAGATGTTCATCAGCGGGAGCTGGAAGATCTCACATCGTCATTGCAGAGTGTGAAAACAAAACACGAACACAATATCCAGGAGCTGATGAAGCACTTCAGGAAGGAAAAGAGTGAGGCTGAGAATCATATTAGGACCCTGAAGGTACCTGCGCTGAGTTATCCTGATGATACTGGAGGAAATTTTCTGGTGGCTCATGAAGTTAATAAAGCGTAAACTTTTAGAGATCGTTCTGTATTCCCAAGCACTGAAGGGGAGATAAAACTAACAATAAAGAGGCGTATTCGTGCCTGTTCGGCCAGGTTGAAATGAGTTATAGCGGCCACCTGGGAGCACCTATTGCAGAGGACTGAAACCCTTTAAAAAGAACGGTTAGCTGTTCGGGGAGTTCAGGAAAGGCAGACAGAGGTGGCAGTGAGTCATGGGCCTGAAATGTGCCCACATTCAACATTTATGATCTTCTAAAATATAAAAGGCAAAGACTTGTCAAGGCCATAGAAGCTGTAACCATGGCCCCTATTAGCATGGTAACTAAAGAGGATCGGCCTGTGGGTTTTGCAAACCCAAGGCTTTTTGAGATTTACCCCTTCTTTTCCAAGTCAGAATTGCCTGGGTAAATGCGTAATTGAGATCTTGGATTTGAGGAAGTATTTCAAAGATGTATATATCATTATATTAGCAGTTATCACATGCAGGGGAGTCATCTCATAACATGATTGTCAGGAGTGTGATAAATCTATCCTCCCTTCCTGCTTTAGTTATGCATCATCATATGATATAGATTTCATACTATTTATTTTTTAATCTCCTTTTATTAGTATGAGAATTCCATGAGGATTGGGATTTGACTCTTGTTTACAACTATATCCCTAGTGCCCAGTTCCTGGAACATTAAAAATATCTTATTGAATAGGTGAATACATGCATAAATCTGTAAAGATTAATTATATTTTTTCTCAAAATTCCTTGAAATGCAACTACCATAAAAATGCTTGTGATAAAGATGAAATTATTAACTATAATTAAGCTGCACTTGTAGAATGTTTTCAGCTAATTTATTAATTTTTCTTTAGTCCTGTTTAGTCTACTGGCAGTAGTGAATTTGGAGTTATTTAAGTTGGGGTGGGCAGAGCAGAATGTGAAGCTGGAAGAAATAGGTAAGAGGCCTGCATTCTATTTCATGTAGCCTAAGACACTGTCATTTGTAAGGTGGATGATTGCTCTGTGCTTAGGAAAACAAATTAACGCCTATGAAAATGTGACATGCTGTCAACTGTAAGATAACATCGGGAGGCAGAGAAGGTAAAATGTGAAAAAGCTGTATCTTTTGATATTGGTGAAGTATGGCATAACAGTCTTTCAGTGTTGGTGAGTCCTTAAGCAAAAGCAGAATCAGAGATATGGAGAAGAGAATACACACACATATATATATATATATCGGAGAAGGCAATGGCAACCCACTCCAGTACTCTTGCCTGGAAATCCCATGGATGAAGCAGCCTGGTAGGCTACAGTCCATGGGGTCGCTAGGAGTTGGACACAACTGAGAGACTTCATTTTCACTTTTCACTGTCATGCACTGGAGAAGGAAATGGCAACCCACTCCAGTGTTCTTGCCTAGAGAATCCCAGGGATGGGGAAGCCTGGTGGGCTGCCGTCTATGGGGTTTCACAGAGTCGGACATGACTGAAGTGACTTAGCAGCAGCATATATATAATATATATATATAAATATATACACACACACACACACATATATATATGAATACATATATAGAAAATAAAATACATATCATATATTGATTGGTTGGTTGTGACAATAATAATACTAGCAGACATTTTTTTCAGCACTTAGGTTGTGCTGGTTTTATTACTGTAAGAACTTTATCTGTATTACTCATTTAATACATCATCTCTGTAGATTGTGTGATGTTAATTTCTCTCCAATGAAGAAATTCAGACGTGAGAAGTAACTTTTCCAAGATCTTACACTGGAGAGTAATAGAGGTAGGGCTTGAACTAAGGTAGTCAGATACTTGAGTTCTTAACTACATTGCTGTACTGGAAAAGATTTAGACTCTAGACTGGCTAGCTTTAGTTTTGGGTGACTAGTTGGATAATGAAGCTGTTTGTCCAGATGGATAATATAGACAGAGCAACATATTTGGAGAGAGTAATGTCAAATCCAGCTTCTTAGCATGTTGTGAGTTAGGTGAAGAGACCTTAAACTTAATCATGAAAGTCTAGGTGGAACGGTTTACTACGTAGTGGGTTAGAAGTTGAGTAAGTTGAGATTCAAGTTAGATGTTTGGGAGCCAGTAACCCATTGTTGGTTGTTGAAATCACAGGGTTTGGATGACATTATGCAAGGAGAAATAAGAGGATGAAATTCTAGAACACCACTGTTTAAGGGAAGAATCGAGCAAACTGATAAAGAGTTCTTAGGAAATACAGAACACAGAACCACATGCGACACAGGAGGAGAACCAGAAGAGAATGGTGTCTTGTAAACCTAAGGAGGACATTTCAGAAGAGTATAGTCATGAGTATCAGTGCAGCAGACAGGCTAAAAGATGAACTAAATGTGTTCGTTCCATTTGTCACAACTTGGGGGAGAAGGTCTGTGGGGAGATGTGAGGGGCTGGACCAATAACGGAGAAGGAAATGGCAACCCACTCCAGTGTTCTTGCCTGGAGAATCCCATGGACAGAGAAGCCTGATAGGCTGCAGTCGGTGGGGTCGCACAGAGTCGGACACGACTGAAGTGACTTGGTGGCGGCGGCGGACTAATAACAGAGTGGGTAGATTTCAGCAGGAGACAGGGCGTGTCTTCCTCTGAAGGTTCTGAAAGAGCTCAGTAAGCTAGGGAAGGTTGATAGGGATGGACTCGGGTTGTTGATATGAATCTTGAGTACAGCGGCTGTGCAGTGAGTTGTTCGTGGTGGTGAAGGCTGGTACCAACCGCGTGAGGCCAGTCTGGGAGCAGGTAATGTGCTCCCGCGTGGCCACCACTGAAGAAGTGTCACGGACAAGGGAACCAGAGAGTGGAGTGAAAGGAATCGATGACCACAGGCTGCTTGTTTGGTAGCAGTTCCTCGACTGGAGCTTAGATTTTCCGAGTTGAGGTCCAGGTGAGTGGTAATGCAGTGAGTTGCCATTGTGGAATGTGGGTGAAGGTGGTTGGAAGCGAATGGGTCAAATAACTTTGATGTTAGTTTGTTGGGTAGATATTTGGGTGTTCATGATGCTGTTGCGAAGGTGTTAACAGGTCACACGCCAAAAACGTCAGTGAAGAGGATGACTGGTTGGTTGGCTACCGCTAACCAGGAAGGCAGGGTCGAAATAGTGTGAATCTCAATGGAAGGCAGTGTTTTTGCACGAGGATGTGTATGTCATGATTTGTTAGGTCATGAATTGAGAAATGGTTCTTTCAAGGAACTTTAGGTTTTTCTGGCAATGTTGAAACTGCACCTTCTTTTTCTTGTTGGTATTACTGACATATTTCATATTCTCATCATCACTATGTAGTTGTGTGATAAACATGCATTCCAGCAGGAGTTAGTAATAATTTAATCAGCCCTTGCAGATTTAAGATCATCTGTGTAAAAACATCATTCTCACATTGTATTGAAAACATACTTTCTTGAGAGGGAGGTGAAGTCAGGAGGTACAGCCTGCTTGACAGAAACTGCATTTGCCCCGGGACGCCTTGGCGTATGAACAATATAGCATGCATCATAGTAGCAAGTGGACTTCAGCCTGCTGATTTGGACTGTGGAGACGTGAGACACAGCTCTGAGGAGCCTCCCTACTTCCCCCTTAGTCCCTCATTCTACCCCCAACTCCTCCCTTTCAGCCTTCAGATACCACCTGTGTTGCCTCTTTCAGAACGCTGAGCCAAGGGTATCACTTCCTGCTCAGAAACCTTCAAAACCCATTAGTATCTCAGTAACAAAGTCTCAGATCTAGTCCAGTCTTCCCTGATGTGGTCCCACCAGAGCTGTTCACACTTGGAGCCTTTTTCTGTTCCCAAACGGAAAACCATTTCCTGCACCGACTTCTCACTGCCTGCTCTTCGTCCAGATTGTCTTTCCCCCAGTCTGCAGGAGGAAAAGGGGTGCCTAACCTTTCAAGGCCCAGTTAATTTTTTACCTCTCTTATGGATTCACTGAAGATAGCCATATCTCAACTGAGGTTGAGATCAATCTCTTGCTCCTCTGTTTCCTTAGCGGTCTGTGGCGACCACTAGTACCGTCCATTTAGGCTGCCTTCTATTTTGGTGTGTTTGGGGTGTATTCATACCTCTCCAGAGGGACAGGCAGCAGGTATTAGCTGCTTAGATTTTTTTTAGTTAGTTTGTTTTTAATTTGGAAGACTAAGATGAGGGATTTTATAGTCACTCTTTAATGTGGTACAAGAGCAGCAGCATATGTGCTTAAAAGGAGACCAGGGATTGTGAGAACTCAGTCCTGTTCTCTTAAACCGAAATCACCCATGAGGGACAACCCCACCTCATGCTGTTTTATTAATATAATCCTGTACTTTTGACTCATTTATATTATTAAAAATAGTTGATAGCAGTGGTCATCATCAAAAATTTAATATGTCGAGTTATGTACAAGAGGGCTATAGATAAATAGCTCTGTAAATGTTGTATTTCTCTTTTGGCTTCACCTTAATTCATCACTTTTTCTGAGTCTAGTAAGTGCTGATACATTACCCATTTTTTTTTTCTCTGCACAAATTATATATTTTTCCCCATCAAGACCTACCCTTCTCATGCCTATTTTTTGAATTTAAATGTAAAATATTATAATGAAATGTTCTTGCTGCTATTAATATCTGAAGACTCTTTGAAGGTTATTTGAAGGCTGTTATCACCTCAAGATGATTTCAACAAAGATAATTTTGTAGAGCCTTACTGGGATCAGAAGACCAAGAGTAGAGTTGTGTATTTTTGCGATTTGCTGGCTATATGATCTTTGTCAAGTTACTTAACCTCTTTGTACTTCATCAGTAGAACAGGAACAGTCACGTCTTTCTCTCTCTCAGGGTTTTTGTGAGTGACATCACTGTGTAAACCCTAAAATGAAATGTAAGCATAATAATGAGACCACCAAAAGAAGTAAGTTCTTCGTCAAACCTAGGCATTAGTGTTCTGGTAAATGTTCTAAAACGAGTTCTCCGGGGGCAAAGAAGGGAGCCCTGATCTGTAGCATTTGCCAAGTTCAGTGATTTAAGAGCCCCCTTTTGACTGGTTTCAAGCTATCAAACATCATCACTGGACACAGAGTTGGGAGCTGAACACAGTGGCTCCCTGAGAGTCTCTGTGAGCTGGCCCAGCTCACCACTGGCCTTAGGGCAAGACTGTCTATACCCGTGCTCTCTATAAGACACAAAGAACAGCCAGGCATTCTGCTGAAGCTTAAAATCATAATGGAACAGTTTTCCTGGTGGGAGACTCTATTTTGAAAATTTATTTTTGGATAGTGAATACAGGATTCCTAATTTAAAAAAAGATCAGTTCTTTTGTTAACTCAGAGTGGCATCAGGTCTTCGCTGAATTTTGTTGGGTGAATAAGATGGAGATTTTGTCTGAAACTCACACAACGTCTTCCCTTCGGGAAACTACTTCCCATGATTATGTTCCCGTGTACCTAATTAAATCCATACAGTAAATGTGTACAAAGGAAAGAAGCAAATATATTTGAGGCATTGAAATGTATTTTAAACAGATTCTATGTAGGTGCTTGCAGGCTGTCAGTAACTGGTGGCTGTAACTAGTACTAACCGCGTTGCAGGTGCACCCAGCTGGTTTTTCAAACCTTATGATGTATGTACCTTTTAAAGGTGGTAAGGCAGAGCAGCTGAAAACATGGGCAGCAGAGAGAATTTCTGGGTTCAAATCCTGGCTGTGTTATGGTCACTGCATCCCCTTGGGAGAATCATTAGTGTTGTTCTGCTCGAGTTTCAAAAAAGGAGACAGTAATAATATCTCTCTGGGCAGGTTGTGGTGAGGATGAAATGAGGAAAAGCAATACAAAAAGGTCTTAATGCCATGCCTGACATAGAGTCAGCATCCTCACTGTTGTCCTTTCAAAGGTATTTAAGTTCACATACCTGGCAAATCTTTGTTGAATCCCCTCCACACATTATTCCTGTAATATTAGGAAATTACTAATTTTTTTTTTAAAGCTGATTCTGGTTATATTTCAAATAATAAATGAAAACCAGGCACGTTATTGCATTATTAGTACTGAAATAATCCCTGGTAAACCTCTTTTACATACTTAGTTGTTTATAGTTTTTTCACTGCTGCAATTCATAATCTTTCTAACCCCACAAGAGTGCTATTCATAATTACATTGCACAAAAAAGCACACAATTCTTTCACAGAAGACGAGGAGGTAGCTTGAAAAGGAACACTGTGACGCTCCTCTTATAGAAAAGGAAACTGATCAGGCAGTGATATGCCACAGTGTGTCCTTGTGGGGGCATTTCTCGGCAGGTAATGTCCCTTCTTTGGGTTACAGACCCCTGCTTACACCTTTATTAAGAACTTCTTATTCATCGTTGTCAGACTTGATTGTTGCATCTCTGTCTTTTATGGTTCATGTCTGTTACCTTCAGCACCTAGTGCAGTACCTTGCACTTACTTGGTTGCCCAGTTAGCGCTACACAGGGCTTGGCACATGGAAAGGATGTTTCTTTGCGTGTCTGTCTATGTGGGAAGGCTCAGAAGTAGCAAAACCTCCCGGTGTTTGCCCACTGATGCAACACGGGACTTGTCTCGTGTACAGTTTGGCTGCGGCCAGTGGACTTTGTCTTTTCTCCTTTTTTCCTCAGGCAGAAAGCTTAGAAGATAAGAATATGGCACAAGTGCAGCGTTGCCAGCTGGAGAAGCTGAAATCACAGTATGACAGGCTGACAGAGGAATTAACCCAGAATGCAAATGAGAACAAAAAATTGAAGCTAAAATACCAGTGTTTGAAGGATGAACTAGAAGAAAAGGTAAACATGTGGATGGATTCGAATTGAAAAGGCTTATTTGCATTTCTTCTAGAACATAGAAGTTAATAAATGCTAATTTTCAGCTTTCATAGAAAAGTTGTATCAGTGCCAGATACAGTCATAGAAGTTTATTAGGATGCTGTGATTTTTATTCTTTCAACAACAAGTAACCTTCTAATACGTTTTATTTTAAATTTCTAATGGATCTTAAAATAGGTATTTATAGGCAAGGTAGCAAAGAAAGGAGTTATGGTTTATTGAAGACCTACTCTATGGCAAGCATTTATGCCAACAGATTGATTTATGTGTGTTCATTTAATTCACACAACTCTTTGAGTTAGATTTTATTGATCCCTTTAACCCAAGAGGAAACCATGGTTCAAAATAAAATATGTAATGGTTAAGTGGTCATTGTGTACTAGGCACTCTTCATGCTCATAGTCATTTTATGAAATTGATACTATTAGGCTCATTTTTGAAGTTACAGAGACTGAAGCTTAAGAAGGTTGGTAGCCTGGAACATTACCAACAGACTCATTACTTTCCTATCAGTAGCTCTGTAAAATTTGGGGTGTATCTGCTGTATATCGGGGCTTTTCAGGTAGCACTAGTGGTAAAGACAAAATGGGAAAGACTAGAGATCTCTTCAAGAAAATACGAGATACCAAGGGAACATTTCATGCAAAGATGGGCTCAATCAAGGACAGAAATGATATGGACCTAACAGAAGCAGAAGATATTAAGAAGAGGTGGCAAGAATACACAGAAGAACTGTACAAAAAAGATCTTCACGACCCAGATAATCACGATGGTGTGATCACTCACCTAGAGCCAGACATCCTGGAATGTGAAGTCAAGTGGGCCTTACAAAGCATCACTATGAACAAAGCTAGTGGAGGTGATGGAATTCCAGTTGAGCTGTTTCAAATCCTGAAAGATGATGCTGTGAAAATGCTGCACTCAATATGCCAGCAAATTTGGAAAACTCAGCAGTGGCCACAGGACTGGAAAAGGTCAGTTTTCGTTCCAGTCCCACAGAAAGGCAATGCCAAAGAATGCTCAAACTACCGCACAATTGGACTCATCTCACATGCTAGTAAAGTAATGCTCAAAATTCTCCAAGCCAGGCTTCAGCAATATGTGAACCGTGAACTTCCAGATGTTCAAGCTGGTTTTAGAAAAGGCAGAGGAACCAGAGATGAAATTGCCAACATCTGCTGGATCATGGAAAAAGCAAGAGAGTTCCAGAAAAACATCTATTTCTGCTTTATTGACTATGCCAAAGCCTTTGACTGTGTGGATCACAATAAACTGTGGAACATTCTGAAAGAGATGGGAATACCAGAGCACCTGACCTGCCTCTTGAGAAACCTATATGCAGGTCAGGAAACAACAGTTAGAACTGGACATGGAACAACAGACTGGTTCCAAATAGGAAAAGGAGTATGTCAAGGCTGTATATTGTCACCCTGCTTATTTAACTTATATGCAGACTCATCATGAGAAACACTGGGCTGGAAGAAGCACAAGCTGGAATCAAGATTGCCGGGAGAGATATCAATAAGCTCAGATATACAGATTTTACCACCCTTATGGCAGAAAGTGAAGAGGGACTAAAAAGCCTCTTGATGAAAGTGAAAGTGGAGAGTGAAAAAGTTGGCTTAAAGCTCAACATTCAGAAAACGAAGATCATGGCATCTGGTCCCATCACTTCATGGGAAATAGATGGGGAAACAGTGTCAGACTTTATTTTTTTGGGCTCCACAATCACTGTGGATGGTGACTGCAGCCATGAAATTAAAAGAGGCTTATGCCTTGGAAGAAAAGTTATGACCAACCTAGATTGCATATTCAAAAGCAGAGACATTACTTTGCCAACAAAGGTCCATCTAGTCAAGACCACTGGTTTTTCCAGTGGTCATGTATGGATGTGAGAGTTGGACTGTGCAGAAAGCTGAGTGCCGAAGAATTGATGCTTTTGAACTGTGGTGTTGGAGAAGACTCTTGAGAGTCCCTTGGACTGCAAGGAGATCCAACCAGTCCATTCTGAAGGAGATCAGTCCTGGGTGTTCTTTGGAAGGTATGATGCTAAAGCTGAAACTCCAGTACTTTGGCCACCTCATGTGAAAAGTTGACTCATTGGAAAAGACTTTGATTCTGGGGGGAATTGGGGGCAGGAGGGAAAGGGGATGACAGGATGAGATGGCTGGATGGCATCACTGACTCGATGGACGTGAGTTTGAGTCAACTCCAGGAGTTGGTGATGGACAGGGAGGCCTGGCGTGCTGCGACTTATGGGGTCGTAGAGAGTCGGACACGACTGAGCGACTGAACTGAACTGAGTGGTAAAGAAGCCGCCTGGCAATGCAGGGAACATTAGAGACACAGGTTCGATCTCTGGGTCGGGAAGATCCCCTGGAGGAGGGCATGGCTACCGCCTCCAGTGTTCCTGCCTGGAGAATGCCATGGACAGAGGAGCCTGGTGGGCTACAGTCCATGTTGTTGTTCAGTCACGCACTTGTATCTGACTGTTGTGACCCCATGGACTGCAGTACGCAAAGCTTCCCTGTCCTTCACCGTCTCCTGGAGTTGCTTAAACTCAGGCTTATTGAGTCGGTGATCACATCCAACTACCTCATCCTCTGTCGCCCCCTTCTCCTCATGCAGGGTCGCAAAGAGTCAGACACAACTGAAGCGACTTAGCATGCATGCACACTATGCATCAGGCATAGGGTAGAATACTGTGGACTTTCAGCAAGTCACTACTTTTGTGACAAAGTGTCAACTAAGAATAGAAGATAGAATATTTAAACTTGTGTTCTGTGTCTTTCAGTTCAGTTCAGTTGCTCAGTCGTGTCCGACTCTTTGCAACCCCATGGACTGCAGCATGCCAGGCCTCCCTGTCCATCACCAACTCCCAGAGTTTACTCAAATTCGTGTCCATTGAGTTGGTGATGCCATCCAACCATCCCTGTGTCTTTACCAGCTTCTTGAAAGGATTTGCCTTCCAGTGTGATACAAGTCAAATAGAGAAAGGACTCTTAGCATTTGGATAATAGGATAGGGCAGGATAGACTGGGCCAGATGAATCCTATTCTTGATAAGTGTTACTAACTAACATCTGTAATAAAGGAATTATCAAGGCGTAGGGTGTCATAAAACTCCACATAAACCTCTAGAAGAAACTTTCATGCTTTGCTCTTCTTTTCCTCTGTCATTTCTGTATATACATTTACCTTTCTAGTAATTGTTAAAATCAAGGAAATAAAACTTAAGTAAACTTCGTGTTTATGATTAAATGTGCTTAAGTTGCTAAATTTAGGCCTACAACCTTGACAGTTGTTGTAGTTTAGCTCTTACGTCACACTTTGTTTTCATTATGTCTAATGTTCACAAATATTTAATGTATCTGTTTTCAGGGTATAGTTGCTTTGGAGATAATGCTTAATTTTCCAAGTTTTTCATAATTAAAATGTAGCCAGAAAGTTGTATTAACATGTTATATATTTAGTTATTTGCATTTAGGAAATAGTAGAGAAGTTTTTGATACATTGAAAGTGTAAAGGTTACCTTATTCTGCTTAGAATAAATGTTTCTTTACTATTATATTTGTGATGTTCCAGATATATCTGCAGTATCGTGCATTCATATAAATGGAACATTTGAGACTTCCCTTGTGGTCCAGTGGTTAAGACTTCGTTCTTCCCTGCAAGGGATCCCTGGTTGAGAAACTAAGATCCTGCATGCCCTATGGCACAGGCAAAATTAAATAAATAAGTAAATACATAGAACATTTACCTTAGAACAGAGTTTTTGTCAACTTTAAATTGTCACCTGCCCTTGCCATCTTCCTCTGTAAGGATTAAATCATGTGCTGCTCTGGCTGCTGACTTTCAATACCTCCCTAAGGCACTTCAAGGTAGAGATCAGGGAGGCGGCACGCTGTGCTCTGGGAAAACTGGCAGAACAGGTCTCCAGAGAGTTAGATATTTTCAGGAGCTGATTTTATGAACCCAATCCTTATACCTGCTCATATCTAGAAAAGCCCTAAATCCTTTGATGGTGACATCAGCTCCTTGTGACTAGCAGAAAGGCTTTGCAAAGATCAGTGTTTGATTGCATGAACTCCGTGTTCACCACCAGAACCAGCTATGTATTGACTTTGCCCCTACCTCTTTGGAGCAGTTGCCCAGAGCTCTCTGAGGTGCTGTTTCCCAGGCTGCAGCCCTCCATTTGCCCCAGATAAAGCTTAACTCTTATGTTGTACGTTTTTTTCAGTCGACAGTTTCTGGAGTTAGTGGTTGTATAGTAGATTCTCCCCAGCCTCCCTTAGTGGTTTCCCTGTCCACAATTTCAGTTACCTGCCACAGCAGATTACTGAAATTACCAATTTTGGACCAATTGCGGTGCAGAAAGATTAACTGGAAAATTCTAGAAATAATTCGGAAGTTTTAAATTGCACATTATTGTGAGTAACATGGTGAAATCTTCCTCTGTTCCACTTTTTTCCACCTGGGATGCCCTCTTATCTCAATCTGCTGCTAACATCCGACCAGCCACATCATCATGGCTTGATGGCCCAGAATCACCCAAAGCATGTGAGATCCTCCTTCTGAGATATTATCAGAAGGTCAGTAGTAGCTTAACGCTGTCTCATCATGTAGGCATTTTAATGTCTCATATCCTCACCAGAAGTGTGGTGAATATGGTACAGTAAGATATTTTGATAAAGAGACCACCTTCATATAACTTTTATTACAGTGGATCATTACAGTTGTCCTATTTCATTATTAGTTACTATTGGTAATCTCTTACTGTGCTGGTTTATAAGTTAAACTTTATTATAGGTATGTATGTGTAGAGCATCATCACTCTGCTCACAAAGCAGAGACATCACTTTTCTGACAAAGGTCTGTATAGTCACAGCTCTGGGTTTTCTAGTGGTCGTGTGTGGGATGTGAGAGCTGGACCATAAAGAAGGCTGAGTGCTGAAGAATCGATGCTTTTGAACTGTGGTGCCAGAGAAGTCTCTTGAGAGTCCCTTGATCTGCAAGGAGATCAAACCAGTCAATCTTAAAGGAAATCAACCCTGAATATTCATCGGAGGGACTGATGCTGAAGCTCCAATACTTTGGCCACATGATGGGAAGAGCTGACTCATTGGAAAAGACCGTGATCTTGAGGAAGACTGAAGGCAGGAGGAGAACGGGACAACAGAGGATGAGATGGTTGGATGGCATCACCAACTCAATGGACATGAGTTTGAGTAAGCTCCGGGAGATGGTGAAGGACAGGGAGACCTGGAGTGCTGCAGTCCATGGGGTCGCAAAGAGTCGGGCACAACTGAGCGACTGAACTGATGGATGTGTAGGAAAAACATGTAAAGGATTTGGTACTGTCTGCAGTTTCAGGTATCCCCTGGTGGGTCTTGGAATGTATCCCTCAGATAATTGGGGATTCCTGTAGTCCTTTGCTATATATTGAGCATCTAGTATGTGGGAGGCATTGCTGGATGCTGGGGATAAGATGCAGGTCTGAAGTTGAAAGTTTATAGTGGGATCATTAAAAGCAATATCCCTTTCGATTGTTAAAACTATTGAATATATAGTCAAGTCCTGATAATAGGTGCTGATGCAAAGAAAAGATATCTAAAGTCTAAAATGGTAAATCATCTTAAGAATACAGAGACACACACTCATACACACATAGCCTATGGGCTTACTTTTGTTTAATATATTTTGTTTACATGATTGTTGTATCCTTTTGATTGACTTAGCTGTTTTTGTTCACCTAATTTTTTTTAGTATAATTAGTTGTGAATCAAAACTTCATTGGATCAAGTTATATCCAGATAGGGTCTTTCTCTTTCAGAGGTAGTGAGGTGTTGACAGCTATGGACAGAACGTTCAGTTTAAATCATTTTCTAGCCATGTGGCATTAGGCAAGTTGCTTAAAACTCAAAGTCTCAGTTATATCATCCTTAAAACCAGTATAATAATAAATTCTAATGGAGTTAAATGTGAAAATGTATTTAAAGTGCTTGGCAGAGTGTCTGATACCTGATCAGCTATCAATTAGCAGCTACCATTATTTTATTATTGTTAAGTTACCAAGTGGATGCTAGTTAATCAGCCAAGCAATAAACCAATCGGCAAGCATTGATTAACTACTTATGATATGTTAAGGATTAAGGGCCAGTGCCGGAGTTCAGCTCCAGCAGCCAGGGATTCAACCTGAAGGGGTGAGTGGTGTTGGCGAGAGAGAAACTGAGGCAGCCTCTCAGTTTTCTTGGACTGCCTGTTTATTTCAAGCTTATGGTTTTCTTTTATACTTTTACAAAAGCATTAGGTCAGAGGCTTGATATTTTTCGTTCCCATGGACCCAGATTTATTTTTCTCCAAAAATCATTGTTGCCCCTCAAAAGGAGTTCCTTCTTCAGCAATTCTCTTACCTACTTTTTCTCATGTGTCCTTGTGAGTACACTGTAACTCATGCTAATGTCTGGGCTGCATACCACATTCCTCAGTTTAATTCTTACCTTTCTAAGTCCTGTTTGCCCCTAGTATCCTAAGCTCACTATTTCTTAGAAAGGGCTTCTACCTAATAATATCTCTAAAGTCCCTAATTTCTATAAGCTATAGTAGAATATGCTAACATTACAGCAATCATTAAATCTTTAGCTTCTAACTATTTTAATTATTCCTAAACCCTAAATTCAGCAAACTCCTTTGCCATAAACTTTTCTCACAAATGGGCCTCAGATAGCAATCCCTCCCATGGCCTCAAGCTGCGGCCTGTGTGCTCACCCTGGAACACTTTTTTGTAAAAGTCCTTGAACAAATGTCAGTGATTAACTTTATGAGTTATTCTTTGAGAACAGCTGCAGAAGGCTTTA
Organism: Bos indicus x Bos taurus; assembly: GCF_003369695.1. Taxonomy (NCBI): domain Eukaryota; kingdom Metazoa; phylum Chordata; class Mammalia; order Artiodactyla; family Bovidae; genus Bos; species Bos indicus x Bos taurus. The sequence continues at coordinate 85,863,150 of NC_040085.1, read as the reverse complement.
TGCCTTTTCATGCTCCTCTCAAAAACAATAAGCACCTTAATATTCTCTTCAGTCAACTCAGCCATGGAAAGGGAAAAACAAGTCAGAATCACAAAGCCTAACTCCTTCATTCCGGGTCTGTGCCTACGGAACAAAGGGAGGGGGTTTAGGGCCGTGCCTCTATTTTGTCAGTAATGCCTAACGCGGCTCCCGACAGGCCAGGGAACTGGGAATAAGACTTACTGCAGAACTATGTTGATTGGACATTTTGAGCCAGAACTGTGTCGAATCACTTGAGATGATGGTCCACAAAGGAGGAGCCAACTTGAGAAGAGTTGGCATTTCCTGTTCAACACACAGGAGGGTGGGTTTGTAATTATGTTTGCTATTTGAAGAGAGGAACCACATCATGGTTGTTTTCCTATCCCCAAGATTAGGTACAGAGCTTGACATATGGTAGGTAATTTATAAGTAATAGTTGTGGATGAAGAGATACGAATGTGTATGCATACATGCTCACATGTTTGCATGCGTGCTCAGTCGCTCAGTCATGTCCTTCTCTTTTGCGCCCTGATGAACTGTAGCCTGCTAGGCTCCTCTGTTCATTCTTGGGTTTCCCAGACAAGAATACTAGAGTGGGTTGCCATTTCCTTCTCCAGGGGATCTTCCTGACCCAGAAATTGAACCCGTGTCTCCTGTGGCTCCTGCATTGGCAGACGGATTCTTTACCACTCACACCACCTGGGAAGCCCTGCTTACCTGTTTATGTGTAGATAAAAGATGTGGTGACCTGTGGCTATAGGTGTTTGTTCATTCTCTCCTCCTCTCTCTCTCTCCCCTTCCCTCCCTCTCTTCCCCACTCCTCCTTTCCCTTTCCTTCAATAAGTGTCTGTGTGTTGGCCAGTCTGGGGAAATAAAAACAAGAAAACAGTACAAAAATATGTCCCCAGTGAAAAAAAGCCCATGACTTATATCCCAGAGATTCCTGCTCTCCAAACAGTGCAGTGAACTTGATAAATAGGGCCCAATTGAAGGATTTATAATCCTAATGAAGGGATTTCCAGTCAAAAGGGTCTCTATAGAACCATTTCTGATCAGCTTATAGATTTCGTAGGCTATCTGGGATGCTTAGCTAACTGATATGATACTTGGTTTTCTCCATTGTTATACTTTAACTTCATTTTCTATTATTAGTTTTTTCGGGAGATGTGAGTAGCTGCAATGAAACAATTAGGAGATGAATTGTGAGACAATCTAAGGCAATTGCAGTTCACAGGAACGTAAGCATTGAATAGATTAGGGTTTGCAGAAATGTGATTTTGTTCCTTCTCATGAAATCCGTTATTTAGATTGTTTGTGAAGTGACATGTAGCAACAAATTTAAAGCTATGGCTGTATTGGTTAAAAACACTTAAGAAATAATTTTCGTATATAAAATGTGGATCTTTAAAAAGATCATTATAATTCAGATTGCAAGTGTAATGATGATGCCATTTTTACATAAGCTGGAAACTGAGTTTGAGAGCATATTATTGTGACTAGCCCAACATTGCACAACTTGTGTTGGAAACAGGATATGAGCACAGATTTCTTGTATTTTCCCCTTTATTTACTGCCAGTAAAATGACTCACGTTTCTGTCTTTTCATTGATTTCTTTAGTGTTGAATTTAAATTTGTTGTTATTATAGTCAAAAGATTACCATATCCTTTCTTATTTGTTTTTAGTCTGTATAAATTTTGGATTAGAAGTCATCAGTAATTTTTTTAGAAAAATTAAAACCTGATATTTCCACATAAAAGATATCTGTGACTGGAAAAAATGAATCAGCATTGTTTAATTTTGTTTTGTTTCTAATTTGACCATCTGTTTAGGATTGTTCTTTTTCATGAGGTGAAAAAATGTATATGATTGTCAGATACCTGTTCTATAAAATAGTCACTCTGCTAAAATCACAGTTTTACATTTTTTACCAAGAACTCCTTAATAGTAGCAGGCAGAATTCTCTGTTTTTTTGTTTGTTTCTCCCCCACAAGTATGAGAAAGAAGTAGAAGTTAATGAGCTGTTGACTTGTAGCATTTATTTTAATGATTACACTTTAGGCCATTTTTAGGCAATCTATACTCTTTCTTTATCTTTTTTATATCGTGTGAATAGACTAAAGCTATAACTTCCACATATTAATTTGAGGGCAAACTTTAAACCAGACACTTTAAATAAACACTAACTAGGATACTATGAGTAATTTCCTGTCAGGTTTCTCCCAATTAAAAAAAAAAACAAAATAATAATAAAATGGTCAAATTGAAGGCAAAATTATAAATTTATCATTTGTTATTTGTAAAGTGTTTTTTTTTTCTAATTTTATTTTATTTTTAAACTTTACATAATTGTATTAGTTTTGCCAAATATCAAAATGAATCCGCCACAGGTATACATGTGTTCCCCATCCCGAACCCTCCTCCCTCCTCCCTCCCCATACCATCCCTCTGGGTCGTCCCAGTGCACTAGCCCCAAGCATCCAGTATCGTGCATCGAACCTGGACTGGCAACTCGTTTCTTACATGATATTTTACATGTTTCAATGCCATTCTCCCAAATCTTCCCACCCTCTCCCTCTCCCACAGAGTCCATAAGACTGTTCTATACATCAGTGTCTCTTTTGCTGTCTCGTACACCGGGTTATTGTTACCATCTTTCTAAATTCCATATATATGCGTTAGTATACTGTATTGATGTTTTTCCTTCTGGCTTACTTCACTCTGTATAATAGGCTCCAGTTTCATCCACCTCATTAGAACTGATTCAAATGTATTCTTTTTAATGGCTGAGTAATACTCCATTGTGTATATGTACCACAGCTTTCTTATCCATTCATCTGCTGATGGACATCTAGGTTGCTTCCATGTCCTGGCTATTATAAACAGTGCTGCGATGAACATTGGGGTACACGTGTCTCTTTCCCTTCTGGTTTCCTCAGTGTGTATGCCCAACAGTGGGATTGCTGGATCATAAGGCAGTTCTATTTCCAGTTTTTTAAGGAATCTCCACACTGTTCTCCATAGTGGCTGTACTAGTTTGCATTCCCACCAACAGTGTAAGAGGGTTCCCTTTTCTCCACACCCTCTCCAGCATTTATTATTTGTAGACTTTTGGATCATAGCCATTCTGACTGGTGTGAAATGTAAAGTGTTTTTAACTGAATCCCTGATAGCTGTTAAATCCAGAGTAGTCCTTACTTTTTCAGAGAATTGACGGAAACACCAGAGTGTTACCATGTGTGAATTACTCAGCCCGATGTTAGGAAACATGCTTAGAATGCGTCGATGGAGTGACCTTACGTCCAGCTGTGGTGGAGGGAGGGGCAAGACCCACAGATGCATGAAAGGACATTTGGTCTCTACTTTCCAGACTGAAGCAGCTTCCCTGGTGGCTCAGATGGTAAAGAATCTGCCCACAATGTGGGAGACCTTCGTCCCTTGGTGAAGGGAATGGCAACCCACTCCAGTATCCTTGCCTGGAGAATTCCATGGACCAAGCAGCTTGGCGGGCTACAGTTCATAGGGTCACAGGGTCGGACATGACTGGGTGACTAACACTTTCACACTTCCCCAGGCTGAAATGAAAATATGGAGAAGCCTCTTCCTACTTCTTTCCCATTGGCAGTGAACTCACTACCAACCATTTACAATCTAACCGATTGGTTTTAAGTGAATTTAAGGAGTGACATCCAAGTTTGTGTCTTTATGACCTCTGATTTGAATTTGAATTTGAGGCATTTCAAGTCATTTTGAAGGGCTTCCCTGGTCTCTCAAATTGTGAAGAAGCTGTCTGCCAATGCAGCAGGTATAAGAGATGTAGTTTCGATCCCTGGGTCTGGAAGATCCCCTGGAAGAGGAAATAGCAACCCTTTCCAGTATTCTTGCCTGGAAAATCTCCTAGACAGAGGAGCCTGGCAGGCTACAGTCCATTGGGTCACAGAGAGTCGAACACGACTGAGTGACTAACACTTTCACTTTTTGAGGCATTTAATCTTTTAACTTGCTGTCAGTTCAGTCACTCAGTTGTATCCGACTCGTTGTGACCCCATGGACTGTAGTACACCAGGCTTCCCTGTCCATCACCAACTCCTGGAGCTTACTCAAACTCATGTGCATTGAGTCAGTGATGCCATCCAACCATCTCATCCTCTGTTGTCCCCTTCTCCTCCCGCCTTCTATCTTTCCCAGCATCAGGGTCTTTTCAAATGAGTCAGTTCTTTGCATCAGCTGGCCAAAATATTGGAGCTTCAACTTCTGCATTAGTCTTTCCAGTGAACATTCAGGACTGATTTCTTTTAGGATTGACTGGTTGGATCTCCTTGCAGTTCAAGGGATTCTCAAGAGTCCTCTCCAACACCACAGTTCAAAGGCATCAATTCTTCAGCGCTCAACTTTCTTTATAGTCCAACTCTCACATCCATACATGACTACGGGAAAAGCATAGCTTTGACTATATGGATCTTTAACTTGCTGAGTGGTTGATAACTACAGGAGCTTGAGAAGAAAGAAGTCCTTGGAGCACTTTTCTCTGAAATCCTGTATTGCTAGTTTGGTTTCATTTCCTTGTGAAACTGTGAGTGATATCCAGAGTGTAGGAGTTAGACTGAATGATAGTATTAGTTGCTTGCGGGGTGTCAATTAGCCAAGAGGAATAGGCCGCCTAAAGGTTTCTACTGCCTGTGTGTCCGTGCTCTGCCAGATGCTCAGCAGACCTAGCTTGCCTCGTAGACCCTGAAAGGTTCATACAGTGAACGTCCAGCTTTGTTTACATGGCATTTATTTTATCACCATTGAAAGTGCTTGTTGACTCAGTCCATTTTTTTCGTTTAATATTGAACAAGCAATATTCTTTAAATTTATGATAAGCCAATATGTAGAAGGTTTTTATTGTATACATGAGTTATATTATTTGGATATTTATTTTTCCAGTTTTTTCCCCTATAGCCTTTCATAGGAATAAATGTATACTTTAGCATCCTGTAAGGAAAAGAAAAAGAGCAGAGAAACAAATTCTGTTGGTTTTCTAAAGACACTGTAAGTTTATAAACATTTTTCTGGAGATGAATGGTGCATTTTCTTCTTTTGAAAATTAAACAATGTTCCTTCCAGATGCATAATTTAAAAAACTCTAGTTGTTTGTTTCCTGTCCATGTTTTGTTTCAGAAATAGAAATGCATCAAAAGTGGCTGATTTTAAATAACTAAATGTTATTTGTTTCCAGGCATTGACTTAAGAGAAATATGTCATAATTACAAAATGGTCCTAAAGTTTAATGAATGTGTAAAATACCCTTTAGAGGCATTTTTGTTTTCAACTGTGAATATTAATTTCTAGGAATGTATCCTAACATCTTCTTGATTGTGCTACCAATGACTTTTGTATTGTTCAATATTCTCCTAGAAAAAAATTACTAAAAACCCTGAGGCAAGAAGTGAAGAGGAACTAAAAAGCCTCTTGATGAAAGTGAAAGACGAGAGTGAAAAAGTTGGCTTAAAGCTCAGCATTCAGAAAACGAAGATCTTGGCATCTGGTTCCATCAATTCATGGCAAATAGATGGGGAAGCAGTGTCAGATTTTATTTTTGGGGGCTCCAAAATCACTGCAGATGGTGATTGTAGCCATGAAATTAAAAGACGCTTACTCTTTGGAAGGAAGGTTATGACCAACCTAGATAGCATATTGAAAAGCAGAGACATTACTTTGCCAACAAAAGTCCGTCTAGTCAAGGCTATGGTTTTTCAAGTGGTCATGTATGGATGTGAGAGTTGGACTGTGAAGAAAGCTGAGCGCCAAAGAATTGATGCTTTTGAACTGTGGTGTTGGAGAAGACTCTTGAGAGTCCCTTGGATTGCAGGGAGATCCAACCAGTCCATTCTGAAAGAGATCAGTCCTAGGTGTTCATTGGAAGGAATGATGCTAAAGCTGAAAGTCCAGTACTTTGGCTACCTCATGCAAAGAGTTGACTCATTGGAAAAGACTGATGCTGGGAGGGGTTGGGAGCAGGAGGAGAAGGGGTTGACAGAGGATGAGATGGCTGGATGGCATCACAGACTCAATGAACATGAGTTTGAGTAAACTCTGGGAGTTGGTGCTGGATAGGGAGGCCTGGCATGCTGCGATTCATGGGATTGCAGAGTCAGACACGACTGAGTGACTGAGCTGAACTGAACTGAAGAATAATTTCCTTAAATGGGGTTCAGAAATTAAGTTTGAATTTCCATTTTTGGACTTCTGTTTTATGCATAACTTTCCCAAGCCTGCCTAAGACCAGGTTATAGACTGGAAAGTCTTTCTCACTCAAGTTTTAACGTGCATCAAATCATCTATCAAGTTTTCTAATTATGCCATTACTTTTTTCAGTTATCCCAGGTGGCGCTAGAGGCAAAGAACCTGCTTGCCATTGCAGGAGACTTAAAAGACATGGGTTCGATCACTGGGTCAGGAAGATCCCCTGGAGGAGGAAATGGCATCCCACTCCAGTATTCTTGCCAGAAGAATCTCATAGACAGAGGAGCCTGGTGGGCTACAGTCCACGAGGTCACAGAGTTGGAGAGTACTGTAGCTCTTACTCTTACATACTATTAGTCATAATTTCTTCCGTCCTTTGAAAGAAAGATTGTAAAGCATTTTCTTACAGAGAGGAAGGAAGTGTCTATCTAACTAAAAAAATAGCATTTTGATTTTAATCTTCTAGAAGGAATGACAGTGTTATTTTGCTTTCTAAATACATATAAAGAACTATCTTACTCTCTCACAGATAGACCTCATACTTAATGTACTGATGAGTACTTAACTCATCACAAGATCTTACTGGGTCTATCCTCAAGATTTATTCTGATTCACTTCTTACCACTGGCGGGCTGTTTACTTTTGTGACATCAGCTTACCTTGATTGTTATAATAACCTGCTAGTGATAAGGTGCTTGCCATCAGTGATTTTTACTAATTAATGTATTCCAAAAACAAACTTACTGAAACACGAGAAGTTATTTAAGTTTAGAGATTCTAGTTTTTTCTTAATTTTTTTTTCACTGTATAGTTGGAAACTACTATGCTTGGCATACAGAAAATGCAGTTAAAAAGAAAAAGAAACACTAGTGGAATGATTGGAATATAAAAGGATATTTATGTTTCAGAAAGATTTATCGATTGACTGCTATGTGAGACATTCTTTTCTCTTTTTTTTAAAAATTTACTTTTCATTGAGGTAACATTAGTTTATAACATTATATAGATTTCATGTGTACAACATTCTACTTCTGTATACATTGCAGCATGGAAGTGAAAAGTGTTAGTCGCTCAATTGCATCTCAGTCTTTGTGACCCCAAGGACTGTAGCCCGCCAGGCCCTTCTGTCCATGGGATTCTCCAGTCAAGAATCCTGGAGTGGGTTGCCGTTCCCTTCTCCAAGGGGTTGTCCCAACCCAGGGATTGAACCTGCATCTCTGTGTCTCCCGCATTGGCAGGTGGGTTCTTTCCCACTAATGCCATCTGGGAAGCCATATGGACATGTAAGTTGTTTCTATATCATGGCCGTTGTAAATAATGCTACGGGCAACTTTAGGGAAACATATATTTTCTCTGGCTAAATACCCAGAAGTGGGCTAGCTGGATCATATGGTAGTTCTATTCTTATTTTGGGGGGAACCTTCATACTGTTTTCCATAATGGTTATATCCATTTGCATTTCCATCGTCAGTGTATGAGTGGTGCTGGGATTCTGAAATGAAGAGGAATCATCTTTGCCCTAGAGGAACTCAGTTTGATGAGGAGACGCATATAGAAGGCACACAGAGTTAGTAGGTGCTGCAGCAGAAGCTTATGTAAAGTCCGAGAGGAACATATGGACAGAGTGCTTAGTATTCCTACGAACCTGGGTCACCTTCTGTCATTCTAATATTAGGTGCCTGTTATTGGACTTTAATAGCAAGTAAAAAACTTAGTTTATGACTTGACCTCATCCCCTGTCACTGAGTATTATTGGGCTCACATAGGTTGAGTTCATGCACTTTTTCAAACTGATCTGAACTATTGTTGCTTTATTCTGTTTTTATTTTTGTAATACCTATCCAGGTGTTTAATATATAGCCATAATTTAAGAAATACACACTCATGTAAGATCTAACAAATATTTGAAAAAAGTAGTTACATGTGATCGCAATCAATGTGTTATTTATTTGTTGGCTGTTTTGCAATACAGCTTGAAATGCAGGTTAGTAATTTTCTAGATTAAACTTTTTGCAAATTTCCTATAGAATCCATAATAGATCCTTTCTTTTAGTCACTCGCAGTTTCTGCCCTGGTTGGCATTTCATATCGTATCCTAGCTTTCTTGCAGCTGAGTCAACGCTGTTGGCAGAAGTAATGGGAGCCTTCTTTAGAGAGTCAGATAAATGGCTTCCAGACAGACCCAATTTTTGTTCAGGATAGTTTCATAATTTGCCTTGTAATGCCAGTGTCCCGGATTTAAACCTTAGGCATAATAGTTATCTTGAGTTACAGAAATACTCTTTCTCAAAACTTTTTAGGTAATGTGTGCAGGTCTATAGTTTCAACACACCATGCTTCTAGTCATCTTTAATTACATTGTATTAGTTTTAATTTTGGCCTTAAACTTTGATTTCTAAATTCTACCACTTACCCTCTCTCTCCACCACCCCCAATCATGTATTATAGATGGCCCTGGGGCTGAAATATTGCATGTTTATTCAGGTTACTTTTTAGTAAAGGAAAAACATTAGCTTTGTAAATTAATGATTTATTTAATGATGTGCCTGTGTTTTATTTGCTATAATGTTTCTCTTAAACTATATGAAGAACTGTTTTCATTTTATGTAATAACGGTATTAGAAATACAGTGACTTTTCTGGAACACTTAAAGTCATTGAAGGAATCTCATATGCTTTTACCAAGGAGATAAAATTTTGGATATGCTCTGGTTTTTATTGAAGTCATTCTCTTTTCATTAAGATCATGTCTCTTTGTAATCTTTATAGCCTTTGGGAATGTGAATGTTCTAATTAGAGGAGCATTTCTTATCCTTTGAATTATAGGTTCAATGATTAAGCCAGTCAACACTGTGTGTGTGGGGGGTGTGTGTATGTGCATGATGACATTGTGAGTATTATGATTTTTGTTTCCTGTCGACGCAAATGTCAACAATGTAAGCCTTTCCTGTCTTTAAGTGGAAGCATCAGGAAACTTTTGCTGTCTTCACCATGGAACCATACCTTTAATGTGGTATTAGTTATACTTTTTAACTAAACTCTAGAGGAGATTATGTGTATACAAGGTACATCTCCAGCATAGAGGAGAGTGATAGCCTGTGAAAATTTAGGGTATTGTGCCTGCTTGGTGGTTTTCCCTCTTGTTGTGGTCTACCTCCCTTTTTTTGTGCCATTGTTTCATATGTTTTCATTTGTAGTGATAAGGCTCATTCAGAAATGTTTTTGAGTTATTCCTTCTACTTTATGACTACGTTAGTCCCCATATAACCTCCTGATAACTTTTTTGAGATTTTCACATTGGCTTTCTAAACTCCAGTTTTAAGAACTCAACCTTTTGTAGCGTGTGAATAGAGAGTACTAGTAAGGAAGTCAGGGGACTTAGTTTATGGTTTATTGGCTCTTTGACATTCGTCAGGTTTCTTTGACCTTTGCTTTCCTTATGCATAAAATTAAAGGTGGGTTTATTTCCTTTGTGGCTCAGCTGATAAAGAATCCACCTGCAATGCGGAAGACCTGGCTTCGATCCCTGGGTTGGGAAGATCCCCTGGAGAAGGGAATGGCTACCCATGCCAGTATTCTGGCCTAGAGAATTCCATGGACTCTGTAGTCCATGGGGTCACAAAGAGTTTGACATGACTTTCACTTTCACTTTTGTTTTCTAAGGTGGTTCTTCCTTAGATTCAGTCACGGTCTACTGATAGCCCTCTTCTTGGGTTGTATAGACTGTTACAGTCAGCTTCATCTAGCCCCCCTCCCCTACCCCCTGCAAAGACTCTCCTTATATTCCTAAGACCCACACATTTGTGTCCTTTCACAGTGAAACACTGAACTTGGACTATCTGTGTCTTCCATATCTTTAAATAGTCTCGGAAATACCTTGTTTTACTTCTGGTTCTCTAGAAATATGGTAGCTTTTGGTTCATGTTGTTGTAGAATTACTTCTCCCTCTAATTTCACTAGAAGTCCACAGAATAGCTATCAAAGTGCCTACATATTGCCATCTGCCTTTATTAACCCATGTGGCCCCAATGAGATGGTTGATTGAGTTAATGTCAACCAGTTTAACTTCTTCCCTTAGAATTAGCTGTATTTGCCCCAGTGGTGGGTTTCTGAGGTGGCACTAATGGTAAAGAATCCATGTGCTGATGCAGGAGACATAAGAGACATGGGGTTTGATCCCTGGGTCAGTAAGATCCCCTGGAGGATGGCATGGCAACCCACTCCAGTAATCTTGCCTGGAGAATCCCATGGACAGGAGCCAGCAGGCTACGTTCCATAAGGTCGTACAGAGTCAGACACGACGTAGCACACACATGTACCACGTTGGTAGAGTTATTTCCGAAACATGAAACAGGGAAAAACGGCTAATTCTTTGGGTGCCACAGTTAGCGTTCAAATTGATATTCTCAAGGCAGAAGAACTGGGATAAAACAGAAGTGCTGAAATTTGTTGGCTCTCTGAGAATAGGTGGCTATTTATCTCATTTGCTCTGTCCCTGGCATTCAGAAGAGTGTATTGCCATAACAGGCGTTCCATAAAGATTTATAGAACTAGTGAAAAAATTAAATTACAGTTGCTTACGTACAGAGTGGAAGAGCTTATTTATTATAACTCTTAGATTTAGGGTCTTGAAGGACATGCAGAAAGGATGGAGAACCAGTATGGTGCAGCGTCTGAAACCTAATTAAAGAAAAGAACACAGACCTTTACCTGGACAGTAGAAGATTTAATAGGGGTGGAGGATTCACTTATTTGCTTTAGTTTTTGAGTATAGCACGTAGACTCAAGTGGAAAGGTTTTGCATTCATGTCAACTACTCTTTTCCTTGAAACCTGAGTTGGTCATGTAGGTAGGGGTTGCATGACCATCTGTCATAAATGTCACAGAAGGGGATCCTGAAAGAGCAGGTAGTTGAACCCACTTATTACAGGTTCGTGTGAGTTTGTAGCTCTGTGAGTTTTACTTCAAAGGGAGATTAGACATGGCATGCTGTCTTGCAGAGGATGGTGAAGTGGGTAATGAAATTTTCAGCCTTTGCTAAAGTGTTTGAACTTGTAGATTCTTTTTGACAGCATCAGCATTTCTTAAGACTATAAAAATCTGGAAATAGTTTTGTCTTCTTTTTAATGAGTCAAGTAACAGCACAGAAAAGTGACAGGGGAGAAAGGAAAGATGTCGATGAGGGAGAAGAGAAAAGAAAAATCAGTTAGAACGTTATTGTGAATCATGTGGATCTAAAGTATGAACGGTTGTTCCCTAAGTATGTCAGCCACCCTTGATAGAGTATTTTCTTTATTAACATCGCACCACAGGCCTGCGGCGAGAACAGTGCAGCCTGTTTGACTGGAGGGCTTTGTTTGTATAGAGGAAACCTAGCACGCCTCAGTGGCCTTTGAGTATATAGATCTGCATGGTAATTGATGAAATGGCCTTTACAGTGTTGAGTTTGTCTTCAAAAATGTTTAAATCACTTATTTAGCAAAGTGGAGGAGTTTAAATATGGCTGTAAATATGTTTTGTGATCTCCTAAAATTATCAGTTTCTTAAGGGAGACAGATGCATGATGAAATAATTTTATTGTAGCTTAATACATTAAAAAAACTATGGTATACATAATGTACTATGGGAACCTTCTACATTGGGAGATCAGAAATGAAAGGAGACTGGGGTTTGAAGGAGAAACTTTGAAAGATAAGAAGCATAGGTGGGTAGGTGCATAACAATACAGAGGCAAGTATCCTCAACTAGGGACTTGGGAGTAAGGTTTATTTCTAGTAAAAAACTATGAAATAATCCATTATTGTCAGAGCCAGGCCATGGTGTTAATTTTTGTGAAAGTTTTGTAGATGAAGTTAGATTTAGCAGACTATCATCTGAAAAGATACCATATGCATCAGGAGGGAGAGTGTGGACAAAGGAGAAAGGGAGATGTGCTGAAACAGTCTCCATCCAAACTCTGCCCAAGAGAATGGAACACTCTTGTTACTATGATTTGAAAGCCCTGACATGTAGTTGGACATGCCAGGCTGCCATTAGCGTGATGCCATTTAAATGTTGTTTCATGAAACAGACTCCTCTGGTCAGATTTCCAGTTCATTAAGCAACATTCTGATTATAATTTGCCTTCCCAGCTAGATTGGTCTGCAGGGAGAAAACATGCTGGTTTACACTGATGTGAGCATTCTGATCCATATGGCTGTTACGGTTCTCACTGTAAACGAATGTAGTAAACTGAGTGATATTCTAGTCTGTCCGCTAGTCTCTTATGAGCTTAATGTGCTCTACTGCTGAAAGATGACTTGCATCAGAGGACCAGAAAGCAGTGAAACTCCAGTTCCTAAGTTTACAAAGTTGAGCTCCTGGCCAGGAAGATGTACTCATGAAGGTAAACGCCTTCTCAGGACTGCTAGCTCCATTTTGAAATAACACAATTTCAGAGTGAGTTGTTCAGATGAGATGTGGCTAGAGGAGACGCATGTAGGTGTTCTTGAGAAGCTCCAAATATGAGAGAGTGGAAAGGAGGGAGATGAGGTGGGAGAGAAGAGCAGAAGACAGGTTGTGAAATGATTGTTCTTTTGTAGGGAGGGTGTTTAATTCATTTTTTTTTAAAGTAAATTGAATTGCTAGGAAATTCATGTGTGATTATTCTGCTCAAATACCATTCTGTCTTTCATGATGAATTTTCATTGAAAAAGCCTTTTGTTATTTTAAATTCAAGTTGATTGGTTGACCATATAATCTTCCTGCTTATGTTGTGTTCACTAGGGTAGGTGAAGGTCATTAGGCTAGTATGTGATGACTGAAGGCATAACTAGCCAGCCATCATGACTTTTTGGTCTATTGTTTATCCTTACAATTCTAGTAATTCTGTTCTTTTCCTCTAAACCTTGTGCAATACCACTTGAATGTCTCTAACGAATTTCTAATGAAATTGTGTAACCCTGATGATGGAGAGTTGTTTTGACTAGGGGGCGTCCCCAAGACTTGTAATCTCTTATAGGGTTCTTGAGAATCTCCTTTTCATGAAGTATATTTACTTACTTGAAAAGTAGCTCTTTCTTAGCTCTATCAAATTTTCATGACTCAAAGCATTTATGTAGCCTTTATGTATGACTGAGTTTGGAAACTTAGACCTTTTGAAATGGTGTTTTGATGAGATAAAGGTAGTAGTAACACTTTTTTTCCCCCTTGAAATGAAGAAACCCACTTACTTGACATTTTGCCTTTTCTAGTGTTTTACTAATATTTATTGAAAACTCAAATTGGTTTGTGGCGTTGGCTCTCACCCTGATCCATTAATGGCCGTGTGTGATTAAAATGGTGAAGGGTTTTTAAAACTTCTTTTTTCTTTTGGTAGCAGAATTACTGTAGTGCTTTTTGTCATGTATCTGCTCGCTATTTCACTCATTATTGTACTTCTGAATTCTCTGTTACTTGACATCAGTTAATGAGGAAGAATAATAAGTTATTTTGGTAAAGTCAAGGGACAAAGTCAGATCTGTTTTTTAATATTCTTCTTTGGGTTCATTGTACAGGTATGACATGTGTTTCTTGTCTTCACTTAATAATTAACCTCTGATTTTATTTCTTACCAATGCCTCTAGGAAAAACATATAACCAATGAAGAAGAACACCGTAGGAGGATGGAAGAGGCCAGATTGCAGCTCAAGGATCAACTTCTTTGTCTGGAGACCGAACAGGAATCTATCCTTGGAGTGATAGGAAAGGAAATTGATGCAGCTTGTAAAACGTTTTCCAGGGACTCAATGGACAAATTGAAAGTAATTACGAGTTGCTATGTGGCTTTCAGTTAGTTTCCTAATATATAATTATAATATGATTTAATGCATAGTTACCTAGTCATCACATTTTTATTCTAGAGAGTTATATGGAACAAAATAACATCTTACACTTTTTAGAATGAGCTATTTTATCTATTGCACAGTCATGGTGAAAGAAAGTATGCTGTTACTCCACTGAATTGCTTGTATCTCAGTCTGTAAAAGAAAATGTCTTACAAGAGAAAGCTTTCAAGTCAAGAAGCCTGGATTTTGAATTTTTTATTATCATAGGCCATTTTTATTGTTGTTAGTATATTACTGGCTCACATCTATTGAGTGCTAGCTATATTACACATATTGTTGTAATTACAGTATATACATTCTCTCTCTATTCTGAAACCACCCTGTCCTTTAGATACTCACATTAAATCCGTTTTAGGCAAGAGAAAGCAAGACTTGGAGGGGATAAGTAACTTGCCCCTGGCCATGTATCTGGTCTAAAGCTAGAATTAGGACTTCAAATATTGGGTGTCTAACTCTGGAGCTTAAACAAGTATCTACCATGCTATTTGCCTTCCCTGTTTAAACAAATTGCATTCTATTTAGTTTTCCTGTCTTTAAAATGGATTATTGCCACTAAATTTGTAGTCCTAGTGAAATAATAAATAAAAACAGAAGTAATCATGGATATTCTTAATTCCTTGAAGTAAGTACCTCTTTACACTCTAGGTCCTAGTACTGCTAAGTTATATACAAAGAGCATTGCAGTGCTTTGGTGTGGGATAACCACAGTACATTATAATTTAGCCCATGATTTCCCCCTGTAGTTATTTCATTTGATGATATAACAGCATTCAAATTATCATATTATGCATTAAGGTATTTTTTTTAACCTTTTCAAATATTTTGTCATTCATCTTTTTTCTCAAATAAAATATTCTTCCTTAAACTACTTTCCCCTCTTTTTTCCTGTTCTTTCTACCCATCTTTTTTTTTTTTTTTCTTAAATAATGTTTTCAAGAACATAAAATGATATTCTACACTTGTGCTTTAGGATTCAGCTTTAAAGGAAATATTTCAACTGGCAGAATTTGGTGAAGTTGATGGAATTTCTACAGTATATATTTTTGTATACATTTTTTTTTTTTAAGTTCAGATGTCAATTTGAGAGGACTGTGAGCCAAATACGAGAAGTAATTGGCTTTAGGGGAAAACTCTTTCTGTCCTGTTATAACTCTCATTTATTCTGTTCCTTGTTTAATATTGCTTTATTTTTATTTAGAACTTGTTTACATATATTTAAACCCTTGAAATCATAATTTTATCTAGAAGATTCACAGATTAACTATCGAATATTTATTCTGTGTTTAAGAATTTATGTCAGAATGGCTTGTTTTCAGTCAAGTAGAGATATAAAAATAGAAACATATGGATTGCATTATATATAAACTGTTATTTATAGACTAAAACGGGTCAATTACAAGCTAAAGCATGGTGTGTATGTTGCACATTGCTTCAATATTTTATTTATAAGATTCAAATTATCTTTCCAACATACTATTGTGAAAAGTACCCTATTCTTTAATAGGCTTTCACGAATGTGGTGATAATGGGTCTTTACACCTCTTTACCTGGAGAAAGACTAATTCAAGTCCAAGTGATGGGTGGAAAGTTAATCTATGAGAATGGAAATTCTTTTAAAAGTTTTTTTAAGAATGCATTTTTTTTATTGTGGATCTTTTTCCATTAATAACTTTTGTTGTTTCATTCCTATAAAATAAAAAAAAAGGAATACTCAAGAACATAACATTTGTTCTTACCTCACAGAAACCACCAAAGTGTTTATTAAAATTGATTTTTTGCTTTATAGTTCAGAGATGTAGGTGAGATTGGTGGTCTTTGTAAAATATTTTTAGAAATGAAGTAATTTCAATCATTCCTGGTCATTTGTTGATTTTTAAAATATTGCTGATGAAAGTGACTATTATGGAATGGACTGAATAAGAGATATGCAACAAAAGAGTCTGTGAAAAGTCTTTGGGAATGTTGGTATTATTTCTAATTATAGTTTCTTTTTTCAGCCACCATATTTATTACGTATTCCACATTAGTAAGTGCATGCAGTGTTTGAAAATCTGTTGTTAGACACTTACGGAACAATTAGAAAAGTGTCTGAATTAAAGGTACAATGTTTTCACAGACCAGTCTTTGGTAATTCTAGAGATTTTCCCCTAACACTTGGTCAGAGTATTCATTTCTTTGTAGAGCATGCAGAGGATATAGCCTTTGGATCAAGACAGATGTAGATTCAAATTGCAACTCTCCAAATTGCTAATGTATGACCTTGGATGAGTTATGTAATCTCTATTCTCTCTAAGAATTCATGTCCTATTTATAAGTTAGGTTATTATGAAGATAAAAAAGATATGGAAGGTGTACATCATAGTGTGAGGTACGTACTAAGTGTATCGTATCTTGCACTTAGTAGTGCAAGAAAGCAGGATCAACTAATGATTTCTCTCATTATTATGCAGAGAGTTTTTTGTAATGTACTCATATTGCCAAGTATATGGCTTCTGTTTCTTTAATCTTTTTATGACAAATAACTGTTATCTTAATAGACTTTGTGCTCTTGTCATAATGGACTTTGAAGTGTATTTATTGATAATTACATCTTGGTACGCAGTTAGTAGTGAAGTGATAATGGTGTTCTGTATGCCTGATATTGTGCTAACACCCATTTTATTTAATTTATACCCTGGCCTCATGAGGTAGTTTACTCACTTTATAGATGATAACCTGCAGCTTAGAGAAAAATTAAGCCGCATCATTTTATAAGTGATTAAGTGACTATTTTCTTAAACACGAAACTATATATAAATTTATAAAGCACGTTGCAAAATATAATCATTGTTTTATCTCAAATTATTTTGGTCTTTAATCTTGAGTACTGTATATTCAGGTCACTGAAGACTTGAGATGATGACATAGGTCAATGAAAAAGAGTAATAAAGAACAACATAATCAATGATAAATGGATGGTTACAAATATTCAACACAGTAGAGAGGTCGAAAAGGAAAGAAAGCACTGTGAACTAGAGAGATTAAGAAAAATCTCATTGAAAAAGCAGGAAAGGCATGAGAATCGAGTGAGATCTAGGTAATGAGAAAATGGACGATAGAAAGGTTATGTAAGACTACAGCACTCTTGTGCGTGGCATGTGGTCAGCACTCGCTGTGCATTTATCATATGTCTAAATGAATTACCTAGTGCTGTTCCTTAGGGGAGTGATGTGCACACACATCAAGAAGTGTAGAAGTATTTGAAGATAGGAACAGACACTGCATGCAGAGGGATAGGATATTTTTAAGCAGAACATTTCTAGGAAAAACTGACGCAAAACTTCCATGGGTAGCACAAAGTTCAAAGAAGGGGGGAATTGAGAAAATCTTTTGTGTTTAAAATTTTGAAGTCACCGACAAACTTTGAGTACACGTTTATCAGTAATAAGGCAGAACCAGCTGTTAATTTTATAAATGAGTTGGTGTGAAGGAACTCAGGGCATCTAGTGTAGACAACCTATTTATTGTAGAATTGTGTTACCATCATGAATTACAAAGTGATGTTGGTGTGAAGTTATATCGATTAGGTTCTGTCAGTTTTATAAAACCATTAATGAGACAAAATAGCCCTCATAGTATAAAATTGAAGAAGGAAAAATGAGACAAAGAATTAAGTTTTATGTAATTACATCCAACTCATTGTGAAATACATTATCTGGAACAAGACTGAGGAAAAGACACAAAAATGAAGTAAACTGATGTAAGTGAGGCTGCTTGCCATGCGGAACTCCATGGATCAGCCTCAGAGATTCAGCAGTAGTAGCACTTGAGAGTTGATTTATATGTGTATATGTGAGCTAAATATTTAGTGTCAATACATACATTCATACAGGGATATATATATACATGCTTAAATAAATAGGCATTAAATAAATAATGGTTTGGAACTGGTTTTATACTTGCTGTGAACTTTATTTTTAAAGCCTTAGGTTTAGAGACTAAACTTTTGGATATAATGGTGTACAATCTTCATTTATGTAAATTCATTTCAGGGGGGTACCTACTTCTAATAGATGACTTTTCTTTTTTTTTTAGGTTTTTTCATCTAGTCCTGATATTAATTATGACCCACATCGCTGGTTAGCAGAGAGCAAGGTAATTAATCTTGGAATCCTAAAGCTTTCATCATGTTTATGACCTTCAAGGCATCCTATTTGTCCTAGTCATGTATTTTGACATGTAACTGAACATAGGAAAGCCTTAATACTTCATTACTGGGAAAGATATCATGGTAATGCATTCATGAAACTGCCATGTTCTTTTAGTTTAATATTTAAAAATTAGCTTAAATATACAGGCATGGAATGAGAGAATAAATGAGAAAGTAAAACTGTTGAAACATTGAAATTTGATTGTCAGACAAATTCCACTACCTTTTCCTTGGGAGAGAAAGCTGAGGTGCATAAAAGTCAGGGAAGCTATAACCAGTCCTCATTTACGTGTATATATACTTAAATTCTGGTTCTGGAGTGTTAGCTCAAAGCTGCCAAATATCTCTGTGGCTCAAGCAAACCCTTCACCTCTCTGGATGTGTTGTTTTCTCATTTACAAAATGGGAGGAGTAAACTGTATTCTGAAGATAACTTGGTTGTTTCACGATTCTTTGACATCATGATTTAAATGTAATGGAAGGTAACAAAAAATAGTGTTGAACAATTTGTTAATTTTAACAAAAAGATTCTCCTACACTGTGGGATAGTTTTCAGCTGTCTTCATATATCAGGTCAACCTGGAAATTCATTAATTTAAATATATGGAACATTGTCATCTTATAAGATGTAGATATCTGTTTATGAAATTATCAATGCTTAAGCACTTGCATTCCTTTTTAGAATAGTTTTTTTCTGCTTTAAGTTACTAAAATGTTCCATCCTGTTTAAATTCTATATGAAAACCAACTGTACTATAAACCTCACCAATTGTATTCCAACTTAGGATTTTTTTGCATGAAAAAACCTTTAAGTTTTTACAATATCCTTATTTAAAAATATGAGCAAAATGAGGTTTTCATTAAGATACGTGACTTTCTCGGCTTCCATGGTGGTTTAGATGGTAAAGAATCTTCCTGCAGTGTGGGAGATGTGGGTTCCATCCCTGGGTCGGGAAGATCCCTAGAGGAGGAAATGGCAACCCATTCCAGTATTCTCCCTGGAGAATCCCATGGACAGAAGAGCCTGGTGGGCTACAGTCTGTGGGGTTTCAAAGGGTCAAACACGACTGAGTGACACTTTTACTTCTTTTTTGATGTAAAGAAGGGGAGAATGGATTACATGCCATGTCAGATTCACAGTGAACATTCTTACCATTATGCGTATCAGTATCAGTTAGTCGCTCAGTCACGTCCAACTCTTTGTGACCCTACAGACTATAGCCCACCAGGCTCCTCTGTCCGTGGAACTCTCCAGGCAAGAGCACTGGAGTAGGTTGCCATTTCCTTCTCCAGGGCTTCTTCCCAACCCAGGGATCGAACCCAAGTCTCCTGCATTGCAGGAAGATTCTTTACCATCTGAGCCATAGGGGAAGCCCACGATTATGTGTATTAACATTTAAATATAGCCAATCTTGTTCATTTAGCCAAGATTTATTGGTCATGTATTTTTTGTGTACAGACATTGGGGATATGTGTTAGAAAGCCATGGAAGTTAATATGGAAAATGGAATTGTAAACAAATTTTAGATATCCTTGAAATCCTTAATGTGAGTTCTATTGTTATAGAGATAGGTAAACATTGACCTGAGTATACAGAAGAAGGAAGAACTGTGGGGTTTGTGTTGGGAGAATGGAAGGGTGTGATGCTGCCAGCATGTCAGAGAAGGCTTCTGCAAAAATACGTTTCAACTCAGTCGTACAAAACATACGTAGAAGTTCTCCAGTGGGCTAAGTATAACAGTGGCAAAAAGATGAATATTTGAGTCAACAGGGATACAGCCCTGAGATTTGTGAGTAAGGTACAGGTGGGAGGTGGTACGAGAGTTTACTTTAGAAACCAGATAGTCATTAGAGAAGCTTCTTTTTTAAAAAAAATTCTTAATAAGAAATTAACAGTACTGTGATTGAACATTGAAATTTACTTGACCCTATAAAATTTTCTCTCATACTTTCAATACAGTATTCCTGTGTGTACCTCACCATTTTTATAGAAGCCAATCCTGACTTGTATTTATGCTGCTGGCATAGAAATTTTAGAATATACATGTTTTGCTGTCTCAGAATTTTTTAGCTAGAAGTTTGCTGTGCAATAATAAAGCATTTCTCTCTCTTTTTTTTTTTTTTCTTTTCCCAACTCTACAGTTCTGACAACAAGAGCAATGTACTTGGAATTTCCTTTCAAGTTAAAATCTTTATCATTTCTGAACAGAAAGTTTTCACTGCTGTTGTTCAGTTAAATTATGAGAGCCAGAGATGACTCTTAATCATAGCTCTTTAATTTGGGAGCGAGTGAGCTGTTTTCCCTTATCATTTAATGGGGTTGAACTTCCGATCAGACAAGTTTTAATGCTGCATGAGGCAACTGTAGCTCTACAGTGTAAAAAGGTCGTGATAAGCAATACTACGCTGAGCAACTGACTAGGGAGGAATTGAATCTATTTACTAGAAAGATGGCTCGGGTTATTGATGGGCTACAGTACTGTAATTCCCGTGAACTATGGCTGGACAGCCCTATACGTATTGAAGATAAGATCTGAAATCAAAGGACAAGAGCTATATGGAAAGTAGAATTGCTATTCAGCTAGTCGATGTTGACGTCTTGCAGTATTAGAAGGACCTCTGATGGCATTTTGTAATTGTTTTCATAAATCTGCCAAATGAATTTCTTCTTTTAGTGTTAATTCTAGAAGAACTAAGACTGGGTGGAAATTGTGTTCCTGTTGCTTTGTTGGCAGTGGTAACATAACATAAACGTGAAACCCGACTGAGATTTGGACCTGGCTCATAGATAAAGTAACCAATGAATCTAATAATAATGCATGACAGAGAGGGAGAGGGCTGAGATGGTTGTTAAGTAAAGCAGGGCGTTCCCATAGACAAGGAATTTGTTTTTGTCGAAAAACCCAGACAAAGCATTTAGAGGCTAAATCTTATTCAGTTTATCTGAGAATTTACTAATTAGCTACTATGCCTCAGTACTCCATTACATGCTGTGAAGATAAGAATGAATTAAATGATCCCCGGACTTCCCTGTTGGTCCAGTGGCTAAGACTTCACCCTCTCAATACAGGGGGTCTGGGTTCCATCCCCTGTCAGGGGACCAGATCCCACATGTCGCAACTAAGACCCAGTTCAGCCAAATAAGTAAATGTTAAAAAAAAAAAAAAAAAAAAAAAAGAGAAATGATCCTTCCTCTTAAGGAACATGTTGTCTAGAAAAACTGACACTTCTGTAGAGGGTTTCAATATTAGACGTAAGAGCTGTAACAGGTGAGCAGAAGTTGCCTCGGAGGCAGATGCTGTGGGTAGATCTTGCAGCCAGCCAGGTAAACGGGAAAGAATGTGCATACTGAGTAAACAACCGTAGGAATGGCCTGGAAGAGAAACAGCATGATAAATGCCAAATAAACGCCAGGTGATCTGGCAGTATTACATACACTGTGAAAACGTGAGACAGAGGATGTCAAGGATGAGGCTCCAGAAGGAGGCAGAGTTTAGATCCATCAAGAAGAGCATCATATGCCATTTTAAAAGCTTGGGTCTGCTCTGCATTTGGTGGGGGACCATGAAGGAGTTTTGAACAGGAGAGCCATATGTTCATATTTTAGAAGCATCACTCTGATAGTGATGTGAAAGGTGGATTACAGGTGGGAAGACCAAAGGAAGAAGATCAGTTAAGAGGTCTTTGGTGAGACCCAGGTCTCTGGTTGAGGTAGGGTGAAACTTCTAATTTAGGAAGTTGTAGCAATTCATTGGAAGGGACAGACTCAAGAAATATTTTGATAACAATATGCAAGTAATGTTTAATGTCATGTCAGAGGCTGATGGAGAAGGAGACATCCAGGGATTTCCATTCAGACTAGAAGACCCCAGTCAATGGTTGGTATTGGAATAGATAGGCATGTACAGTCCTAGGTAGCAAGCTAACAGAAGTATTGGAAGAGTTTCCACTACAGGAGTTAATATCCAGAAAGTTTCATCTGAACAGGAAGGCCTAAAGAGAATCAGGGACAAAGGCATAGATCGGAGTTTAGGTTCAAATCATGGAGCGAAACGAGAAGTAGCAAAGACTGTCAGTGAGAAAATAGGGACAGGCCATCAGCTGTAGAGCCAGCAGGCACTCACTTTCAGGATGGACCCACACTACTTGCAAGCATCACTCTTGATCTCAGATCTTAAGTCATCAGTTTACGATAGTAAATAAAAAAGCTGGTGTCACCTACTGCTTATCACAAGACAAGAGCCTTGGTACTCTTGTTTACAGAGCACACTTAATTCTGGGAGGCTGGTATTAATTATTCTCTGAAGGTGCACAAAGGTGAATTGACATGCTTCTTTGGCTATGGAGCTCTTTTCCTTCTTGGCCTTTATCCCACTGTGTTGAAATTCCCACTTACTCTCTTCTTGTTTCTCTAATCTGTAAGCTTTCTGTGGGAACATCTGTGTCTATCCTATTCCTTGTTGCATTGTTAGTACTTACCATAAGTAAGTAACTCAGTCATGTCCGAATCTTTGTGATCCCATGGACTGTAGTCCTCCATGCTCCTCTGTCCATGAAATTCTCCAGGCAAAAATACTGGAGTGGCCTGCCATTTCCTTCTCTGGGGCTCCTGAAGGGAAGGTTAGAATTGGACGCCTCAAGTACAAGGGAGCCCCTGGGGCATGTTCATTATCAGAGTGTTCCTTTCCTTTGTAAAGCACTTCTGACTGCCAGATTGTTTAATTGTGAGCTATTCAGGGCCCATTGCACTTCTGATGTTAATGTATTGAATATGCACCCCAAAGATCTTTCCTTTGGGATAGATGAAATATTCCTAGATGCAGAGAAAGTGCTTACCATGGGCTTGCCTAAATGCTCAATAAGTAGTTTTTATTTTTTTAAGAAAGCATTTAGACTTGCTGCATTTTCCTACTGCATTTACTTCCTCAGGTTAAGTGTCACCAATGAATAAGGAGCAAGCAGGTTAGATTTCAGAAATATATCAGATCTCAAACTGGTATTATTTGATCAATAGTATTTACATTTTAAGGTTATATATCAATATATAAAAAAATATGCTTCCAAGTTATTTAGGGGTTTTCCTATTTGGTATCATCCCAAAGGGGCTTCCCAGTTGGCTCAGTGGTAAAGAATCTGTCTGCCAATGCAGGAGATGCATATTCCATCCCTGTGTCAGAAAGATCCCCTAGAGGAGGAAATTGCAACCCACTCTGCTGTTCTTGCCTGGAGAATTCCATGGACAAAGGAGCCTGGCAGGCTACAGTCAATGGGGTGGCAAAGAGTCAGACATGACTGAACACACATGCACATCATCCCAAAGAGTCACACTTTCTGTAATATAACAAGCTCCGGGAGTTGGTGATGGACAGGGAAGCCTGGCGTGCTGCAGTCCATAGGGTCGCCAAGAGTTGGACACGACTGAGCGACTGAACTGATGTTCTATAACGTGACGAGTACTTGTTTTTCCCTACTGTTTTAGAAATAGTGTAACTGAAGCAGTTTCAGAGATCGTGAAGTTTGACTTTTTATTTTGTAGATGAGAAAGAGATCCTGAGAGTTATGAGTTTTACCTAAGGACATAAAGCTAGTTTCTGAAAAGGGTTTGGGGACCTGGAGCTCTGAACTCTGGGCTACTGTTTTTTTATTCTGATTGTGTGACCTATACTTGAATATAAACTTTATATTTATGAATATTGTCTTTTTAGTGATGTGGATTAAAAAAACTATTATGAGAAGTTTTGTTGTTTTTGTTCAGTTGCTACGTCACGTCCAACTCTTTACAACCCCATGGAGTGCAACACACCAGGCTCCCCTGTCCTTCACTATCTCCTGGAGTTTGCTCCAGTTCATGCCCACTGAGTCAGTGATGCTATCCAATCATCTCATCCTCTGTCTCTCCCTTCTCCTCCTGCCTTCACTCTTTTCTAGCATTAGGGTTTTTTCCAGTGAATCGGTTGTTAACATCAGGTGGCCAAACTATTGGAGCTTCCAATGAATATCAGGAGTGATGTCCTTTAGGATTGACTGGTTGGATCTCCTTGCAGTCCAAGGGGCTCTCAAGGATCTTCTCCAGCACAATTCAAAACCATCAATTCTTCAGCGCTCAGCTTTCTTTATAGTCCAGCTCTCACATCCGTACATGACTACTGGAAAAACCATAGCTTTGACTAGATGGACCTTGGTCAGCAAAGTGACATCTGCTTTTTAAAGTGCTGTCTAGGTTTGTCATTGGACTCACTGTATTTAATTCTTGTTGAAGGTTGCAAATGATCATCTAGTATTTTATTCTTCCAGTGTCAACAGCAAAATGTGATACAGATACTCAGGTATCTTCTTATGGTGGAAATATCCTTTAGGTCATACACAGGGAACTCACTCAGTTTAATTGGCGGAATTATTTTGTATTTTCTAAAATGAACTATAAATATAGGTATATTTCTTCTAGATGATATTCAAACCAAATAAAAAAGTAGAAAGTTTTATTGAAAGAATTACATTTTGAGGTTGATTTCAATTTTAATTTTGCAGTTCTGGGTTAATTCTTATTTTGGTAACCTAGCACATTCTAAAAAATTACTATCCTTTTTATCTCTGGTTCTTTTAATGAAAGAAGCATGGTAGTTAAAAGCAACAAAGTTATGGTTCCTGATCTTATTGCTAACTCTATCAACTATAATCTTTTTATTTGAATTTTCTATTTTTAGCTTTGAGTCATTCCTTAATGACTTCTGGTATATTATTCCACTAAAGCTCACTAGAGGATTCGTACAGATTTAAAATATCACTGTGATTGTTTTACTAGATACTTAAAAATATTCCCACCTAGTTGCAAGCTGTCAACTAAGGAGGTTAAAAAAAAAAAAACAAAAACCGATTTAAAGTTTTTTGCCCTATTTTTGTTTACTTAGCAATATTTGTTGATATAGTTAAATAAATGAGCCTATTATGTAATCTGTAAGATACTCTTGTGAGTGGTTAAATAGAATGGCGTTTGCACTGTAATTTATAGCCTTGTCATCTAATTATTGTTTGGAATTGGTGAAGTTATTCCTATACTGTGTTCCATGCTGTTTCTCTAAGATACTTAATGAAAGGTAATGGGTATTTCTCTAACAAACTGTGATTCTCTTAATTGATGATTGGTTGGTTAAATTTCTGTAAATCAATTTGTTTTCTAGGATTAACAATATATTGTGCATACTTACTCAACTCATAACAAGCATCTAACTATGACCTGTTTTTAATTTTGTATGGCAGTCGAATAAAGGCTCAACAGGAATTAACTAAAGCTGTAGGTCTTATTGTACTAGTTGGCTAGGGCTGCCGTAAGAAAACTGCTGTGAGTCAAACAACAGATATTTCTCACAGTTCTGTGGCCTAGAATTCCAAGGTCACTCAGTGCTAGAACTGATTTCTGGTGAGACTTCTTGCCTCCTAGACAGTCATCTTTCATGTGGGGGCTATGGCCATGGTTGGAAGAGCTGAAGGTTAGGAGTCAAAGAGTGTCTCTTCTTTAGAGAACAGTACCCTTAAGACCTCATTTAACCTTAATTACTTCCCTAAAGTCCCTGTGTCTTTGGTTAGGGTTTTAACATGATTTTGAGGGGAGTATAATTCAGTCAATAACACAGATCAAACCTGATTATAGATTTGTTTCAGATAACTTTTTGTTATTCTGTTTTTATCAGAACCAGTAGGAGTATTGTTATGATAAAACAGAATTTTTTTTTTTTTGGTATTCTCTCTTAACAACAGGCCAAAGATTGGAATGGAATAAGGAATAGGTAGGAAACCATTGAGAAAAAGGAAATTGAAGGTATTATTTACATTTGCTATTAAATCATTGAGAAAGAACAGATTAAACTAGATGGAAGCTAGTGATCCCCAGGACTCATTCTGTTTGGACCACTTGAGTGTTAAAAAATTGAATTGGTAGTGAATATTTTTTAAAAAATCAAGTAAGTGCATATTACCACATGGAATTTGTTTTCCTTCTGAGGCATAAGAAGATCTAATAATGCTAGGATTTCATTTTTTCGTGGTATAAAACAGAATTAAGAAGAACCATGGATATGACAGCACATCAGAAGTAGTGTCCTTCTTGCCCTTGTGTTTTGCAACATAGTAGCCTGAATGGAACTTTTCAAGAAATACAAAAGGGAACATATTTTCTGTATACTTGACACTCGTCTTTGGTAGGTATAAAGGCATAATCACTACAAACAATTTGGTGTTCATGTTTTTAGTCCTATTTTGGTTTGATGGGCTGAGCTGCAATCATTTTCGACAAAATTTATGTTTTTTAAATTACTTTATATGCCTGTCCCTTCCTTTTGAATCTTTGACATTGAGGATATCCACCTTGTTATAATATTTTCTTTCTTTGGGGTTCAGTTGCCCCAGACTCATATTTTCCTCCTAAATTTCCATTTATGTCCTCAGTTTTTATTTTGGAGTTTCACTTGTGTTTATCTCTTCTAAACCCGCTTCTCTTCTCTCTGTAGATATTCTTTAGGGGCCATTTTATCTGTTCCTATGCCTTTAACTTCCTTTACACTATTGATTTTTTAGTTTGTATCTCTTGACCATATCTCTTGAGCTTTAGATCTATATATCCAATTATTAGCTATACTTCTGTGTGTTTTGATCCTAACTTCAGTCTAATTCAGCCTAATTTAACTTCTTAACCCCTTAATCTTTGCTTTTTCTAGGTTTCCTGTTTTAGTTTATTAAGCTAAAAATTGGCCGTCAATGCCAATTCCTCCTTCTTCCTTACCCCCATTACATTTAAGTCTCATATACAAACGGTTTGGTCCAGTCCTTATTATCGTTTTTCACTTGTTTGGAGTACTGTAACAGCCTCTTGGCTTCCTGATATTTTCTCCACTCTATCTAGAGAGTATGCTTTCTAAAGAACGGTCAGTTCACTTCCTTGTCTCATATTTGTGGTTAGATGGGGATGATGGTATATCTCTCACCCTCACGCTGACTGTGTTTTCTTCCTAAATGCATTAGTAGAAAGTGATCCTTTAATCTGGCAGAATTGATTATCTTTTCTGGCTTTCTGTGCTGTGAAATTTAATTTTTTTCTTTTTCTATGACTCCAGATCAGAAGGTTGCGTGTGCAAGAGTATTTCAAAGTGGATATTGGGAAATGAAGCAGACTTAATTAAATTTCTACAGTCATAATTGGAAGTTCCATCCTCATATAAGTTGAGGACTTCCTGTATTTCAGTTCAGCTCAGTCATGTCCAAGTCTTCGATCACATGAACCGTAGCATGCCAGGCCTCCCTGTCCACCACCAACTCCCGGAGTTCACCCAAACCCATGTTCATTGAGTCGGTGATGCCATCCAACCATCTCATCCTCTGTCGTCCCCTTCTCCTCCTGCCTTCAATCTTTCCCAGCATCAGGGTCTTTTCCAGTGAGTCAGCTCTTCGCATCAGGTGGCCAAAGTATTGGAGTTTCAGCTTCAACATCAGTCCTTCCAGTGAACACCCAGGACTGATCTCCTTTAGGATGGACTGGTTGGCAGTGATTTTGGAGCCCCCTGAAATAAAGTCTGTCACTGTTTCCACTGTATTTCTTTAATACACTGTTTCCTGTATTTATCTAGTGACATACAGATAAGACAAAGGCCTACAAATTGTACAGCAAGTACTATAGTCAGATCTCATCTCTGCAGGGTGATATAACTTTAGCTTTTGTTGATCTATCTCCTCCCCCCTTTTATTTTTTATTAAATAATAGCTAAATTGAGATATAAAACTGACCTATTTAGAGTTACCATTTAGTAGTTTTTAGTATATTCACAGAGAGGTGCAGCCATCACTACATGAATTTTGGAACATTTTCATTACCCCCAAAAGACAATCTGTACTATTAGCCATCAGGTTCTTAACATATCTGCCCATCCCACCCTCCTGGTAGCACTAGTCAGTAAGTAATCTGCTTTTATCTCTATAGATTTGTCTGTTCTGGACATGTACTATCACTGAAGTGAAGTGAATGTCCAACTCTTGGACCCCATGGACTGTAGCCTGCCAGGCTCCTCTGTCCATGGGATTTTCCAGGCAAGATTACTGGAGTGGGTTGCCATTTCCTTTTCCAGGGGATCTTCCCAACCCAGGGATTAAACCTGCTAAATGAATCTATCACAGCTACTTTTAATAAACTGGGGCATGTCCAAACAGCGTTTTAGACTTCTGGAGGCTTAGAATATTCTTGCTTATGATATGTACTATTCAGGGAGATTGTCTGTTAGCTTAATCACATTTACCCTTCTAGTTCACAGCTTCCACTATTTTGCTTCTTATTGAGGTGAAGACTGTTTAGATTATTTAAAGTCAACTAGCAGGTGGATCGGAGAAGGCAGTGGCACCCCACTCCAGTACTCTTGCCTGGAAAATCCCACGGACGGAGGAGCCTGGTGGGCTACAGTCCATGGGGTCGCTAAGAGTCGGACACGACTGAGTGACTTCACTTTCACTTTCATGCATTGGAGAAGGAAATGGCAAGCCACTCCAGTGTTCTTGCCTTGAGAATCCCAGGGATGGGGGAGCCTGGTGGGCTGCCATCTATGGGGTTGCATAGAGTCGGACACAACTGAAGTGACTTAGCAGCAGCAGCTGGATGGTACTCTCACTTGGGAACATCATAAGACCCAACTGAAGTTTTGTTATACTAAATGTGAAAGTTCTTTTCTCATCCCTGCTTTAAATATTTAAATATTAGTGTTTGTGAGGTTAGAGTCTTTGGAAAAGAGAGTTGCTTTAATTAAATTTCCTAGTTTTAAATATGGAAAAATGCTGACTTGATCTGACTCATGCTGTATAAAATCTCTCTCTCTACCTGATTAGCAAGACCCTTGGGTATATACACTTTTAGAAACAAAGTTTAGGAATTTTATCTTATTTTTTAATCCCTGAAATAACATTCTCTTTTATAAAAAGTTTTTCTAGGTCTATTGTGGAGTGCTTTGGATTTTCAAATATTTGTACTAAGCTAATTAGGGGATTAATTGTATTGCAACATGAAGTTTAATAGGCTAAACTTTCTGTGGTATTGCCTTTCCAAAGATGATAGAGCATACCAAGTATTTTATAAAAATCCAAGAAAATAATTTTCTGCACGAGCTTTTAACTGATATAAACCATTATGCAAATTTAAACATTATGGGTAATTTAAAATTTTGCTTAACTTCATTAGTTATTGTCTGAATTTAGATTATCATGACTTTGTCATGTTTTGGAATGCTACTGTTTTCTAGATTTTTAAAAATTAGAATAAATGTCATATTTTTAGACTAAACTTCAGTGGCTCTGTGAGGAGCTGAAGGAGAGAGAAAATAGAGAGAAAAGTCTACGGCACCAGCTGATGTTGTGCAGACAGCAACTCAAGAATGTGACTGAGAACAAGGAAGCTGAGCTTCAGTGTCTCTTTGAACAGATAGAAAGACAGGAGCAACTTCTGGAAGAAATACACCGAGAGAAGAGAGGTATGTTAATTGCTCTTTCTCTTTTATTTTTCTTTGTTTATGTTCATGAAATCTTAGGGTTGGGAGAAAAATATTCTGTTTCTCTTGCCTTCAGTTTGAACTACAAAATCTCCAAATTCTTCTCCTTTTCTCGTCTCTTGTCTCCTTATCTTCATTTTTGGGTCTGAAAGAGAGAACTGTTTCTCCTTGAGAATTTCTCCTTTAGCTCCTGTATCCCTGCTGCATACATTTCTGTCTTTTGGCCGTTTGCAAATGCTAATTAGGTAAGTCATGTTTATTCTTCCCTAGTAAGATGCTAAAATTTATATTTTACTTCACTAAAATACCCATTCACTCAATTAATATTTACTTTGTATCTATTTTCCCAAATTATTGAAGTTGTCAAATTTATTGACTTAAAGTTTTTTGTAATAGCCCCTTTTTAATTCTTTTAGTTTCTGTAAGATCTATGCTGATGTCTCTTGTTATATTCCTGGTATTGTTAATTTGTTTCTGTTCTTTTGTTTGTATAAGTCTTGCTGGGGGTTTTATTAATTTTGTTACTATTTTCAAAGAAACAGCCTTTGATTTTTAATTTTTTCTATTATTTGTCTTTTTAGTGTTTTATTGATCTATATTGTCATTTTTATTTCCTTTCTTTTACTTCTTTTGTACATCATTTGTTTTTCTCCTGGATTCATAAGTTGGAAACTTTATTTTAATCTTTATGTTTCTCAATGTAGTCATTTAAAATTGTAAATTTCCATCTTAGTAATACTTGAAGTGCATTTCACAAATTCTGATGTATTGTCCTTTTATTATTACTTAGTTTCATTTAGAAGATATTTCCCTTGTGATTTCTTCTCTGACATGTGGAATTTTTTTTTTTAAAGAAGTTTACTACTTAGTTTCCAATTATGTAGAATTTTATAGATATTATCAGTTTCTAAACTTGGTACCCTTGCAGTTGTAAAACATACTCCATGATTTCAATTCTTTTCTGAGACTTGTTTTATTGCCCGAAATGTGGTCTCTGTTAGTAAATTTTCCATGTGCACTTGAAAATAAGTTATGTTCTGCATTTATTGTGAAATGTTCTATGAAAGTCACTTATGCTAAATTGTTTCACATTGTTCTGCATTTCCGGTGGTTTCTATATGCCTACTGATATTGATTATTTCTATCAATAACTGATAGAGGATTTTTTTCTATCAATAACTGATAGAGATATCCAGCTATTTTGAGTGTGTGAATTTTTTTTCCTCCAAATGTTTCGAAACTCTGTTGTTAGATCCCATTTTGATATTGATTGTGGAAATGCATCTAATTAGGAGCCTATTTTAACAGTCTCAATAAAAGCAAAAGAGGGACTGACAGAGGACATTAGTAGTGGCAACAAATGTAAGATACTGTTGAGGAATTAGTGCAAGATTGAACAATGTAGGTGAATGAGAGAAGAGTCACAGGATACTCAAGGTCTTAGTGCTTTTGCCGTTGGGAGAAATAGAATGTTGGGAAAGAGGGGCTGATTTGTTGGGAGACCAAAAAGGATCATGTTTTGTCTATTCTTTAAAAATTATAAAAAGTAAAAGTCTCAGGAATACCCAAACTTTTGTGATAGAGGGATGATATGGTAATTTTTTGACTTGCGGGTATAAGATGTATGAGTGCTCTCTGTGATCCAGAAATAATGAGGACGTAATATGGATAATAGACCCGTTCAACTTCAGCTTCTTCAGCGTTACTGGAGAAGCTGAAGTTGAATGGTTCTATGAAGACCTACAAGACCTTTTAGAACTAACACCCAAAAAAGATGTTGTTTTCATTATAGGGGACTGGAATGCAAAAGTAGGAAGTCAAGAAACACCTGGAGTAACAGGCAAATTTGGCCTTGGAATACGGAATGAAGCAGGGCAAAGACTAATAGAGTTTTGCCAAGAAAAGGCACTGGTCATAACAAACACCTCTTCCAACAACACAAGAGAAGACTCTATACATGGACATCACCAGATGGTCAACACCGAAATCAGACTGATTATATTCTTTGCAGCCAAAGATGGAGAAGCTCTGTACAGTCAACAAGACCAGGAGCTGACTGTGGCTCAGACTGTGAACTCCTTTTTGCCAAATTCAGACTTAAATTGAAGAAAGTAGGGAAAACCACTAGACCATGCAGGTATGACTTAAATCAAATCCCTTACGATTATACAGTGGAAGTGAGAAATAGATTTAAGGGCCTAGATCTGATA
Organism: Bos indicus x Bos taurus; assembly: GCF_003369695.1. NCBI lineage: Eukaryota > Metazoa > Chordata > Mammalia > Artiodactyla > Bovidae > Bos > Bos indicus x Bos taurus. The sequence continues at coordinate 85,831,123 of NC_040085.1, read as the reverse complement.
GATAGAGTGCCTGATAAACTATGGAATGAGGTTTGTGACTTTGTACAGGAGACAGGGATCAAGACCATTCCCATAGAAAAGAAATGCAAAAAAGCAAAATGGCTGTCTGGGGAGGCCTTACAAATAGCTGTGAAAAGAAGAGAAGCGAAAAGCAAAGGAGAAAAGGAAAGATAAAAACATCTGAATTCAGAGTTCCAAAGAATAGCAAGAAGAGTAAGAAAGACTTCTTCGGTGATCAATGCAAAGAAATAGAGGAAAACAACAGAATGAGAAAGACTGGGATCTCTTCAAGAAAATCAGAGATACCAAAGGAACATTTCATGCTAAGATGAGCTCGATAAAGGACAGAAATGGTATGGACCTAACAAAAGCAGAAAATATTAAGAAGAGAAGGCAAGAATACACAGAAGAACTGTACAAAAAAGATCTTCACAACCCAGATAATCACGATGGTGTGATCACTGACCTAGAGCCAGACATCCTGGAATGTGAAGTCAAGTGGGCCTTAGAAAGTATCACTACGAACAAAGCTAGTGGGGGTGATGGAATTCCAATTGAGCTATTTCAAATCCTGAAAGATGATGCTGTGAAAGTGCTGCATTTAATATGCCAGCAAATTTGGAAAACTCAGCAGTGGCCACAGGACTGGAAGAGGTCAGTTTTCATTCCAATCCCAAAGAAAGGCAATGCCAAAGAGTGCTCAAACTACCGTACAACTGCACTCATCTCACATGCTAGTAAAGTAATGCTCAAAATTCTCCAAGCCAGGCTTCAGCAATATGTGAACCGTGAACTTCCTGATGTTCAAGCTGGTTTTCGAAAAGGCAGAGGAACCAGAGATCAAATTGCCAACATCCACTGGATCATGGAAAAAGCAAGAGAGTTCCAAAAAAACATCTATTTCTGCTTGACTGACTATGCCAAAGCCTTTGACTGTGTGGATCACAATAAACTGTGGAAAATTCTGAAAGAGATGGGAATACCAGATCACCTGATCTGCCTCTTGAGAAATTTGTATGCAGGTCAGGATGCAACAGTTAGAACTGGACATGGAACAACAGACTGGTTCCAAATAGGAAAAGGAGTTCATCAAGGCTGTATGTTGTCACCCTGTTTATTTAACTTATATGCAGCATACATCATGAGAAACGCTGGACTGGAAGAAACACAAGCTGGAATCAAGATTGCTGGGAGAAATATCAATAACCTCAGATATGCAGATGACACTACCCTTACGGCAGAAAGTGAAGAGGAACTAAAAAGCCTCTTGATGAAAGTGAAAATGGAGAGTAAAAAGTTGGCTTAAAGCTCAACATTCAGAAAACTAAGATCATGGCATCTGGTCCCACCACTTCATGGGAAATAGATGGGGAAAGAGTAGAAACAGTGTCAGACTTTATTTTCCTGGGCTCCAAAATCACTACGGATGGTGACTGCAGCCATGAAATTAAAAGACGCTTGCTCCTTGGAAGGAACGTTATGAGCCACATAGATAGCATATTCAAAAGCAGAGACATTACTTTGCCAACAAAGGTTCGTCTAGTCAAGGCTATGGTTTTTCCTGTGGTCATGTATGGATGTGAGAGTTGGACTGTGAAGAAGGCTGAGCGCCGAAGAATTGATGCTTTTGAACTGTGGTGTTGGAGAAGACTCTTGAGAGTCCCTTGGACTGCAAGGAGATCCAACCAGTCCATTCTGAAGGAGATCAGCCCTGGATTTCTTTGGAAGGAATGATACTAAAGCTGAAACTCCAGTCCTTTGGCCACCTCATGTGAAGAGTTGACTCATTGGAAAAGACTCTGATGCTGGGAAGGATTGGGGGCAAGAGGAGAAGGGGACAACAGAGGATGAGATGGCTGGATGGCATCACTGACTCGATGGACGTGAGTCTGAGTGAACTCCTGGAGTTGGTGATAGACAGGGAGGCCTGGCGTGCTGCAATTCATGGGGTCGCAAAGAGTCGGACATGACTGAGTGACTGATCTGATCTGATCTGAATATGGATAATGAACAACAAGCCAAGCCTGTTATAGTTGCATACGTACACATGTATTATTAGGAAGATAAGTGTTTTCTTCTGTTTTCTGGGCTATTTTAGGGCTGTAGGTTGGAGCTAGGGTGTTCCAAAAGGAGATGAAATCTACTGAGAAGTTATTGTCATGGACCTCTTAGAAGTGTAGTAGTTGTTGACTTAGAAATTCTTCATTGTTATGAATGGCAGCAAAGAAAAGAGTAGAGAGATATAAACTGCAGCAGAGAAGATTTAGCTATGATATTTTAACTTGTGTAAGTAGTTATTTTTAGTAATTTCTTAATAAACCAACCACTGCCTACCTTCTTAATATTCTGATAGCTCACTGCTCCTGTGTGTGGCAGTTTTCCTAGGTAAGAATACATGCTTTGAAACTATGAGGTCTACTAAAAGCTAAAATTTTTGTACATGTTAGAGGCATTTCTTTTGTCAGAGACCCTTAGAAGGAGGGATATCTATATGGTATGATTTAGCTCCCTTCTTGCTTATGAAATGCTGATTAGTATGAACAAATATAGCAGATAACTTTATTAAAACATTTTTTTCTTAAACTGAAATTGTAAACTCTTAATTAAACAAAGAACCCATCTTTGCTTTCCAGGCACTTTATGATTGTGACTGACTATTTAGTGTACATCATTTTTCTTTCTGAAGTAATTAAAAATTCACATGGCCTCTTAAATTCCTTTCCCTTAAAGATGAAATTTTGTCTTCTTACCCAGTTTCTCTTTTGGGTAGGTCACGTGCTTATTGGGCTTTGTTGGAGTCACTGGGATCTTCATCCATTCCCTCCACTCTGACAGATGCAGTGCCTAGAAAGGCGACATTCTTGGTAGCCTGCACTGTGAATCCAGGCTCTCAGATCTGTCCTTTCCTGTCGTATACCATTTATTGCGACTGTAATACATGTAATGATGAAATAAAGCATTATGAACAGCCTCTTTACAAGGGAGTTACCTTTTCTGAATAAAGGGAAAGGTACTAATGGAATGTGGAAGAAGGGAAATAGTCCTTCAGCTACTTCAGAAGGTATATTTTTGCAGCAGAGGACTGTCGCTCAGGTTGTTTGTTTGATTATTTCTTATGAGCACCTGTTTGTTGGAATAGCAATGAAGTGGGCTGGCAAGTGGGCAGTGGGAAAGGTTGCATCATTGCCGTACCTTTGTTTTTTTCCCTTAGTTCAGCTGTTTTAAGTCTTATGTTAGCATAGACTGTGGCTGTGGCCAGCATTCAGAGGACTGTCTTGGGACAGAAACATCTTGTTTCTTGCCTCAGTGAGTTTGGGGATGACACACAATTGAGAAATGTGTTTAGTTGAGTGTATCCACTGGATGGAGTTTCTATGAAGGTAGTGATTTCGTTATTTTGTTCAACACTATGTACCCCAGTGCCTGAGAAGAACTTGGCACATGATAGATACGTCAAATGTTTGCTGAATGAGTGAATGGATGAAAGAACATTAAAGGGGCACAGTTGATAAGGGAGCCATAACATCTGTGTTCAGTGAAAGAAAAAAACACAATGTACATTCCAAAATGAATTCTGCAAAACCAAATTGCAAATCAGCAAATATTTGGCAGACGTTAAGTAATTTAATTAGAGTGGTTTGCATTTTTGTTATGGCACTTTGGGATTAGGTAACAGTATTTGCCTTTCCTAATATTTCAGTTATGTATTCCATTTTACAGCAGAAGTATTTAAGCCATTTATATTTTTATTCATTTTGTGATCATATTTTCTAGGAGATTCCTGATTCATTTAAAGCATGCTGTAATGTTATTAGTGGTCATTCTTGTCTCCTTTTGTACTATAACGTGGGGTAGCTCTCTGGTATTGCACGTGAAAAGAAATTTTAATACCTGAGTATCAAAAAGAAAATAAACAATATAAAACATGTTGTTTATATCTAAAGTAGTTTCAGTCCTTAACAGTAGAATGAATATAACTTTTAGAGTATAATTTCTATTTGCTACTGATCATAGAGAAGCTTAAGCGTGATTATAAATGTTGAGTAGAAGGATCCAGGAATGGGAGATGTTGAATAGGTGAAAGAAAGGTTAATTGGTATAGCAGGAACCCAGAAGATGTGAGAGTGAGTGGGGTCAAAAGTAAAGGTAGAGAAATGAATCTTAGAAAGAACAAGGAGAAAACATAGACATTTCTTCTTCCATTACTGTTTTAGTACTTTGAATACATTGCTGTTTTGGGTAGTTTAATTTATCACAGTAAGTTTTGTAATGGTTTCCTTATTTTGACTGTTAGCTCCTCAACATTTGTGATTGGATATAATTAATCTTTGCCTTGTATATATTCAATGCCTGTTTGGAGAAGAGGATGCAAGGAATGAGCCAAAGCTACTGGATTTGCCGTGTTAGACTTTGGAAGACCTGTTTTAGTAGAAGCCTTAGGAATTTAAAGCCAAAACGTTTCTCATAGTTTTTTTGTTTGCTTGCTTGTTTTGTAAAATATCCAAAGGATGATTAACACTTGTCATTCAAGGAATAGAGTCAGCTTAGTGATGAAACTGGTACACTGTATATTCCTATATATGGCTCTGAGGATGAGTATTTTTACTATATGATAGAGATATGATTTAGTATTTTTCAGTTTTATGAAACTTTTATTCTATTCAAGGCACGTCCACAGGTTCTCATCTACGTGATTCGCTTCCACCAGTAGTGATCTCAGTTTTTTAAGGATTTTCCTTTGATTTCCCAGTGTTCTGAATAACTCCTTTTAACTATTTTCTCTGTTTTCCCTTGTCCTTTTTCTGAATTTTTGTACCATTTCTGTGTTGATGGCAGAATAAAGAACAATTTCTTAGAATTCATTTTTGGGACAAATACAAGGGCGGGACCTGTGAACCGAAAGCATCTTTCCTGGAGTGAAAATGAAGAGTACTTTCGCTCCAGTACTCTTTCCTAGTATAGGGAAACATGGGGTTGTATCATTTATGCTGTGTGTGTGCATTATGTATTTATTGGTTAAGTTTTTCTCCTACTTGTGATTCATAGTTTATTTCCCACATTGTTTCAACCGATTTTTTTTTATTTGTCTCATTGAAAGAATATTTGGCAGTCATGCAACTTATACAAATGTTAGTCATTATCTAGTCTAAGAGCTAGGAAAACCAACTTTTTTCTATTGCATGTCAGAGTATAATTAAGCATTCTAAATTAAGAGATAATCTCTAAGTGTAATGTAATTTATTTGGATTCTGGTTAATTAAAAAGAATCTATTTAGCACTTTATTTTACATTTCACCAGTTTGTTTAGAAGTTCAGTGATCTTGATCATTATAGATAATGAAAGAATTTTAATTGATTGAGGAAATTATTTAAACTTACTAAACTATTATTTTGTTTAATGTGAAGTCATATCTTCCCTCATGTATTTTCAGATTTTCTTCATAATTATTTTCAAAAACCAATTGAGAAACAGTGGGTTTTAAAAAAATTATATCCACTACTTGAGTAAAATCAGAAGTTTGTTTTAATCTTAGTCCTTGTTTTTGCTTATATATGTTTCATTATAATAATTTTATTTCTCATGTGTTTAGTGTTATTTAAAACCCAGCCAGGCCAACAGGTCAACTGGGATTGAAATTAAACTTCATGGATTAAATGTGCCTAATACCAGAATTGAATAAATTAATGATATGCAGATCTAAACAGGTATCAACTTTGATTGACTCTGTAACAACATTCATATTGTTACTGAGTAAATTTACAATAGAAAGTTATGGCTAATTATTCTTTAATTATCTCCAACCCACCTGCCTATCTGTGTAATGGGCCTATTCTTGTACTACTTCTATTGGCTAATTAATTTGGAAAACAAACATTTTCAATGCTTTCAGTTACATAGTTAGCAACAGTGAAGCATTGAATGTAGAATTCAGATATTTAAAGTTACATTTTTCCTCTCCTAAATTATTGGATGTATTTTTATATTCTGGAATGTATTCTAGAAAATCCATAAATTTTAAGTATACTCTACAAATGAATTTTAGATTTTCTTTTTTGATCTTTTCATAGATTGTCTGTATTATTTTCTACTGTTTCATAGGACAGCAAAGCTGGTCTGCTTGCATTTGAATTATAGTCATATTCAGGGAAGAAATTAAGCTAAAGTTGCATTTAAAACCCATTCTCAGACTTACAACTCAAAAGGAAGATTGCTTTCTCCTATTCCTTGTCCCCTGCAACTGGTGACTTTACAAAGTTTTCCTTGGTGGTTTCTCACGTATCTGCTGCTCCTTCTACATTTATACTCTGCTGTCTTATTTAGCTCTTTAGAAGCTTTGTATTTGCAAGATCTTCTTAACCTCTGGTTGCTGCCTTCTACTTGACTGCTCTTCACCTCTGAGCCTCCCAGAGTCCCCCAAATGGATGACTTTCCCAAACAGTCACACTCCCGTGGGTGTGTTCATTCCTTGGGTCCCAGCTGTCTTCCATCCATTTCTGTGCTATCTAATAAAGCTTTTGATAAAGGTGACATCTTTTAGGAATAACCTTGAATATGCTTAGTTTACTACAAAAGAGGAAATCATTTTCAAAGTATGATTTTGTATTTTTTATCCCATACTGTTCTCCATAGTGGCTGTAGCAATTTGCATTCCCACCAACAGTGCGAGAGGGTTCCCTTTTCTCCACAGCCTCTCCAGCCAGCATTTATTATTTGTAGATTTTTTTGATGATGGCCATTCTGACTGGTGTGAGATGATACCTCATTGTAGTTTTGATTTTTGTTGTTTAGTTACTCAGTCAGTTGTGTCTGACTCTTTACGACACCATGGTCTATAACCCACCAGGCTCCTCTGTCCAGGGAATTTTCCAGGCAAGATTTTACTGGAGTGGGTTGCCATTTCCTATCCAGCGGATTTTCCCAACCCAGGGATCAAACACGGGTCTCCAAATCTGGTGCACTACAGGTGGATTCTTTACCACTGAGCAACTGGAGAAGCTCATAAAACCCAATATTTACTTACAAAAGTTAGTTGCATTCATACTGTAAAAATTCAGATTTTATAAACTTGATGGAAAATGTTACTAGTTATGTCTTACTTGAGAAAAACAGATCAAACCAAAAAGAGCTCATTTTCATAATACCCCTTCCATAACAAATTATCACACACATTTGTACATAAAGGTGTACTATCTTAGAATGTTTTTATGGGTAAACTAAAATCTGATTTGACAAATCATATGATGGCCATTCTGATCGGTGTGAGGTGATAGCTCACTGAAGTTGTGACTTGTATTTCTATAATAATAAGTGATGAGCATTTTTTCATATGTTTATTAGCCATCTGAATGTCTTCTTTGGAGAAAAGTCTATTTTGGTCTTCTACCCATTAAAAAAAATTTATTTATTTTTAATTGAAGGATAATTACTTTACAATATTGTGTTGGCTTCTGAGATACATCAACATGAGTCAGCCATAGGTATACATATGTCCTCTCCCTCCTGAACTCCCCTCCCACCCCTGCCCACCCCTCTAGGTTGTTGCAGAGCCCCAGTGTGAGTTCCCTGAGTCATACAGCAAATCCCATTGGTTGTCTGTTTTACATATGGCAGTGTATACGTTTCCGTGTTACTCTCCCCATTTGTCCCACACTCTCCTTCCTCCCTGCTGCGTGTCCATTATTCTGTTCTCTATTTTTGTGACTCCATTGCTGCCCTGCAAGTAGGTTAACTAGTACCGTCTTCCTAGATTCTATATATATGCATTAATATACAATACTTGTTTTTCTCTTTCCTACTTACTTCACTCTGTACAATAGGCTCTAGGTTCATCCACCTCATTAGAACTAACTCAAATGCATTCCATTTTTTGGCTGAGTAATATTCTATTGTGTGTATGTACCACTGTTTCTTTATCCATTCACCTGTTGATGGACATCTAGGTTGCTTCCTTGCCCTAGCTATTGTACATAGCCTGCAGTGAACACTGGGTACATGTGTCTTTTTCACATTTGTTTCCTCAGGGTATATGCCTAGTAGTAGGATTGCTGGGTCATGGGTACTCTTATTGCTAGTTTATCAAGGAATCTCCATACTGTGTTCCATAGTGGCTGTATCAATTTTCATTCCCACCAACAGTGCAAGAGGGTTCCCTTTTTTCCAGAGCCTCTCCAGCATTTGTTATTAGTAGATTTTTCAATGATGCCCATTCTGACAGGTGTGAGGTGATATCTCATTGTAGTTTTGATTTGCGTTTCTCTAATAATGAGTGACTCTCAAAAAATAATAATGGTTGGATGGCATCACTGATGTAATGGACATGAACTTGGGGAAACTCCAGGAGATGGTGAGGGACAGGGAAGCCTGAAGTGCTGAAGTCCATAGGGTCTTGAAGAGTTGGACACAACTTGTCGACTGAACAACAACAACAACAAGTGATGTTGAGCGTCTTTTCATGTGTTTATTAGCCATCTGTATGTGTTCTTTGAAGAAATGTCTGTCTAGGTCTTTTGCCCACATTTTTATTTTGTTATTTGTTTTTATGGTACTGAGTTGTATGAGCTGCTTGTATATTTTGGAAATTAATCCTTTGTCAATTGTTTCATTTGCTATTATTTTCTCCCATTCTGGGGGGTTGTCTTTTCCCTTTGCTTATAGTTTCCTTTGTTATGCAAAAGCTTTTAAGTTTAATTAAGCCTCACTTGTTTATTTTGTTTTTATTTCCATTACTCTGGGAGATGGGCCATAGAAGATCTTGCTGTGATTTATGTCATAGAGTGTTCTGCTTATGTTTTCCTCTAAGAGTTTTATAGTTCCTGGTCCCACATTTAGGTCTTTAATCTATTTTGAGTTTATCTTTGTGTATGTTGTTAGGAAGTGTTCTAATTTCATTCTTTTACACCTAACTGTCCAGTTCTCTCAGTACCACACATTGAAGAGAATATCTTTTCCCCATTGTATATTCTTTTTGTCAAAGATAAGGTGCTTATATACACCCACAGGTGCATGGGTTTGTCTCTGGGCTTACTATCTTGTTCCATTGCTCTGTGTTTCTGTTTTTGTGCCAGTACCACACTGTCTTGATGACCGTAGCTTTGTAGTATAGTCTGAAGCCAGGAAGGTTGATTCCTCCATCTCTGTTCTTCTTTCTCAAGATTGCTTTGCCTACTTGGAATTTTTTGTGTTTTCATATATATTGTGAAATTTTTTATTTTAGTTCTGTGAAAAATGGCATTGCTAATTTGGTAGGAATTATATTGAATCTGTAGATTGCTTTGGATAGTATAGTCATCTTCCACAATATTCTTCCAATCCATTAACATGGACTAACTTGCCATTTGTTTATGTCATCTTTGATTTCTTTTCATCAATGTCCTACAGTTTTCTGTATATAGCTCTTTTGTCTCATTAGGTAGGTTTATTCTTAACTACTTTATTCTTTTTGTTGCAATGGTAAATGAGATTGATTCCTTGATTTCTATTTCTGATTTTTTTTGTTGCTAGTGTGTGGAGATGCAGGGACTTTCTGTGTATGGATTTTGTATCCTGCAACTTAACTGAATTCCCTTGTTTGTTGTTGTTCAGTTGCTCGGTTGTGTCCAACTCTTTGTGACCCCATGGATTGCAGAATGCCAGGCTTACCTGTCCTTCACAAACTTCTGGATCTTGCTCAAACTCATGTCCATTGAGTTGGTGATGCCATCCAATCATCTCGTCCTCTGTCATCCCCTTCTCCTCCTGCCTTAAATCTTTTCCAGCATCAGGGTCTTTTCCAATGAGTTGGCTCTTCACATCAGGTGGCCAGAGTATTGGAGCTTCAGCTTCAGCATCAGTCCTTCCAGTGAATATTCAGGATTGATTTCCTTGTGAAAAGGAGCATTGCCTTCTATAAGAGACTGAGCCAGACCTGCCTTTCAGTGTTTGAGTGTCTCCTGTGGAGGCACGGGTCAGCAGTACCCTGCCGCAGGGACAGGACTCTGGCTGCAACAGACCTGGGAGGCGTGGTATGTGGCATACATCCTCTTGGGGGAGGTCGCCATTAGCCCCACTGTAGAGCTAATATGCAGACTTCCCACAAACTATATCAGATAACTATACCAAAGAAATGCTCACACTATTGCAAAAGTTCTGGGGCCCACAGCAGATTTCCCAACCTGGGGATCCAGCAAAGGAACTGAGAATCCTCAGGGAAGTTGACTTTGGAGGACAGTGGTATTTGATTACAGAACTTCCACAGGATTGGGAAAACAGACTCTTGGAGGGCACAAACAAAACCTTGTGCACACTAGGACCCAGGAGAAAGGAGCAGTGACCCCACAAGAGACTGAGCCAGACTTGCCTGTGAGTGTCCAGGAGTCTCTGATAGAGGTGAGGGTCAACAGTCAGCGGCACCAAATACAACAGTCCTGGGAGCTGTGGGGTGCTAGCATAAGTCCTTTTGAAGGAGATGCCATTACCGCCATTACCCTGCCATAGTTTGGCCTGAGGAAGGTACCACAGCCCCACCCAGAAGCATAAAATTGGATTAAAGATTTGCTCAGCATGGTCCCGCACACCAGTTCGGTGCAGGTCAGTCCCTCAGTGGTGTCTGACTCTTTGTGACCCCATGGACTGCAGCATACCTGGCCTCTCTGTCCGTCACCAACTCCTGGAGCTTGTTCAAACTCATGTCCATTGTGTGGGTGATGCCATCCAACCATCTCATCCTCTGTCATCCCCTTCTCCTCCCACCTTCAGTCTTTCCCAGCATCAGGGTCTTTTCAGCTGAGTCAGTTCTTTGTATCAGGTGGCCAAAGTATTGGAGTTTCAGGTTCAACATCAGTCCTTCCAATGAATATTCAGGACTGATGTCCTGTAGGATGGACTGGTTGGATCTCCTTGCAGTCCAAGGGACTCTCAAGAGTCTCTTCCAACACCCCAGTTCAAACGCATCAGTTCTTCGGTGCTCAGCTTTCTTTATAGTCCACTGTCACACCCATTCATGACCACTGGAAGATCCATGCATGACCACTGGAAAAACCATAGCTTTGACTAGAAGGACCTTTGTTGGCAACATAATGTCTTTGCTTTTTAATATGCTGTCTAGGTTGGTTATAACTTTTCTTCCAAAGAGCAAGTGTCTTTTAGTTTCATGGATGCAGTCACCATCTTCAGTGATTTTTGAGCCCCCAAAATAAAGTCTGTCACTGTTTCCATTGTTTCCCCCATGTATTTGCCATGAAGTGATGGGACCAGATGCCATGATTCATTAATTAATTAATTTTTTTAATGTTGAGTTTTAAGCCAACTTTTTCACTCCTCTCTTACACTTTCATCAAGAGGTCCTTTAATTCTTCTTCACTTTCTGCCATAAGGGTGGTCATCTGCATATCTGAGGTTATTGACATTTCTCCTGGCAGTCTTGATTCCAGCTTCTGCTTCATCCAGTCCAGCATTTCTTAGGATGTATTCTGTATATACGTTAAATAAACAGGGTGACAGTATACAGCCTTGACATACTCTTTTTCCGATTTGGAACCAGTCTGTTGTTCCATGTTGAGTTCTAATTGTTGCTTCTTGACCTTCATACAGATTTCTCAGGAGGCAGGTCAGGTGGTCTGGTATGCCAGTCTCTTTAAGAATTTTCCACAGTTTGTTGTGATCCACACAGTCAAAGGCTTTGGCATAGTCAATAAAACAGAAGTAGGTGATTTTCTGGATTGCTCTTGCTTCTTCGATGATACAGTGGATGTTGACAAGTTGATCTCTGGTTCCTCTGTCTTTTCTAAACCCAGCTTGAACATCTGGAAGTTCCTGGTTCACGTACTGTTGAAGCCTGGATTGGAGAATTTTGAGCATTACTTTACTAGCATGTGAGATGAGTGCAATTGTGTGGTAGTTTGAGCATTCTTTGGCATTGCCTTTCTTTGGGATTGGAATGAAAACTGACCTTTTCCAGTCCTGTGGCCACTGATGAGTTTTCCAAATTTGCTGGCATATTTCATAGCATCATCTTTAAGGATTTAAAATAGCTTAACTGCAATTCCATCACCTCCACTAGCTTTGTTTGTAGTGATGCTTCCTAAGGCCCACTTGCTTTCTCATTCCAGGATGTCTGGCTTTAGGTGAGTGATCACACCATCGTGATTATCTGGGTCGTGAAGATCTTTTTTGTATAGTTCTTCTCTGTATTCTTGCCATCTCTTCTTAATATCTCTGCTTCTGTTAGGTCCATACCATTTTTGTCCTTGATCGAGCCCATCTTTGCATGAAATGTTCCCTTGGTATCTCTAATTTTCTTGAAGATATCTCTAGTCTAGTTTCCGCCCACCAGAGCAAGACCCAGTTTCCCCACAGCCAGTCCCTCCCATCAGGAAGCTTCCAGAAGCCTCTTCTCCTCATCCATCAGAGGGCAGACAGAATGAAAACCACAATCACAGAAAAGTAACCAAACTGATCACATGGATTACAGCCTTGTCTAACTCAGTGAAACTATGAGCCATGCCCTGTAGGGCCACCAAGACAGACGGGTCATGGTGGAGTGTTCTGTCAAAATGTGTTCCACTGGAGAAGGGAATGGCAACCATTTCAGCATTCTTGCCTTCCAAACCCCATGAAATTCACTGATTAGTTCTAGTTATTTTCTGGTAAGATCTTTAGAATTTTCTATGTGTAGTAGCTCTGAATATTCATTGGAGTGTGTAGAAGCTAAAGCTCCAGTACTTTGGCCACCTGATGCAAACAGCTGATTCTTTGAAAAAAATCCTTATGCTGAGAAAGACTGAGGGCAGGAGGAGAAGGAGTCCACAGAGGAAGATATGGTTGGATGGCATCACCGACTCAGTGGACATGAGTTTGGGCAAGTTCCTGGAGATAATGAAGGGCAGGGAGGCTTTGTACGCTGCAGTCCATGGGGTTGGAAACAGTCAAACACGACTTAGTGACTGAACAGCAACAGCAGTGTAGTATTACTGACTAACACATAGTTTTACAATGATGAGAAATTTGATTCTCTTCAAACTTCCTAAGCTCACTGGGATCAGGACAGGTGTATATCCGATTTATGAGTCACATTTCTTCCTTCTTTGCCCCCTTAACAGGGTCATAGTGCACCTTAAAACCTTTGCTGAGTCTGGCACTGTTATTAACAGCTGCCCTCACGTTAACGTCTCTCTACCTTCTTCTGTTGTGACTGTAATGACTCAACACAGCTTAACACAGAAGACTTTCATCTTGAGAGAGCAAATAACTGTAGCTGGAAGGATATAGCTAAGATGTAAGGATATTTGGAAACTCTGAGGTTATTACACACTAAAATGTCTATGCCTTTTGGAAGGAGTTTTTCCTTCAACGAAAGGGAGACATCTGTGTAGACAATTTAGTGGAAATGTAATGCTAATGATTTTGAACAAATAGAGGAGTTTTCTTGTTCTTTATTTAATTGAAATTGTGAGCTCTCATTTAATCAAGGAACTGACCTTGCTTTCCAGGCACTTTTGGCTATAGCTGTTTAATATGAACACTTCACAGAGGTATGTTTCTAGGTAACATGATCTCTTGTTTATACCTATCAATGAGGCCTCTGATGGAGTCACTTTAATATTCACATCTTTGTCCATGGTGAAGTTAAAGTGTTTTCTAGAGCATCAGGGAGGAGAAGATAGCTGTTGCGTGTAGTACATCTTGGAGATACTGTCTAAAGACAAATTCTCATAACATTTCATAAATATGCTTATCAAAATGGATGAGAGGAAAGGCAGATGCGATTTCAAGGAAATACCCTGTTTTCAAGCAAACATTCTCCAGAAATAAAATTCTCAAGAAATAAACTGTCCAAAGAGGAATAATATAGCTGATTAATATGTGGTTACTTTCCAGTTGGAAATCAGTGTAAAAACTCTGGCCTTTTGTATTTATACTGTTCTGTAATATTGAGATCTGCATACATGTTTATGCTAATTTTCTAGTTAAATCTGAAAATTATCACTAGTTTTGTTCTTGTCTCAGACAGAAAAATATAAGTTATTAAGAGAATAAAAAAGCTTTTATTTTGCTTTTCTAGGAAAAAAGAATTTGAAATATCTTCTGTCTTTTGGATTTGATTCAGTACTAATGCTTTCTGCATAGTTCACATAGAAATGTGTTACCCACGCCTCTTTTTCTCTTCCTCTTGAAATGTGTGGGGCAAATGTTTAAAATATACGTTCTGACAGAGAGTTGCTCTAGAATTTGTTTTCTCTGACATTTAGTGAGCTGTGATGAATATCTGTACTTCCTCCTGAGGCTTCTGCATGCAAACCTTTTTCATTGATTATTTTTTAAACTTCACTGTAAATTGATCTGCATTCCATGTTAAACTAATGTACCTTGCTACTTCTTTATAATCGCTTGTTCACGGGTCCAATTGTAACCTTGTTTTTGTGTAAGTCTTGGTGTAAGACTGGTGTTAGATAAGACATCAGTGTTTGGCCTCAGGTGTCTCCTTGTAAACCAATCTGAACTTTAAAAAAAAAAAAAAAAATTGTGTTTGTCTTTCAATTTCCATGTCTCTGTTACCATGTCCAGGTGACTAAGCATCTTACTACTTTTCCATAACTCTCAGTTCAGTTCAGTTCAGTCGCTCAGTCGTGTCTGACTCTTTGCGACCCCATGGATCACAGCATGCCAGGCCTCCCTGTCCATCACCAACTCCAGGAGTTCACTCAGACTCACATCCATAGAGTCAGTGATGCCATCCAGCCATCTCATCCTCTGTCGTCCCCTTCTCCTCTTGCCCCCAATCCTTCCCAGCATCAGAGTCTTTTCCAATGAGTCCACTCTTCGCATCAGGTGGCCAAAGTACAGGAGTTTCAGCTTTAGCATCATTCCTTCCAAAGAAATCCAGGGCTAATCTCCTTCAGAATGGACTGGTTGGATCTTCTTGCAGTCCAAGGGACTCTCAAGAGTCTTCTCCAACACCACCGTTCAAAAGCATCAATTCTTCGGCGCTCAGCCTTCTTGACAGTCCAACTCTCACATCCATACATGACCACAGGAAAACCATAGCCTGGACTAGACGGACCTTTGTTGGCAAAGTAATGTCTCTGCTTTTCAATATGCTATCTAGGTTGGTCATAACTTCTCTTCCAAGGAGTAAGTGTCTTTTAATTTCATGGCTGCAGTCACCATCTGCAGTGATTTTGGAGCCCCCAAAAATAAAGTCTGACACTGTTTCCACTGTTTCCCCATCTCACCATTTAAATCTCTAGTTTATTTTTCATCTGCAATTTTTTGCAATCTTTCTTTAGTTCAGTGTTTCTCCATGAGCACTTTGAAATGCCTCCCTCCTTTTATAGTTCTAGTTCTCAAATATTTTATTCACCTTTCTGCATCTCAGTCTTAAAGTCCATTTTCTAAGAAATTGGTATGTAGTATTAACTATGCTCATTGGTACCCCATTCTCTTTGAAATATCCTTTCTTTCTAAAATATAACTTTTTGTTAAAAACATTTTTGAAGAAATATCCGTTTATTTTTATTCCTACCTGGACAGAAATGTTACGTGAGATTCACGGCTTATAATACATACTTGGCTGTATAGTTTACTTTGTGTTTCCTCCAGTTCAGTTTGTGCTAATGACAGTGCTTGCCTTGCTCTGGCAAGCCTTAGGAGAGCCAAGATTGACTTATTTTCAGTGACTGCCTATCTGTGTCTTAATAGTGTGTGTTGTTTCACTGGGTTCCATATATAAAAGAAACATAGTCTTTTAAAGTTAAAATTCTAATTCAGGAACTTCCCTGGCAGTCCATTGATTAGAACTCTGAGCTTCCACTGCAGGGGCTGCAGGTTCTATCCCTGGTTGGGGAACTAAGGTCCCCCCATATTGGATGTCATGGCTAAAAAAATAAAATAAGATAAATTAAAATAAAATTCTAGTTCAGATAAGGATTTACAGAAGAATTTACATATAAGGCTATGAAAAGTATTATGTAGTTTTAGGTGTATGCTTCACAAAAGGGAAAAGTTGTTGATGGAGTGGCTCTGGTTGGTTCTAGAATTCTTTTTTTCACATAGGTTTGGTGCTTCAGAAGAAGCAACCACAGAGCAAATTGCTTCTTTTGTCTTCTCTAACTCTGAGTTGCTATAAATTACCCTGAAGTGATATGCATTGTAGATCCTGGTAAAACTCATAAAGAGAAGGTTTTCTTTGTCATTTTGCTATTAGGAAGTTTCCCAGTTGGTGCGATATTATTAGCACCTGTTGCTTTGGCTAACTCAGGCACATCATGGCTGTCATGGTAACGGAGATTGGAAATGTCTGTTGATTTCTAAGATACAAGGAAATGAAGGAATGTCCATGCTTTGGGGTATTTGGAGACTGGGAAAGAAAAGGTGAGATGTGCTGATTACCTACAAAACAGATCTTATAGGGGTTTTATCTGTTTTTATGTGTAGCACCTTATATTACTTCTCCTCTTACTCTAGGTGACACAACAGAATGAATGTGTGGTTAGCGTGTTTATGGAGGAAGAGTTGTTGGTTGGTGGGGCACAGGGGACAATTTTTTTTTTTTCTTTTTAGATCTCATTTGTAGTTTTTAAAGATTTGAAAAATACCATCTCTGATTGTTCTATGTATGTTAATTAATTGGAATTAATATCATTTAGGATTTCCAGTTTTTTTTTAATGCTGCCTATTTTTTCAAAAAGTTTTTCTTTTAGACTTAAATTTCAATTGTGAATTACAGTGTCCTCTGATCAATAAGAACTTTCTCCTATACCAAACTCTTGCCTATTATAATTCTTGGAATTATAGAGCATTTTCTGCTTGTATATTCAGTTTTCATCTATTTTGGGTCAGTCCACATAGGACTGATAATCCAGAGAATCCCAGGGATGGCGGAGCCTGGTGGGCTGCCGTCTGGGGTCGCACAGAGTCAGACACGACTGAAGCGACTTGGCAGCAGCAGCAGCAGCAGTCAAAAAAGAGGGAACTTGTGTTTGTAGAATAGACAACAGAAATAAAGAAGTAAATTTTCTATAGTGAAAGGCTCTGGTAAGAATGAGGTAGAATATACCTGAACTTAGGAATTGAATTCTAATGGTTGATAGAGAAAAAAGCAAACAAACAAACAAAACACCTTAGTTGTTTATTAGGGGCAGGTGGAGGTAGAACTTAATGACAAGAGGCACCTTGGTTTTTCGTGTTCTTTTCAGCAACATATACTAGGTGCACAATAAATCGTTGCAGAAAGAAATGAGTGAACGGACAAAGGAGCAAACAAGTAGGGTAGTAGTCCAGAGTAAATAATCAGAGTGTTCACTGCCTGGGGAACCATCCTGAAGAAAATAAGCCTCATTATATTGTTTGTAACAGCAAGTAAAATGAATTTACGAGTATTTTAACGTCTGATGGCGTATGGGTATCGGCCGTATGTCCTCACTGTTCTCAGCCCCCGAAACGTAAAATATCATTTTTTATTATGTATCTTTATTATTTTTGTAAGTATAAGATTATTTAAAAAATTTTAAAGTTAATTCTGAACCTTTAACTTTTATTTTTCCATCGTCTTGAATTTCACGAATTTTGGGAACCTGTTTTGGGAACCTGTCACTGTTGGTTAGAACTGATGGTGGAAGTATCAATTTACTTCAAATTATTCCAAAATGGATGTTTTTATAGTGGGTGTATGTTGATGAATTATTAATTATTATTAGTTAAGTAATAATGGACTGCTTGAAGGCCAAGATAATTTTATTCAGTGTCTTAAGTGTCTTTTATCACATAACACACAACAGATGTTGGATGGGTAAATGCATGGCTGGATGAATGGTGATTATTCAACTTTGCGAAGGTGAAAAGTAGACTACAGGTCCAGCAGTTCTAAATGAACAAAAGTGTTAGTAAGTAACAACCCCCTGTTTCCTGGGCCTTAGAGCTTATGAGAAGATACAGTCCGAGATTGGATATCAACAACATTCCACAGAACCAATGAAATATCCAGTTTCCATAAAGCTTGCTTGGCTTGTTATGATATTCAATTATTAAGTGACAGTAACTGTTTCTATTTTAATTGTTTTGTTTCTACAAGCTGACTTCAGCACCTCTGGGTTCTATGTTATGATGGATGATTGTGTTCCATTCTCTGTAAGTTACTATTTGGTAAAACTTCCCAGAACACTAAGATTTCAGCAATAGCTTCCAGTTAGCTCTTCATCTATTCTCAAGTGACCTGGCAATCTTGCCCTTCTCTGTGAAGTGGGCTTTGTATGGTCTCCCATTGCCTCAGCCAATTAAGACCTTAAAATTAGGCTTTGAGGAACCCTGCTCATGCTTCCAGGAACATAATAGCGCCACTTTTCATTGAAGGAGATGAGAAGTGTTTAAGTTTGGCCAATGAACAAAGCAAGGATAAAAACAAGTGCTAAAATCACAATTAGCCCTGAATATTTTAATGCAGAAAGGGTATCAGTTTTTGGACACTATTCCACCATTATGCTTGATTTCCCCTCCATAATTTATAGAGTTTTTCACTTCCTATAGAGATAATTAAGTTATATAGTAAGACATTTTGAAAAGGGTACTACACCCTTAGTTTTGAGGCAAATAGCTTAGCTATCCCTAGATGTAAGCATGGATTAAAATATTTTTATTGCCTTAAGCCTGAATAAGATTCTAGAATGTCAGCTCTTCAAAGAATCTTTCTTGATTTGGGTGGGAGAGATGAGCAGGTTTGACATGAAGGTATGACATTTTTATGAATTTCATACATACTTAAAAGTTATTGTTATTAAATAATGAAAGCCTTGATTTACGGCAGGTTGGCTTGCTTCTCTTTGTATGACTCTGACATTTTGTGTTGAGCTGTACCTATCTTTTGCTTCTGAGGCAGTGAGCAGTACCTTTCTTTTGCTTCCCATACTAGATTAGCAATGTTCTTTCTAATGGTTAAAAGGAATAAAGAGTGACTTCTCTGGCAAACAACAGAAAGGGCTCTCCACCACCCCTTGCCCCTGTCCTTCCTGCTTAATTTGTCAACTGGGCATCAGATAGGAATGGCAAGACTGATATTCCTGCTCAGTAACAAAAGTATTTGTAAGTGGGGAAAATTTTTTTTTAAGATGTTATTTGCTTACATATGGAAATTCTGTGGGCATTAAATGCTTAAGTAACTTTTTTTTTTCTTAGACTGAGAATGACAAACTTTATTGCTTTTGGCACACCATATGTAAAATTATATGTGATATATTTGCATGTATGTATATTTATACACCAAACAGAGATGCTTTTGTGTAATATTATGTTGATTGTACTCTTAGAATGGAGTCTCTGAGCATTTGGCTCTGAAATCACCCCAGTGTCCAGGAACCAGCACTATGAGTCTTTTGACGTGGAAAATTCTTTGTGGTACAGGGTGCTCCCACCAGCTGAAGGACATTTGGTTATCACGGCCTCCAAATACTGAATACCCGCAGCACTGTCTATATTCTGAAATAAGAATGCCTCCACCCATAACCTTCAGAAAACTAGATGCCTTTCTCACAGCACCAGAAATTTTTTTTGTGCTTACTTGTTTTCTTATTTGTATCTGTTCAGGAAACCATGAATCACACAAGAGCACAGACCTTGTCTTAAATCTATCAATATTCCATGACATCACAGTGTGTGACCCATAAGCATTTAAGCCATGTTTATTCATCAGATGAAATGTAAAACTTACTTTAACCTTTACCTAATTATTTGAATAGCATTTTCCCCAAACACAGGATTAAGCAATATTGTGAAATAATTTATCCAGAGATACCATAAACATATCTAATTATCCACTTACTTATTCATCCAGCCATGTGTTTATATCTGGGCTTATAAAACAGAATTACACGCAGTAGATTTCATTGAAAATGTGCAACCTCACAGAGTAGTGCTGCCTCAAAGAAATGGGACACAAATACGAGCTACATATGTTATTTAAAAGTCACATTAAGAAAGGTAAAAAGAAAATGTGAAGTTAATTTTAATAATATATTTTAGATAGCCCATTATATCCTAAATATAATCATTTTAATGTATAATTAGTATAAAAATTGTCAAGTTATTTTACATTCCTTTTTCATATGGAGCTTTGTAAACCTAGCTAGTATTTTGCCCATACAGCACAACTTAGCCCCAGCCAGCCACATTTCAGATGCTCAGTAACCTTGTGTGATTCATGACAATGTATGTGATGGCACAGCCTTAAAAGACCTTCTCTGTTGCCCACTGTCTCATCTCATCATTTCTTTGATGAAAGATTTGTCTGTAGTAGTAAGATTCCTAGGATTGTTGAGAACTTTTTTTGGAAGCCCAAGATTTAGAGTGTAAACGGAAGCTCATATGCTCTTATATTAATTCTATTTATGAAAAAATTTCATATTTAAGAAATGATGTAAGGCATCCTACAGTAAGACTACACCAAAATATATGAAGGAAAATTAAAGATGTATAGAAATGATTTACATAGGTTACCTTCACTGAGTTTTCTGATTTTCTGTACGTCTGTTCAAAAAACAGATGGTAGAGAATAGTACAATCATTTATGTAGCTGGGCAGTAGACAAAGATAGCTTTAGCAAATCAGAAGGAAGGACATTTCACGGAGATTTATTTGCCTTCCTCCTAGAACTTTCTCTGTGCTGTATAGATTGCAGTAAAGAATTTGGATAGTTATTAACTAGAGAATTCATTCTTTGGAGTACACAAGTCATATCGTTTTTGGTTTAGAGTGTAGAGCTTAGTAAATATTTTGCTCAGGGCAAGGTTATTTTCCATTCAGCCTACAGAGTCTAAATTGCTTAGGCTGTGTTTTGACTGCCTAGACCAAGTTGTTTGTTTCCAGCTTTTTATTTTTCAAAAGTTAGCACCTTCTAATGAATTTAGAAGAGTTTTTATTAGCTGCATAGGAAGTAAATGAAAAGGGGACCTAATGCTTTCTGAGTATTTACCACACACCAAATTTGTATTTGACGTGTTATGTAACTTCTCAGATAATCTTTCATTTGAGATAGGTGTTTGTCTTCCTAATTTATTAGGAAGGAAACTGAAACTCGTGCAGTTTAAGTGACAAGCCTTTGGATCTGTGGATAATGGGAACGAGATTCCTTTGTAAAATGTGGTTTGACTGGTGATGCAGGAAATCACTCTCGTTATCCTGTCACTTTCAACTGTGACCTGTACCTGTCATTCACCACTCAGCAGCCTGGAGAAATTGTTCTGTAACATAAATTATACCATCTTATTACCCTACCTCAACCCGTCAATAACTCATGTACTTAGAGGAAAAAATCCAGAGTTCTTTACCATGATTTGCAGTCTCCCTCCCAGTTTGGCTTCTGCCTACTCCCCAGTTTCATCCATTTCCCTGTCAACTTGAGCATTAAGTTCTAGGCACAGTTTATACCGGCTTTATTGTATTTTTTTGCCTTTTGGTACTTGGATTGCATCCTAAACTGTTTTTTCCCACCTTCATTTCATTCCTTCTCTCTTTCCTCTGCTAATGTTAATGTTGTCCAGCTGTCCTAAGTACCAATTGCATTGACTTTACAGGTCCACATCCTTTTCTTTGTTCTAAAGGATTCAGTTTCCTGACTCACACGGACAGCTCAGTAGCCAGACCTGAGCGGAGCTGGTGTCTCTCTTCCCCTCACCACAGGGCTTGTTTCAGGAGATCCACTCTAGTCCCTTCTGAGTCCTTCTGTGATTGAAAATCTCAAACTCAAAATAGGAGAACCTCTTTTTATGCTTTGGACATGGTATTAAAAGGTTACAGACCTCTCTTTCAGAATTCATATTCTGTGGCAAGAGGAGACAAAACTGATAGCAGAGAAATAAGTCAGTGCTCCGAAAAAAACTACAGATGTGGGTCAAGTGATGGGCTTGCTGGTGTTGAGCCCTCGTACTCACTTAACCTCATTTGAGCCTGTGCCTTTCTTGATGAGATGCTGCGTTTCATTCCTTCCCTTTTGGTTATTAGTGAACCTTGGCTCCCCGTCTTTTACAGGCAGTTTTGACAAATCAGCGTTCCCAGTTGTATCCCTGAATACACACAGCATTCTGTTCTGTGTTAAATTAAAAAATATTTCTCAGCATCACTATAAGATCATGTTAAGCTAATTTTATTTAATTTGGAAATGGTGGTTCCACTTTGTCTGCAGCTATGTATTTTCCGTTCAGAATTTCTTCTAGTATTCCTTCAATTTCTGAAAACTTAGAGAGGTAGAATATCTGTATGTGATATGTACGTATATATAAAATACAAAATGATTACTTTTAGGCATATCATTTTATTGGTAAAATTATTGTATTTTTGTGCCATATAAATTTGGGGTTAATTGAAAACTTTAGTTTTTTTGAGTTGCATTATTTTTAGTAAAATTTAGAATAAATACTATTAAGTTTTTGTTGAGAAGATGAAAGTGATACAAATATCTACTAATGTGAAGTTGTCCCCATGCTAGACTTAATGAATTGGCACTGATAATTTGTACATTTATTTGTATCATTCAAGTCATTGCTGTTGAATTGTATAAGACTTGATCATGTCATTCTAGTTTAATTCACATGTTTGATTACATAGCAAAGTAACAAACACCATTTTGGCTGTGTTATGTTACATGAAAACAAGTATTGGGGATGGAAGCTCTGTGAAGATGCAAGTGAAATGCATACTAAGTTAGATTAGCGATCCATTTCATTCAATATTCTGACACTGGCCCCATGTAGATGTTTTGATGGAAACACAATCCTTATGTTCATTTGGTCATTTTGAAAGGTTAAGAGTACATTCTGTGTATGTGTGCTTAGTCACTCAGTCATGTCTGCCTCTTTGTAACCCCTTGGACTGTAGCCCAGCAGGCTCCTCTGTCCATGGGATTCTCCAGGCAAGAATACTGGAGTGGATTACCATTCCCTTCTCCAGGGGATCTTCCCAACCCAGGGCTCAAACCTACATCTCCTGCATTACTGGCAGATCCTTTACTAGCTGAGCCACCAGGGACGCCCACAAGAGTACTCTAAGTATCTCTCATTTCTTTTTAAAGTAACCTGCATGGTTTAAAAAACTTTTTGAATTGCTTTCATATTTTCTTTTTTTTTTTTCCTTTTTTTTTTAAAAAATTTTATTTTATTTTTAAACTTTACATAATTGTATTAGTTTTGCCAAATATCAAAATGAATCCGCCACAGGTATACATGTGTTGCTTTCATATTTTCAAGAGACATAAACCATGTTAGGAATGGTGCCCTACCTACCATACCTGCCACTACTCTCATCTTCTGATGCTCAATGGCAGACATTACAAAAGTCAGCTTTCTCTGGGTCAGCCGCAGCTTCATATTCCCCCTAAAACACTGTTCTAGATAGCCATTGCCATCTGACCCATGTAGTGAAATTTAGTTGTTAGTATGTATAGGAAATAAGTTCTAAATGCTATAGTGTTCTGTCTACACTGAAAATTATAGTACTTCCTTCTTACTTTAGGCATTCTGTTTTCAGGATTTTCATTTGCTTTTAAAAATATTTCACTTTGAATTCTGCTAGTCACTCAGAAAGGGTCAAGTATCATTCAAAGTGGCTGATGGCAGAGTTCTTACCCTTAAGAGGCTACAAGTTTTGTGAACTATCATGCTGGCTTTGGCTATTATTTCTTTTTCAATTAACCTTTGCTTTCCTTAAGGTATTTCGCTTTGCTCCCTCAACTCAGTGATGAAATGACAAATAGCTCAATTAAAAATTGGGCAAAGGTGTAAAATAGGCAGTTCTCCAAAGATTATATAAAATGGCTAATGAGCGCATGAAAAGGTGTTCAGTATCGTTAACCATCAGGGAAATGCAAATCAGAACCACAACATGATGCCATTTCACACCCCTCCAGATAGCTGTTATCAAGAAGACCGATGATGACTGTTGGAGAGGATGTGGAGATATTGGAAGCCTCAACACTGCTGGTGAGAATGTGAAAAAGTGAGGCCGCTTTGGAAAAATCTGGCAGTTTTCTGAAAAGTTAAATATAGAATTATCATAGTACTCTGCTTTTTTATTCCAAGGTATATAACGAAGAGAAATGAAGACACATATCTATGTTAAAACTTGTACATTAATATTCATAGCAGCCAAATGTTCATAATAGCCCAAAAGTAGAAGCATCCCAAATATCTCTCAACTGGTGATTGGATAAGTAAAACGTCATACAGCTACACAGTGGAATATTATTTAGCAATAAGAAGAAATGCATTACTAATAAATTTTACAACATGGATGAACCTTAAAAATGCTAAGCTAAGTGTAAGGAGTCAATGAAAAAAGCTACATGCTGTATGATTTCATTTATATCAAATGTCCCTTACAGGCAAATAAGAAACAGGAAATAGATTAGTGGTTGCCTAGGGCCAGAGTCGGAGAAGGCAATGGCAACCCACTCCAGTACTCTTGCCTGGAGAATCCCATGGACGGAGGAGCCTGGTAAGCTGCAGTCCATGGGGTCGCTAAGAGTCGGACACGACTGAGCGACTTCACTTTCACTTTTCACTTTCATGCATTGGAGAAGGAAATGGCAACCCACTCCTGTGTTCTTGCCTGGAGAATCCCAGGGATGAGGGAGCCTGGTGGGCTGCTGTCTATGGGGTCGCACAGAGTCGGACACGACTGAAGCAACTTAGCAGCAGCAGCAGCAGGGCCAGAGTAGTGGGGTAAATGGGTGAACTGGGATGTGTCAGCCAAGGGGTACAGGGTTTCTTTTTGGGGTAATGAAAACATTCTAGATTGCGATAGTTGTATTTTGGTCATCCAATCATACATTTCAAATGGGTGATTTGTATGCTGTATGAATTATATCTCTAGCTGTTAAAATTAGGAGTGTTATTTAGTTTCTAATCTTCCCTTCACTCTGCATATCTAATTCTTTAAACAATATTATCAGCTCTACCTATAAACTATATTCCAAATCTGTCTCATTCTATAATCTTGGTTCAAAGTCAACTTTTGCCTAGACATCACTACAGTGACCTCCTATCTGGCTTATACCCACCTCCACTCTTGCATTCGTGCAATTATTTGTTTCATCTAGCAGGCAGAGTGAATATTTTTAAATTGATGATGAAATAGGTAATATTATTGCCTATTAGTGCTAATAAAATTGTAGTGAAGTCACTTCACAGTTACTGTGCCACGTAATATTCAGTTCAGTTCAGTTGCTCAGTCATGTCCTACTCTTTGCGACCCCATGAATCGCAGCACGCCAGACCTCCCTGTCCATCACCAACTCCCAGAGTTCACTCAAACTCACGTCCATCGAGTCGGTGATGCCATCCAGCCATCTCATCCTCTGTCATCCCCTTCTCCTCCTGCCCCCAATCCCTCCCGCATCAGAGTCTTTTCCAATGAGTCAACTCTTCACATGAGGTGGCCAAAGTACTGGAGTTTCAGCTTTAGCATCATTCCTTCCAAAGAACCCAGGACTGATCTCCTTTAGGATGGACTGGTTGGATCTCCTTGCAGTCCAAGGGACTCTCAAGAGTCTTCTCCAACACCACAGTTCAAAAGCATCAATTCTTTGGCGCTCAGCTTTCTTCACAGTCCAACCGTCACATCCATACATGACTACTGGAAAAACCATAGCCTTGACTAGACGGACCTTTGTTGGCAAAGTAATGTCTCTGCTTTTGAATATGCTATCTAGGTTGGTCATAACTTTCCTTCCAAAGAGTAAGCGTCTTTTAATTTCATATAATATTACAGGTACGTAAATGTTCACTCATTTAATCCTTACCACAGCTCTATTCTGAAGGTGCTGGTACTAATACCCACTTTATTGATGGAGAAACTCAGGTTCAGAGAGGCTGAGTAATTTGCCCAAGGCTGTGCAGCAAGTAAATAGCTGTTATATAAAGTGAATCAAGGCATTTCTTTTTTTTTTATAAGTACATTTATCTTGTTTTATGAATATTTTATAGAATGCTATAAAATCCTCTGTTCTTTCTCTAATGTGTTTTGCATTATACATATGTGGATGCATATATACCTTTTATATATAAATATGCATGTTTTAAATTTATATATTAAAATAGCTCCTAAAATTTGCCCCACATTCCCATTTTTTCTTGTATTTTTTAACTGATTATAATTTTAGATCCCAATTTGCAAAAGTAAATGTTTAAGTAAAATTATAGTTAATCTTTTTTTTTTAATTTAAATTTATTTATTTTAATTAGAGGCTAATTACTTTACAATATTGTATTGGTTTTGCCATACATCAACATGAATCCGCCACGGGTGTATATGTGTTCCCAATCCTGAACCCCCCTCCCACCTCCCTCCCCATACCATCCCTCTGGGTCATCCCAGTGCACCAGCCCCAAGCCTCCTGTATCCTGCATCGAACCTGGACTGGTGACTCGTTTCTTATATGATATTATACATGTTTCAATGCCATTCTCCCAAATCAACCACCCCTCCCTCTCCCACAGAGTCTGAAAGACTGTTCTATACATCTGTGTCTCTTTTGCTGTCTCGCATACAGGGTTATCGTTACCATCTTTCTAGATTCCATATATATGCGTTAATATACTGTATTGGTGTTTTTCTTTCTGGCTTACTTACTCTGTATAATAGGCTCCAGTTTCATCCACCTCATTAGAACTGATTCAAATGTATTCTTTGTAATGGCTGAGTAATACTCCATTGTGTATATGTACCACAGCTTTCTTATCCATTCATCTGCTGATGGACATCTAGGTTGCTTCCATGTCCTGGCTGTTAGAAACAGTGCTGCGATGACCATTGGGGTACATGGGTCTCTTTCAATTCTGGTTTCCTCGGTGTGTATGCCCAGCAATGGGATCACTGGGTCATATGGCAGTTCTGTTTCCAGTTTTTTAAGGAATCTCCACACTGTTCTCCATAGTGGCTGTACTAGTTTGCATTCCCACCAACGGTTTAAGAGGTTTCCCTTTTCTGCATACCCTCTCCAGCATTTATTGCTTGTAGACTTTTGGATTGCAGCCATTCTGACTGGCGTGAAATGGTACCTCATTGTGGTTTTGATTTGCATTTGTCTGATAGTGAGTGATGTTGAGCATTTCTTGACTTAACATTCACTCAGTGCTTGCCCCTCTTTATTTTAGCAATTCCTAGCCTACCAATCTCATTCTTGCCTTGGGCCATTTGTACTTTTCCCTTTCTCTCTTAAAGCTCTCACTCTGGACTTCTATTTCTTCCTATCATTTTAACTTCAGTGTCACCTCCACAGAAAAGCTATTTTCAGTAATGCCAACTTGCTTTTGCATTTTTGAATATTTTCTTTATTGCCTCTATCAGTGCTTGAAATTATCTTATTTTAAATGTTTAATCATATAAGCTTTTCCTCTGCCTTGTAGAATCATGCCTGACAAATAGTAAGAGTTCTGACTTTCTGACTTGTGAGAGGTTAGGATTTTATTTGTTTTTCAAAGTATGGCTGAGACAAATTTTCAAAGTGCATGTGGGAAGACTATTTTTATGCTCTAGTGATTCATTGTAAGAATATTTTTCACGTTACTATAATTACTTTTAAAAAATAAAATAATATTTGTAATTGATACCTTTCCAAGTGTCATTTTGGCCTTCACTTATTTTAAAATGGGAGTTGACCATTTGATTATGTGATATTTGAATGATTAGACAATATTGCTATTATTAACATGTTCCATATTTTTTAAGGTATTACTGTTCTATTTCTAGGACATACATATATATTTTCAGGTTGGAGTATAAATAGAGAGTGTGTAGGGCTGGGGAAAGCAGTTCTTGGCTGGTGGTTTTATGGGGGCCTTTGAAGTGATGTAACCACAGTCAGCTTGGAGAGACCATGAGAGAGCTAGGGTAATTTTCTAGATCTGTTCTTGTCTGATGTTCATTGATTCTAAATCCTCATTGAGAAGCCTTGCTGTACCATGCCTTTTCATTAGTTGGGCCCACACACACTTATGTGCCCAAGTGTGATAATATCAATACATACGCACAGAAAAACACTTTAATGTTCCATTTCCATAACGGCCTTTCATCGGTATCTTCCCTTCTGTTACTTTTCTGTTGTTTTTCTCACCTTTGAGTGGTGGTGTTTACATTTCTAATGAGAGAAATAGCTCTGTGTGTGTGCATGTGTGCACATAAATTACTCCTTGAATGAATGATACAACCATGTACACTCATGTGGCAATTTAAAGATTCCGGTTGTGTACACACATCCTAAAGAAAACTTGGGCTTCTTGAGAAGAAACATATTGTACAACTAGATGTCTGAGATTTACATTTTGATACTTTGCTGGCCTCTGATACATTGAAAAAGAATACAATATTCAGTATATTCTTACTAGTCGTTTTATTTTTTCAGAATATTAAAATCGGATCCCATGTGCATAACTAATATTCATAGAATTCAGTTCTCTTAACTTTTCACTACTCAGCAAAGCAAGAGAGACGAACACTAGGCGCTAAAGAATAAAACAGGAAACTGCAGCATTGGATGGCTGGCTCCGGCTGCTTTTACGTAGTTTCAAATAACCGAGGTTTTCATGCAGCTGACTCTTGGTCTTTGTACAGATAGGCTGGTTGGAGGGTGTTGAATACAATCTACATAAAATTAGAAACACAATCACTGTCATTACTTGCAAGCTTCTCTGTTATCCAGTACTTGTAAGTGATGCTAAATAGAAGTTATTTAAAAACTTTTTATGCTCTAAATACATATATAAAAATAAACCTACTATGTGCAAGGCTGGGCAGATTAAAAGAATAGTACGACCCTGTCCCTGCCCTCGAGCAGGTTTAGCCCCGTAGTCTAGGTGCTCACTTGAGCTCACCTTTGGATATAGTGCTCTCGATACTCATAAGGTACTTGCACACACGTAGTGAAGACACTAACTCTTCCTGGATGATTTGGAGGACAGAGAGCTATTTCAGTTGCACTCTGAAGGTTAAATTAAGAGTGTGCCAGCTGGAGAAGCAGGCAACTGAAACCATACAAGAGTCATAGGATTTTAAAAAGGCCATGCTGGTCTAGGAGCCAGGAAGAGATTTAGGACAGCAACAGTAGAAAATGGTTTCCTTCAATGAGGAGCAGGAGTAAATTTCAGCAGATGAGAAGTGGGAGAGGAAGAAGGAAATAAGGTGAACTTGGAAATGTGGTTTGATATCAGATTAAGAATGTTTTTTTAATTAACTACCAGATGCCTTCTGTGAGTGAGTGTGATGATTCCTCTTATTTGTAGAATGATTAGGAGCAATGGGGAAAATGCCCTTCCTCTGTTATGCCTTCTGTATAAAATACGCTCTTCTTGATAGCTGTTCTGTTACTAGTAGTGAGTGATAAGAAGCTACAGTATTGTTCAGTTTTAGTCTACCTGTGTCTTCTTTGATTGTCCTATGATATGATTAAGTTTAACTTTTGTATTCTTTACAGACAGGGCATTATCTAGTGAAAGATGGAGTTAGTGTAACCTTGCATTTTACAGTTAAGAGTTTGTAGGCTGTATGGCATTTGGAAGCAGTGTGTTAGTCCAGCCTGAACTAGATCTAATGGAGACATGCAAGGCTCAGGGAAAGTGAACCCTTGCTGCTGACTCGGTTATTTGTCATTTCAGGATATTCATGATAGAGTAGGGAAGTGTTTCTGACCGAGATAGGTGGATTGGTAGAACTTTAAGATGGCTTCTAGTTGAACAGTTACAGAAGTCCTGATCACCCATGTGATCTCAGGCTGCCTTTCGAGGATACATCTGAGTGCTTGCCTTGGGTTTTCTACTTCAGAGTGCATTCTATGGGATGAGGAGTACACAGGGCCGTGGATACATGGCTGCCCACTCAGAAACCCAGTAAATCTCTTTTCTGGGTATGGTTAGATTCTTTGATCAAACCATGAAGAGCCCACTCAGAGAAAAAGTTCAGGCCCTCTCCTTCGGTCTTGTCTTCTCAAAGACAGTGTGAATCCCTCTAGGTTCAAGAGGTGGCTGAAGAGTCGCTGTCTGTGGGGCAGCAAGACTCAGATGTGTGCTGCAGTTCCCACATTCGTATGCCCGTAGCCCCTCATGGTGCTGGATAGAGTCCGGTGGCTTGGGAAGGCTTCCTTTTACTCCCCTAAAAATGTGTAGAACAGCCTGCCTGGACCTTAGGGTCCACTGGAATTATAGAAGTTAAAAGGATCAAGAGGCTTCAGTATAGAATTTGAGATACGTCAACGAGCTCTTTAGAGAATCTGTGCACTTCTTTTCCTTGGAGTAATTTGTCTCAAACCCCCTATAGTGTTGGAGGCAGATTATGTCTAGTGTTTGTACTTGCAGACTTTTCTGCCCTCTTATATTCAATCTCCCCCCAAAAGTTTCAAATTAAAAAGTTTCTTTCTAAAGGGGTTTATTGAATTATACTATTAGGTACTAATTCCCTCAGATGCCCAATGTGTAGTCATTGGAATTAGACTAGAAGGAACAAATTGATTTCATGTACTTGTGTTTATAGTAGAACAAGATAATAAAAGATGAATTGGCATGCAATGAGTTAAGTCAATACCAGTAGACCTGTAGAATTATTTTCACTCCATTTTAAAAAACAAATACACTACTACTTACAATTTCCTGTATATTTTATGCTGTAGCATCTTATTGAAGAGAAAGCAATTGTTTTATGTGTTATTTGATGCTTCATTGGTATAATATTGTGTGGTAAAAATATGTGAACACATAGATATTTTCTGTATATTTATATACACACACACTTATATATTCTCATATGTTAATTTTCAGAGCACACTTTAAAGGGGTGTATGTATTTTTCTTTAGATTTCTTTCTTCATTATAAAGGAAAAAAACCAAGGACTGATTCAGAGTAGTTACATGGAAGGTATCCTAAGTGGATTCCTTGGTTTTGCATTACCTCAGTTCAACATTTACCTCAATCTGTATAAATGATGGAAATAATTTTTGGAGATCAGAAAAACAGCAAAATTAGATTATTTTTTCCTGTAAGCCAAAAGAGCTCTTTTGTTTGTAGGTGCTACACTTTGTTTTTTTGAAGGGAGTGAATGTGTATATTTGGTGAATAAGATTTACTTTAATGCTCTGGAGTATGGAAGTTAATGATTTTAGCTTGTAATGTTTTATGACTTTAAAGAAAACTATTGGAAAATTTGAATGTCAGATGGTTTAATTCACAGTCATATTGTGGTCTTGAAATTTTTCTATGTAAATGTTTAGATGGAGTTTGCACATTGTCAGTTCTGGTTATTCTAAATCACTTTTGATTTTTAAAAATTTTGCTCAAGAAAATATCCAATTAAAGTCAATGGAATATGCATGTGTAAAATACCTGGCCAGTTATGGGGCCTTTGAGCAGGTTGATGTGTGGATCAAATAACATGGGGTTAATTAGATGATTATTTTTTAAAGAGAATTTTTAAATTATTAGTGACTTGCTTTATTTTATTTTCAGTTGTATACTCCATAATGACAGTATGTCAATAGAAATATCTATTCTTTTAATATTTATAATCCTAAGATAACTTGAGGAAAAAGTCTGGGAGAGTAGGTTTTATGATATGGACAAGTTATTTTTTTATACAGCAACATATTTTACATGATTATTATTTCAGTAGGTGGTACAGACTATATATATTCATATATATATATATTTATATATATATATTGATCCAGTCAACTCTGAAATAGATGGAAATAGGTACATCTTGTTTGTTATTGTTTAATCAGAATTTCTTAACTTTTCTTCTAAACTCAATGTATAATTCTGATTTCATACTATAATTGTGGCATCTCCCATGAGAAAACAAAGTCAATAAGATCTGTTGCTTAGTAACAAATTATCAAGAAAAGCAGATGAGAAGAATACTAAAACTGTTTCAGTCTGTGTTTAAAATTGTTTGGTAATGGAGATTATGTTTGCACCAATTTATGACGTGAGTTCATCCTTCTGAGATTATTCCTGTCTATCCTTAGGAAATAGCTGTGTTTTGCAAATAGCTACAGGTATAGATTATCTGTTTATGTCCCCTCCCCCAAAGGTCAAGGTTCAAAAATAATTATTCAGATCAGATCAGATCAGTCACTCAGTCGTGTCTGACTCTTTGCGACCCCATGAATCGCAGCACACCAGGCCTCCCTGTCCATCACCAACTCCCGGAGTTCACTCAGACTCATGTCCATCAAGTCAGTGATGCCATCCAGCCATCTCATCCTCTGTCGTCCCCTTCTCCTCCTGCCCCCAATCCCTCCCAGCATCAGAGTATTTTCCAATGAGTCAACTCTTCGCATGAGGTGGCCAAAGTACTGGAGTTTCAGCTTCAGCATCATTCCTTCCAAAGAAATCCCAGGGCTGATCTCCTTCAGAATGGACTGGTTGGATCTCCTTGCAGTCCAAGGGACTCTCAAGAGTCTTCTCCACCACAGTTCAAAAGCATCAATTCTTTGGCACTCAGCCTTCTTGACAGTCCAACTCTCACATCCATACATGACCACAGGAAAAACCATAGCCTTGACTAGACGAACCTTTGTTGGCAAAGTAATGTCTCTGCTTTTGAATATGCTATCTATGTGGCTCATAACTTTCCTTCCAAGGAGCAAGCATCTTTTAATTTCATGGCTGCAGTCACCATCTGCAGTGATTTTGGATCCCAGAAAAATAAAGTCTGACACTGTTTCCACTGTTTTCCCATCTATTTCCCATGAAGTGATGGGACCGGATGCCATGATCTTTGTTTTCTGAATGTTGAGCTTTAAGCCAACTTTTTCACTCTCCACTTTCACTTTCATCAAGAGGCTTTTTAGTTCCTCTTCACTTTCTGCCATAAGGGTAGTGTCATCTGCATATCTGAGGTTATTGATATTTTCTGGCAATCTTGATTCCAGCTTGTGTTTCTTCCAGTCCAGCGTTTCTCATGATGTACTCTGCATATAAGTTAAATAAACAGGGTGACAATATACAGCCTTGACGAACTCCTTTTCCTATTTGGAACTAGTCTGTTGGTCCATGTCCAGTCCCTACTACTGTGGGCAGGAATCCCTCAGAAGAAATGGAGTGGCCATCATGGTCAACAAAAGAGTCCAAAATTGCAGTACTTGGATGCAATCTCAAAAACAACAGAATGATCTCTGTTCGTTTCCAAGGCAAACCATTTAATATCACAGTAATCCAAATCTATGCCCCAACCAGTAATGCTCAAGAAGCTGAAGTTGAACGGTTCTATGAAGACCTACAAGACCTTTTAGAACTAACACCCAAAAAAGATATGCTTTTCATTATAGGGGACTGGAATGCAAAAGTAGGAAGTCAAGAAACACCTGGAGTAACAGACAAATTTGGCCTTGGAATACAGAATGAAGCAGGGCAAAGACTAATAGAGTTTTGCCAGGAAAAGGCACTGGTCATAATAAACACCCTCTTCCAACAACACAAGAGAAGACTCTATACATGGACATCACCAGATGGTCAACACCGAAATCAGATTGATCATATTCTTTGTAGCCAAAGACGGAGAAGCTCTATACAGTCAGCAAAAACAAGACCAGGAGCTGACTGTGGCTCAGACCATGAACTCCTTTTTGCCAAATTCAGACTTAAATTGAAGAAAGTAGGGAAAACCACTAGACCATTCAGGTATGACCTAAATCAAATCCCTTACGATTATACAGTGGAAGTGAGAAATAGATTTAAGGGCCTAGATCTGATAGATAGAGTGCCTGATGAACTATGGAATGAGGTTCATGACATTGTACAGGAGACAGGGATCAAGACCATTCCCATAGAAAAGAAATGCAAAAAAGCAAAATGGCTGTGTGGGGAGGCCTTACAAATAGCTGTGAAAAGAAGAGAAGTGAAAAGCAAAGGAGAAAAGGAAAGATATAAACATCTGAATGCAGAGTTCCAAAGGATAGCAAGAAGAGATAAGAAAGCCTTCTTCAGCAATCAATGCAAAGAAATAGAGGAAAACAACAGAATGGGAAAGACTAGGGATCTATTCAAGAAAATAATTATTAGTTCAGAATTGTTGTGCTGGCTATTTGTATAGAGAATTCTTATTTTAGATATTCTCTCATTCTTAGTTACTCTCCTAGTTTTTAGATTTGCTACATTGCTCTGCAGTCTGAAATAGAAAGAAGACAGTCTAATTGTGGCATTTGTGGTTGATTATAGAAACAAACGTGAAATACATGTTGATCTCCATTGTAGCGTCTCTCAGCTCCACATTATGGTTACTTCTTTATGTTCTGTATATAAAGTTAGATAGAGGATCCAATATTGATCAGATATTATTCTTAAGCAAGGCAGATGTTTCATTTGATATTCCACTTGCAAGCCATCAAAATTGTTGGTAATAAGAAACTGAGCTGTTCAGAAAAAAATCCAGTTGATAGAATGGAAGTGAGGACCCTATTCATTTATCAAAAAAGCAATAAAATATGTAGCTGTAACTAACCTTAACAAGACATATTAAAACACACCTGAAAGAAACAGATGTATA
The DNA here is from genome assembly GCF_003369695.1 of Bos indicus x Bos taurus. Lineage (NCBI taxonomy): Eukaryota > Metazoa > Chordata > Mammalia > Artiodactyla > Bovidae > Bos > Bos indicus x Bos taurus. The sequence continues at coordinate 85,796,633 of NC_040085.1, read as the reverse complement.
CTGGAAGATACGAGAGGCATACCATTTTCTTGGCTAGGAGAACTCAAATATCATAGTGATACCATTTATTCCCAAATCAATGACTTTAATGCAAACTCATACAAATATAATCTGCTTTTTTGTTTTTCTTTTTTTAAACTCGAGCTTGGAAAGCCAATTATAAAATTCATTTGGAAGAATGAAAAAGTATGAATATCCAGTAAAATCCAGAGAAAGAAGAGCAAGGGAAAAGGGTAGGTGTAAATCTCTCTTAAAAAGAAAAATAAATTTACTAGACAGACCAATGGAACCAAATAGAAAATCCAGAAATAGACCCAAATGCTTAAAGAAATTTAGTTTACAGTAAGGTTGGAATTTTAAATCAGTGCAGATATATAAACTTTTTAATAAGTATATTGGGATAACTGGATATCTGTATGGAAAAAGATTACATTAGATTCATTCCTGAGGCCATCCACTGAATGTATTTTAAATGGATCAGAGACTTCAGTGTTAAAAATGAAATTACACAAATACTAGTAAAAGCATGGGCAATACCTCTATAGTCTGGCAGTGGGCAAAAGTGACCTTTACTAGCTAAAATCCAGGTGCAATCAGGATATAGAATTGATATATTTGATTATATAGAAGTTTTTTTTTTTTTTTTTTTAATGACTGAAAACCCTCTACCATAAGCAAAATAAAAAGACAAGTTATCAATTTGGAAAAATATTTGCCAGTCTTATCATAGACAAGAGGTTATATTCCTAAATACTGAGACTGGGAACTGTGAGGAAACAGGCTTTTTAAATTTTTTTTAAATTTTTTAAAATTTAAATTTATTTATTTTAAATGGAGGTTAATTAGTTTACAATATTGTATTGGTTTTGCCATACATCAACATGAATCCGCCACGAGTGTACACGTGCTCCCCATCCTGAACCCCCCTCACACCTCCCTCCCCGTACCATCCCTCTGGGTCATCCCAGTGCACCAGCCCCAAGCATCCTGTATCCTTCGAACCTGGACTGGCGATTCATTTCTTATATGATATTATATATATTTCAGTGCCATTCTCACAAATCATCCCACCCTCTCCCTCTCCCACAGAGTCCAAAAGACTGTTCTATACATCTGTGTCTCTTTTGCTGTCTCACATACAGGGTTATCGTTACCATCTTTGTAAATTCCATATATATGCGTTCGTATACTGTATTGGTGTTTTTCTTTCTGGCTTACTTCATTCTGTATAATAGGCTCCAGTTTCATCCACCTCATTAGAACTGATTCAAATGTATTCTTTTTAATGGCTGAGTAATACTCCATTGTGTATATGTACCATAGCTTTCTTATCCATTCATCTGCTGATGGACATCTAGGTTGCTTCCGTGTCCTGGCTATTAGAAACAGTGCTGCGATGAACATTGGGGTACACGTGTCTCTTTCCCTTCTGGTTTCCTCGGTGTGTATGCCCAGCAGTGGGATTGCTGGGTCATAAGGCGGTTCTATTTCCAGTTTTTTAAGGAATCTCCATACTGTTCTCCGTAGTGGCTGTACTAGTTTGCATTCCCACCAACAGTGTAAGAGGGTTCCCTTTTCTCTACATCTTCTCCAGCATTTATTGCTTGTAGACTTTTGGATCGCAACCATTCTGACTGACTTGAAATGGTACCTCATTGTGGTTTTGATTTACATTTCTCTGATAATGAGTGATGTTGAGCATCTTTTCATGTGTTTGTTAGCCATCTGTATGTCTTCTTTGGAGAACTGTCTATTTAGTTCTTTGGCCCATTTTTTGATTGGGTCGTTTATTTTTCTGGAATTGAGCTGCAGGAGTTGCTTGTATATTTTTGAGATTAGTTGTTTGTCAGTTGCTTCATTTGCTATTATTTTCTCCCATTCTGAAGGCTGTCTTTTCACCTTGCTTATAGTTTCCTTTGTTGTGCAGAAGCTTTTAATTTTAATTAGGTCCCATTTGTTTATTTTTGCTTTTATTTCCAATATTCTGGGAGGTGGGTCATAGAGGATCCTGTTGTGATTTATGTCGGAGAGTGTTTTGCCTATGTTCTCCTCTAGCAGTTTTATAGTTTCTGGTCTTACGTTTAGATCTTTAATCCATATTGAGTTTATTTTTGTGTATGGTGTTAGAAAGTGTTCTAGTTTCATTCTTTTACAAGTGGTTGATCAATTTTCCCAGCACCACTTGTTAAAGAGATTGTCTTTTCTCCATTGTATATTCTTGCCTCCTTTGTCAAAGATAAGGTGTCCATAGGTGTGTAGATTTATCTCTGGGCTTTCTATTTTGTTCCATTGATCAATATTTCTGTCTTTGTGCCAGTACCATACTGTCTTGATGACTGTGGCTTTGTAGTAGAGCCTGAAGTCAGGCAGGTTGATTCCTCCAGTTCCATTCTTCTTTCTCAAGATTGCTTTGGCTATTTGAGGTTTTTTGTATTTCCATTCAATTGTGAAATTATTTGTTGTAGCTCTGTGAAAAATATCATTGGTAACTTGATGGGTCAGAGAAGGCACTGGCATCCCACTCCAGTACTCTTGCCTGGAAAAGCCCATGGACGGAGGAGCCTGGTAGGCTGCAGTCCATGGGGTCACTAAGAGTCGGACACGACTGAGTGACTTCACTTTCACTTTTCACTTTAATGCATTGGAGAAGGAAATGGCAACCCACTCCAGTGTTCTTGCCTGGAGAATCCCAGGGACGGGGGAGCCTGGTGGACTGCCGTCTATGGGGTTGCACAGAGTTGGACACGACTGAAGCGACTTAGCAGCAGCAGCAGCAGCAGCTTGATGGGTATTGCATTGAATCTATATTGCTTTGGGTAGTATACTCATTTTCACTGTATTGATTCTTCCAATACATGAACATGGTATATTTCTCCATCTATTAATGTCCTGTTTGATTTCTTTCACCAGTGTTTTATAGTTTTCTATATATAGGTCTTAAATTTCTTTAGGTAGATATATTCCTAAGTATTTTATTCTTTTTGTTGCAATGGTGAATGGAATTGTTTCCTTAATTTCTCTTTCTATTTTCTCATTATTAGTGTATAGGAATGCAAGGGATTTCTGTGTGTTGATTTTATATCCTGCAACTTTACTATATTAATTGATTAGCTCTTTTAATTTTCTGATGGAGTCTTTAGGGTTTTCTATGTAGAGGATCATGTCATCTGCAAACACTGAGAGTTTTACTTCTTCTTTTCCAATTTGGATTCCTTTTATTTCTTTTTCTGCTCTAATTTCTGTGGCCAAAACTTCCAAAACTATGTTGAATAGTAGTGGTGAAAGTGACAGGCTTTTTTTTATACATTGCTTGTGGCAATGCAAAACGGTCCTCTTTTGAAGGTGCCTTTGAATCTAGTTAATTTCCATAAGCACTTACTTTTGATTCTTGGATCCTACTTCTAGGAATCTGTGTCAAAGATGCAGATACAGTGGACAACCATACAAGAGCCCACTGCACAATGCTGGTTTTTTTGCAGCACTTTTTAATAGCAAAAGAGGAAATAACCCAATGTCCATCATTAAGGGTTTGGTTGACAAAAAAAAGAACCGAACATCCAGAATGTGTAGTAATATGCAACAATGGAGAGAAATTCCTCTTCGGTGTCTGGTATCTTGGTTGGGAGGATTCAGAGGCAGGGCTGCCTACAAGAGTATCTCCCCCTGCTCCTTTACCTCAGAGCATGGCACCTCAGGGCTCATGTGTCCTGGGGAATAGTGAAGTTACATTGCTTCTTCTAATCTCTTTGTGGAAATCACACAGCATCACTGCCCTGCACTCTGTTGATAATAAGCCGCTCACCAGCAAATATCCGTCTATATCAGGTCATTGGTAAATGTTTATTTTGAACATCCTTTTGGCTAAAATAAAATGATTCTTATCTTTTAAACATAACTACAGCACTTTGGTCACGCCTAAAAAATAACAATTTTTAAATAATGTATCACAAATGAATAAGATTGTTCAGGTATAGATAATAGTTGTAATTGGATAATGTGTATATCAGCTGATTATACTGATCTAGCTCTTTGCTTTTGAATAGGTTTGAAATTTCACATAATAAAAAGGTTTAAAAAAGAAAGGTAGAAATGAGACAAGAAAGAAAATAAGGGAAGGGATGGAAGGATTGAGAAAAGGAAAGATGGAATTGATCTAGGTGAAATTTTGGCATAATTCAATATTGTTGCTATCTCAGCTTTATAGAAAATTACATTCAACATACCTTTCCATTTTCAAAACATAAAAATACGGGCCTAAGATACATCTGTAATTTTTATGTTTATGAGGAATGGTCCTAAAAGTCTCTGTAATAAAATAAATTGTTTGCATTTGTTAAGTACACATGAGATTGGAAAATATATGTATATTCCCTGGTGACTCAGACGGTAAAGCATCTGCCTACAATGCAGGACACCCGGCTTCAGTCCTTGGGTTGGGAAGATCTCCTGGAGAAGGCAATGGCACCCCACTCCAGTTTTCTTGCCTGGAAAAGCCCATGGTTGGAAGAGCCTGGTAGGCTACAGTCCATGGGGTTGCAAAGAGTTGGACACAACTGAGTGAATTCATTTCACTTTTTCATGTATATTGTATCTGTATATAAAATATGAGCAGATACAAATCAATGTGACTTCTCAGCTGTTTGACATCCATAAATATTTTCAAGTAACCAAATCCTAAATTTTATTTAGTATATGATACTTCTTTTTTTTCCTCTTAGAAAATTTAGTCTGAACTTTCGGCTCAAATGTTAACTTATTGGCTGGAATGTTTGCTTGATGGTTTTCTTCATTCTCCAAATGAGTATCAGCTTCTTAAATTGCAATTTATCCTTAGTAAAATCCTCTAATGGTTTACAGCTACATATTGAAATTATTTCTCAGATATCCTGTCTTTCTATATTTAATTATGTGGTAAGGAACAAATAAAGGTATTATTTTTAGTGTGTTTTTCCCATTACATAAGCATCTGTCTTACTAATCTAAAGAGTTTCTTAATTCTGGTAGTTTAAAGTTTTATTAATAATCATTTTGTGGGTTGAATCTAAATTAAGATGTTATTACCCAGACAATTTTCTTTGGTTTTCTTTTACTGTGAAAGAAAATAGGGAAGCAGGGTGTTTTCCGTGGCTATAAAAAGGTAGGATGAAGGGATCTTTGTGTAGGAACTTTCTGTATTGGTGCTCACGGGAATCTGCACCTGTGATAAAATGATAGAGTTGTGTAGAATTAAACACACACACACACACACACACACACACACACACACGGGTGCAGGTAAAAACTGATGAAATCTGGATCATGTCTGTGTTCTGGTTATGGTAGTAAATAACATTTATGCAGACTGGTATCGTTGGAGGAAGGTGGGCAAAGGATATAAGCCTTCGCTCTCTATTATTTTGTACAGCTGCATGTGAATCTTATAATCTCACAATAAAATCTGAAAGTAGATTATATTGGTTTTAATATTTTGAATGATAATTTATTAACCTAAGACAATAAAATATCAAACCTAGTTAAAACAATGAACACACGTGTTCTAATTTCTTATAGTTTTTTAGCTTTTGAATTTTTAAAAGTTTAAATTAGAATAGGACCTGAGTACGTTCTTAAAAATAGACATCGAGGACCTCCCTGGTGGTCCAGTGGCAAAGACTCCACGCTCCCAAAGCGGGCCTAGTTGATCCCAGTCCAGGAGCTCAGCTCCACTTGCCTCAACCAAGAGTCTACAAGCCGCAACTAAAGGTAGACTCAGCACAGCCAAGAAATACAGTTTTTTTTAAAGGAATGCAGTTTCCATACTTTTGTTTTTTGTTTTTTTTTTTTAAAGAAAGCTGATACTGTTCAGCATAAGAATCTTTAAATAGATAACCATAGATATGAGAACTGGGAGAGCCCCTTATGTGTTTATAACTGTCTCTACTACAAATGAAAGAATGGACCCAGAAAGGTTAAGTGCTTTTTCCAAGGTTTTACTATTTTAATGAAGCAGTGAATGATTTTTACCTACCTTTTATCTCTGGCCTTCTTTTTTCCTGTATCATCTGTCAATCTGTATTTTCACTTTTTGTTTTTTTGTTTTTTTTTTTTTTAATTTTATTTTATTTTTAAACTTTACATAATTGTATTAGTTTTGCCAAATATCAAAATGAATCCGCCACAGGCATACATGTGTTCCCCATCCTGAACCCTCCTCCCTCCTCCCTCCCCACACCATCCCTCTGGGTCGTCCCAGTGCACCAGCCCCAAGCATCCAGTATCGCGCGTCGAACCTGGACTGGCAACTCGTTTCTTACATGATATTCTACATGTTTCGATGTCACTCTCCCAAATCTTCCCACCCTCTCCCTCTCCCACAGAGTCCATAAGACTGTTCTATACATCAGTGTCTCTTTTTGTTTTAAGAACTTTTCCTTTAGTTCTAGTCTCTCTGGTATTAATCAAAAGAATAGTAAAAAAAAAAACAAACATAATTTTTATAGTGTACATTTTTGGGTGGTGTCATAATCATATAAATCATAATTTATATGGTTAAAAAACCATGCTGTGTATGGATCTTTTGGCTTGGGTTTTGCTGTATGTATGTGTTGCTTTACCTCTCGGAAAAACAATTTTTGCTTGATTTTAAAGAAATAGCTCTTATTATAGGTCACAAAATAAACAGGTAGTTGCCACAGGTTTTCCAAGTGGCCTTTGGAAATTCATGGGCTCTGAACTCCCACTGCTTAGGTTTGACTCCTGATTTTACCGCATTTTGACCCTGAGACACTTCCAACCTCACTATCCCTTAGTTGCCCGTTTGTTAATGGCGTTAATAATGTTCACCTGGAAGGGTTGTTGTATCAAATGGGCTAGTACAGGCAGATTGATTGAGACAGTGGCTAGAAGGGGTCAGTAAATGTGAGCTGCTGTTTTTGCATATGACTCTTGGTTTTGGTTTTATTCTCATGAGACATTGCTTGGTCCAAAGGCTGCACTAAGGGAATGGGCTAGGGCAGTCATAAGGATATGACCAGGAGCACATACACAAGGAATCCAACCAGTAAGTCATCTCTGAGCACTTGTAATGTCAAGGACAAATAGATGCACAGGGAAATGTGTTTTCCTTAATTTAGTGTTTAATCTGATTTTCCTCTTGAACCTTTGGCTAATCCACTTAACAAATAGTTGTCAAGTGCTTACTATAATGCCGGGCTCTTTTCTTGAAAGCAGAGATACAGCAGTGAATAAAATACACAGAAAGTCCTGCAGCTGTGTTGGTTATCTTCTATTGGCAGGAGACAGACAATAAACAAAAGCAAGTCAATTATAGAGTATTTTAGAAGATAATAATTGCCGTGGGGGAAAAAAAGCAAAGGCAAGAGGAATGCCAGTAAAGACAAAGTGTAATTTTAAATGTCATCAGAGTTGGCCTCATTGAGACAGTGCCATTGGAAAAAGGAATGCAAGGAAAAAATTTACATGGAAAAATGACATGCATATCCCAGGTAGAGAGAAGCGCTAGTGCAAAGGCCCTGAGGCAGCTGTGTGCCCTGCGTGTTTGAAGAATGTCAGAGAAGCCGCTGTGGCTGGACCTGAGTGAGCGAAAGGGACCATGGTCGTGGAATTTGAGAAATCCAGAGGAGTCCAAATGATGACAGCCTTTAGCTGAAAAAGTGAACCCTCCTTGTGTGACGTGGGAAGGCTGGTGGTGAAGCAGCAAGAAACTTAGTGGGAAAGAGTGAACTGAAAGTCAAATCTAGTTTAAAATTTAAAGCAGTCCTTTTTAGTCTGCTTTGGTCCAGGGACCAAGTCTGGACCATAGTCTCTCAGGTAACCTTGTCTGCATCCCAGCAGAGGTCCCCTTCTGCACCTTTGAGGCAGAAAGGTGCCCCTGCCTCCTCTGTCCCCGAGTGAAGCTCCTCAGCCATTTGGTGGTTGCTTTCCCACGGTTGCACATTTCAAGGCTAGAGTCAGTCACTGGTGTACTCGCCGTTTGCCACGTTTCATCTCGGGCGGAGTTGCCTGTAGCGCCAGCCAGCTTTGTTTCACCTCTGCTCCTGCTACTGCTGCCCTCCATTCCTCTCAGACCTGGATGTGTGTCCTGTTTGATTCCACAGAACGCTCTGCTGGGCAGCCTCCCTGAGGTCGGTACCCTGGCCAGCCCTCGGCAGCTTCTGCTTCCCTCTGAGACTGCCCGGAACCAGAAGCTAATCAGTGGATTAAACCTTGGGTCCTCCTCACTGCAGACACCTTGCCTCCAAGGTGGTGGCTCTGCCGTCTGGGGCAGCCTGAGGGACAGTCACTTTTCCGAGTCCTTAACAAGGACCAGGAGCTAGAGCCCTGCCCTGCCCTGTGGTACCCATGTGGATCTAATGAGCTGCTGCTGCCCTAGAAAGAGCAGGAGAAGGGAAATCGGTTCATGGATGAGATAGTCTCGTTTGGCTTCCTCTCTCTTCCATGCTGCCCTTTAAGACAAGAAAGGGACAGTCTCACTCATATATCATATCCTATTCCTGTTTGGATATCCCCTACGTCAAAACTATATGGTCAGCGAGACAAACTGTTCCCTTGGGTTGCTAAAATGGGAGACAGTATTTCCTCTCGAACTGGTATTCAAACTAACAAGCCTATCTGACTCCATAAATCCTATTTTCTATGAAAGAAGCTGAATATTACAGTGTTATTTTACAGTGTTAGGATTCCTTAGGTCACAAAATCCTAAAGTACTAATTCAGAATGAAATTCTGTTACTACTTGTAACCTCTACTCAAATAGATGCTTTGGAATGAGCATCTGTTTCTGAAAAGCCCACATTTTCAGAAATACAAATGGGAAAAAACTAATAATTTGAAAAATCTCTAGCTATTATATATATGGTTTCTGAAATGCCTTTTATTTTTTAAATAAATATAAGTACACAGTCCTGTGAATAGCTTTCTTTGGTCATGTTTGATGGTTTGATGGATATGTCTGAATGGTTTTGACACCAAACGCCGAAGTGTTTCGGTTTCCAGTTTTTGCCTTAACAACTCTTTGTTCAGTGAATCTTCTTGTAACCTCCCCTAAACTCTTGTTTAAGAAAATAAAGCACAAAGTCTGCTTTAGCATATCTTCACATTTTGAGGTACACAAGTACAGCAGATGTTCCAGTATTCTTCTGTATTTCTATTTTTAAATGTTAGTCTATTTTCTATTCATTTTCCAAGTGAGTCTGCATTATTAAAAACAAAATGCAAGTGCAGACAGAAAAGACAACGGCTGTGCCTTATTTTAAGGACAAAATCTATTAAATAAGGTTTTTTGAATTTGATTTTAATAGTAATAAGTTTGGAGAGGGAAAAATAGATAATGTGATAATATATCATTAGAAATCCCTAATCTCTCATATTTCAAGATAGGTTTGAAAATATTAGATGAATGATTTAGATACATTTTGGGAGATATAATTCTGGCATGAAAATAGAAAATCCATTAACTACTCCCAGTACCTCTAAATTCTTTTTATTGTGTAAGAAGAACAGCATTATATTCCTAGTTCATCCATAAGATATGTTTTATAGTAAAGTTAAAATAAGAGAGGGAAACCTTGTATCTCTGAAAGATCACGTTGATTTCTAGAGTTCTTACTTTCAATGTTGAGAAAGCTTTTCTATTTCTTGAATTCCAGTTGATGGCCTTTGGTAATTTGCTGTGACCCAGATTCAAAGAAACTGCTGATACCAAACAGTCCTGTCTTAGGTTTAATCCAGATAATGTACACAGTCTGCTGATGGGGTTCGGTTTGAAAACCACCTTCTATCTTTGCCCCGAGTCTTGATCCCCTGCCCCAGTTATCCTCAGCGTCTTTGTATCTTTATACTCACGTCCTGTCTTGCTTCCTTTCCTACTTGTATTGATGTGCTCAAGTCTGTCCTGTTCAAACAAACAACCCACTCTGAATCTCATGCATCTCCAAGTACCGCTTTATTTTATTCCTATTCAAATACCTCTGCAGAGCCATCTTGCTCATTGTTTTTTTTAGCTCCTCCCTTTTTTCTTCAGCCTACTGAAATTTGACTTTTTGACTTCTCCTCTTACTGCTTTTGTGAAACCACTGTCTGTAAGATCAGTAGTGGTTTCCTAATTGTAAATTCCTCAGGCCACATTTCAGTGCGCTATTATTTCATCTCTCTCTAGCCCTTGACATTGAGAGCTGTTCTCTTCTCAGCAAACTCTTTTGACACCACTTTTCTCTGCTTACTAAGTGCATTCCTAAACATTTCCCAAGCTCCTCTATCAGCTTCTTTTGCTCTAGCCATCCCTTAACTTTTGCTGTTTTCTAAATATTGATTCTAGATCCTCTTATATTTTCATACCTCATGTGCTGTTTGGGAGACTGAATCCACTCGCCTGATTTATATAGCCAAATGCTCATGACCTCTAGCCACAACCTCTCCCACAGGACTCAGATTTGGGTCTCTTACTGTCTCTTAAATATATCAGATTTGAATCTCCTACTGTCTCTCAAATATATATTTACTTGAATATCTTGCAAGTATCTCAAATGCGTTGTGTCTGAGTATTAGCTTACTATATTCTTCACATGCTACTTTCTTTCTTTATTCTTTATTTGCCCACTCAGTCAATGTGGAAACCTCCAGGTCATCCCAGTTTCCTCTTAATCCATCCCCTCCACTCCCTGCCCCGTGCCCTAGCCCCATCCCAGTAGCCAAGTTATCACTGAATGGTCCTCAGCTGCCTTTTTTATAGCTTGAAAATTCATACTCCTTACCTCCTCGACCACGCTTCTTTCTCCCACCCTACTACCCCAGTTATTGCTGAACTGCTGTTCAAATTTTCCACATACCATGCGTGGCACATTCCCTAGGCCTTTCCACCATGCAGTTTGTTATCTGTGATACCTGTCTATTTGATCCACAAAGAATCCTGAAGATGTTTACTGCTACCTTAAAACCTTCCCGTAGTATTCTGTTATATAAGGGACACATTATATTTGAAAGTCTATGTTTTGGGGGGATGTTGTCATGGTGAATGGGAGACAGTCAACCACTCCCCAGTGGTGGTCACAGCAGAGAGCTGGGGCAGCGTCTGTAAGCCCAACATGACTCCAGGGGTGGTCTTTTCCTTCCTGACTGGGTCCCCAAAACCCAGTTCTAACCACCTCAAAGTCTCTTTTTAAAAAAAAATTTAATTGAAGGATAATTTCTTTACATCAAAATCTCTTAATACTGTTGCGCTTCCAGACACCTTGCCCTCCAGCAACACCAACTTTAGTTGAACCCATCCTGCATTTTCATAGCATGAACCTTTGGAAAGGCTTTTTTCTGTTTCAGATTCCATCTTCACCTACTGGTGAATTTCTCAAAGCTCAACATATGTCTCCGACTCTCTGCAACATTGCCTGGCCTTTGCCCAGCCTCTGTCTGGATCAGTGAAGAAATTTCTGACTCAGTGTTCCCCAAACCCTGTCTTCTCCTTTATGAGTTAATGTATTTTTATACTTTCCAATTCTTCTGTCTTTTCACGTTTTCCACAGTAGGCGGCCTCTTTGTCATGGGCCCAAATGCAACCCCTGCAACCAGTTTCTCTCTGTTACAGGTTTTGCTCTCAGCAACGTCTCTACTCCTTTTCCTTTGTTTATACTTTCCCATTCATAAACTGTTAATAGTTTAAGCAACAAGCAAAACTTAGTTATGGTTAATATATATATAAATTATGCAATGAAAACTCCTGCCGTGTGGGAAAAAAATAGAATTTTAAACTGAAGACCTAAAACAATTGTGGAAGAAAACACAGACATCCCACTTCATCCTTCTTCATCCTCAGATGTCCCTTCTGAAACATTAGTGAGGGTCACACAGTCATGTCCGACTCTTTGCGACCCCATGGACTGCACCACGCCAGGCCTGCCTGTCCATCACCAACTCCTGAGCTTACTCAAACTCATGTCCATTGAGTCAGTGATACCATCCAACCATCTCATCCTCTGTTGTCCCCTTCTCTTCCCGCCTTCAGTTTTTCCCAGCATCGGGGTCTTTTCCAATAAGTCAGCTCTTCACATCAGGTGGCCAAAGTATTGGAGTTTCGGCGTCAACATCAGTCCTTCCAATGAATATTCAGGACTAATCTCCTTTAGGATTGACTGGTTGGATCTCCTGGCAGTCCAAGGGACTCTCAAGAGTCTTCTCCAACACCACAGTTCAAAAGCATCCATTCTTCGGTGCTCAGCTTTCTTTATAGTCCAACTCTCACATCCATACATGACCACTGGAAAAACCATAGCCTTGACTAGGCGGACCTTTGTTGGCAATGTAACATCCCTGCTTTTTAATATGCTGTCTAGGTTGATCATAACTTTTCTTCCAAGGAGCAAACGTCTTTTAATTTCATGGTTGCAGTCACCATCTGCAGTGATTTTGACATTCCCCCAAAAAGTGTGTCACTGTTTCCATTACTCCCCCATTTATTTGCAATGAAGTGATGGGACCAGATGCCATGATCTCAGTTTTCTGAATGTTGAGTTTTAAGCCAACTTTTTCACTCTCCTCTTTTCCCTTCATCAAGAGGCTCTTTAGCCCTTCTTCACTCTATGCCATAAGGGTGGTGTCATCTGCATATCTGAGTTTATTGATATTTCTCCTGACAGTCTAGATTCCAGCTTTTGCTTCATCCAGCCCAGCGTTTCTCATGATGTACTCTGCATATAAGTTAAATAAGCAATGTGACAATATACAGCCTTGAATGTACTCTTTTTCCTGTTTGGAGCCAGTCTGTTGTTCCATGTCCAGTTCTAACTGTTGCTTCCTGACCTGCATACAGATTTCTCAGGAGGCAGGTCAAGGTGGTCTGGTATTCCTATCTCTTTAAGAATTTTCCAGTTTGTTGTGATCCACACAGTCAATAGATTTGGACTGTACAGACCATTTATTTCTCCAGGCCAGAATACTGGAGTGGGTAGCCCTTCCTTTCTTCAGGAGATCTTCCAAACCCAGGAATCAAACACAAGTCTCCCACATTACAGGCAGACTCTTTACCAACTGAGCCACAAGGGAAGCCCATTAGAATCTGATGTTAGACTCTCATGGAAATTGAGAATGATTTCTTATTTAATTGCAGTATTTGTCTTAAAAATTATTGTTTTTTTCAGGTATATATTTATTTTGTAATTGCAAACAACAATATTTCAACCAAATTAATAGTTGAGTATGTGTTATGATCTATCCTAGGTACAACAAAAATTTTAAGTGGGAAATTCTGGTCTAAGTTTCAAACAACAAAGGTAGAGTTAAACATATTAGTAAGTGTGGAGCTGCTCTTTTGTAGTATTTTTAAAATTTTAGATTTCATAACTTAATACTGGACACTTTCTTGTTCCCTCTGGCCTTTTATTTAAATAAAGAAGTATGGCCTCTCATTCTTGTTTTGTAGAGCATCTTTAAAATATTTGATGACTTTTTAAAAATTTTCCCCCAACAGAAATAATGTAATCGTTTATTTTTAATGATCAAAAATAAATTCCATACAGGGGAAAAAAAATTAGATTTCAGTTGGAGCTTTGGAAGAGTACTTTTATATCTCATTAAAGGATAAAGTCAGTTTTTTTAGAATAAACTCCAAATGTCAGTACTGTTGCTTCTGAAATAGAGCAAAGCTATTTACAACCTGTATTTTCTGAGAACAACTGCATAAATGACATGTAGGTGTGGTTTTCTTTCCAACTGACATGATTAAATTGTGGTCCTAAAGTGAAATATTAACAGTGGAATGGAAGTTTGTGTCTTTGTTACAGGGGACTTGAAAACAAATTGAACTAGTAAATGGGCCTTAGATTTCATCTAAAATATGAATATTTCATTGAGCTGTTGTTCTACAGATTTTAGGAAATCTAGTGTATGCTGCTGCTGCTTTTTTTGAAGCTGTTGAGACCTCCTGAGTATCTCAGACATTTGTTATTCAAAGTTTGGTCTGTGAACTCGAGCCTGTGTGTGGTGTATGCTAAGTCACTTCAGTTGTATCCGACTCTTTGTGACCCTATGAACTGTGTAACCCACCAGGATCCTCTGTCCATGGGATTTTCCAGGCAAGAATACTGGAGTGAGTCGCCATGCCCTCTTCCAGGGGATCTTCCCTGACCCAGGGATTGAACTCACATCTGTTACTTCTGCTGCAGTGGCAGGCAGGTTCTTTAACACTAGTGCCACTTTTGAAGCCCATCACTTCAGTTGTGTCTGACTCTTTGCGACACTGTGGACTGTAGCCTGCCAGGCTCTTCTGTCTATGGGATTCTGCAGTCAAGAATACTGGAGTGGATTGCCATACCTTTTCTGAATTATACTCTGCATTTTGACAAGATCTCCAAGTGATTCAAATGCACATTAAAGTATGAGAAACAGTGCCGTAGACCAGTGGGATATTTATGCTGTCAGATTAGAGAAGGATAGGAAGCCTTCTTGTCCAAATGGTTCAGGGTACCTTAGCAAACTCTGGAGGTGAGCTGATGTGTGAAGGATTGGGTAAACCACTCAGAATCATGTTGTTTTAAGTCTGAAAGGATCCTCAAAGATGATCTAGTTCAACTATCCTCTTTTTATAACTAGAAATCTAAGTCCCCCCAAATAAAATATTTATTGAATAAAGTTTGTTGTTGCCTGAGATCATAGTCTGCCTACCATAGTCTAGACTAATTTGTTCCATTATTACTCTGGTGAACTAGATGTAGAGAACAACATTCCATGCTTGTGCTTTTTATTTTTACCTGGGCAGTTTTCACCAGTCTCCAGAATCCAGTGACATCGGGTCATGCAGACCTTTTTCTATGGCTGTTATGATAGCCAGTTTTCATGTGAATTGCCCTGTTTATACTTTTAACATTCAGAGTGCATAACCTTTCTTTGGTATGTATGATACCCATGATAACCACATGACTAACTGAATTCAGTAGGTTGATTTTACTTTTTGACAGAGTTTGCTGCAGTTTATGGGATTGCAAAGAGTTGGATGTGATGTAGGGACTGAACAAGAGTTTATCTGAGATTTGCCAGTTTACAGATGACTAATGGATGTCGATTTCTGGATGTGATTCAGAATCATGAAGTTTTACTCTTTCAAAATTTCTTAGACAGCAAATTTCTTCATCTGGCACTTAGCTCACTTCACCAGCTCTTATAGGTACTGTGTTATTCCTTTCCATTTCATAACATGTTGATAGCTCCTTGTGGCTGGATCTTATGTCCTGTTTTTTTCTGACAGCTAGCCACAATTTCTGTGTTTCAACAAACTGTCAAGTCTCTAAATCCAATTTTCACTTTCTGTTCAAAACCCTTCTAGGTGGATGATTCAGTTCAGTTCAGTTGCTCAGTCGTGTCCTACTCTTTGCGACCCCATGGACTGCAGCATACCAGGCTTCCCTTTCCATCACCAACTCCTGAAGCTTGCTCAAACTCATGTCCATCAAGTCGGTGATGCCATCCAGCCATCTCATCCTCTGTCATCCCCTTCTCCTCCTGTCTTCAATCTTTCCCAGCATCAGGGTCTTTTCCAATGAGTCAGTTGTTTGCTTCAGCTGGCCAAAGTATTGGAGTTTCAATTCAGCGTCAATCCTTCCAATGAATATTCAGGACTGATTTTCTTTAGGATTGACAGGTTGGATCTCCTTGCCGTCCAAGGGAGTCTCAAGAGGCTTCTCCAACACCGCAGTTCAAGAGCATCAATTCTTTGGCACTCAACTTTCTTTATAGTCCACCTCTCACATCCATACATGACCACTGGAAAAACCATAGCTTTGACTAGATGGACCTTTATCAGGAACGTAATGTCTCTACCTTTTAATATGCTGCCTAGATTGGTCATAGCTTTTCTTCCAAGAACCAAGCGTCTTTTAATTTCATGTCCGCAGTCACCATCTGCAGTGATTTGGGAACCCAAGAAGATAAAGTCTGTCACTGTTTCCATTGTTTCTTAAGTTTTCTGAATGTTGAGTGTTAAGCCAACTTTTTCACTCTACTCTTTCACTTTCATCAAGAGGCTCTTTAGTTCCTCTTCGCTTTCTGCCTTAAGGGTGGTGTCATCTAAGCTTATTGATATTTCTCCCGGCAGTTTTGATTCTAGCTTGTGCTTCATCCAGTCTAATATTTCTCATGATATACTCTGCATATAAGTTAAATAAGCAGGGTGACAGTATACAGCCATGACATACTCCTTTCCCAATTTGGAACCAGTCTGTTTTTCCATGTCCAGTTCTAACTGTTGCTTCTTGACCTGCCTATAGATTTCTCAGGAGGCAGATCAGGTGGTCTGCTATTCCCATGTCTTTTAAGAATTTTCCACAGTTTGTTGTGGTCCACACAGTCAAAGCCTTTGGCATAGTCAATAAAGTAGAAGTAGGTGTTTTTCTGGAACTCTCTTTGCTTTTTCAATGATCCAACGGATGTTGGCAATTTTATCTCTGGTTCCTCTGTCTTTTCTATATCTGCTTGACCAGTATTATTTCCTACTAAACAGATATTTGACTCCTGTGATTAATATCATTTGTCTTTTTCAGCTTATAGTAAGTTTTAAAGTAAATTTCACCCCATTTAAATAAGAAAAATAAAGACATTCTTAATGTCTCTATTGGGAAGGCCAGGAGTCTAAGAAGAGTTTGTGTCTATACTTATGGGTATGTGGATTCTAGTACAAAATTTCTGTCTTAATATTTTAAAGCGAGATGATACTACATGTACGTACAGGTCACAATACATGTTTTAATTGAACGAACAAAAGTTTGTAGACTTATTTAATAGCCTACTGTTAGAGTGCATTTGTGCTGTGATGGAGAATAGGAAAGACATTACAATATTGTCCTTTTTTTAACAGATGTTACTAAGAGTATGTTTGAGTTTTAAAATTCTGTGGAAAATCTTTAAAGTTATATTTCTAACATTGGTTACTTATTTTTATTTTTTTATTTTATTTTTTTTTCA
The DNA here is from genome assembly GCF_003369695.1 of Bos indicus x Bos taurus. Taxonomy (NCBI): domain Eukaryota; kingdom Metazoa; phylum Chordata; class Mammalia; order Artiodactyla; family Bovidae; genus Bos; species Bos indicus x Bos taurus. Next base: position 85,779,693 of record NC_040085.1, on the reverse strand, counting down.
GTTACCATATTTTATTTTTTTTCTTTTATTTATTTTTTTTAATTGAAATGAATCCACCACAGGTATACATGTGTTCCCCATCCTGAACCCTCCTCCCTCCTCCCTCCCCATACCATCCCTCTGGGTCATCCCAGTGCACCAGCCCCAAGCATCCAGTATCGTGCATCGAACCTGGACTGGCGACTCGTTTCATACATGATATTATACATGTTTCAATGTCATTCTCCCAAATCTTCCTACCCTCTCCCTCTCCCAGAGAGTCCATAAGACTGTTCTATACATCACTGTCTCTTTTGCTGTCTCGTATACAGGGTTATTGTTACCATCTTTCTAAATTCCATATATATGCGTTAGTATACTGTATTGGTGTTTTTCTTTCTGGCTTACTTCACTCTGTATAATAGTCTCCAGTTTCATCCACCTCATTAGAACTGATTCAAATGTATTCTTTTTAATGGCTGAGTAATACTCCATTGTGTATATGTACCACAGCTTTCTTATCCATTCATCTGCTAATGGACATCTAGGTTGCTTCCATGTCCTGGCTATTATAAACAGTGCTGCGATGAACATTGGGGTACATGTGTCTCTTTCCCTTCTGGTTTCCTCAGTGTGTATGCCCAGCAGCGGGATTGCTGGATCATAAGGCAGTTCTATTTCCAGTTTTTTAAGGAATCTCCACACTGTTCTCCTTAGTGGCAGTACTAGTTTGCATTCCCAGCAACAGTGTAAGAGGGTTCCCTTTTCTCCACACCCTCTCCAGCATTTATTGCTTGTAGACTTTTGGATCGCAACCATTCTGACTGGCGTGAAATGGTACCTCATAGTGGTTTTGATTTGCATTTCTCTGATAATGAGTGATGTTGAGCATCTTTTCATGTGTTTGTTAGCCATCTGTATGTCTTCTTTGGAGAACTGTCTATTTAGTTCTTTGGCCCATTTTTTGATTGGGTCGTTTATTTTTCTGGAATTGGTTACTTATTTTTAGTCAATTGAAAAATGCAAGAAAAACTTTCTGACCTGTGAATTCATCTTATTTACCCTCTTTCATTTAATAATTAGTATTTCAGGATTCTGTATAATGAGATAATTTTGAGTTCCAAAGTGGATTTATTATAAAGAGACATCAGTTCAGTAAAGGGATGTGGAAAAGCCATAAACTAGTAGTTACTTAAGTCAGGTATTAAATTGAATATCGATAGTTGAGTTTGTTGTTAATAAATTGTTATGTTAAAGTGAGTCCTGTACACTGATTTGAAGTTGCACACACATGAAAACAAATATATTTTCTTATCACTTAGGTATGTATCATGATGTAGGTTTTTTTTTTTTTTTTTTACACTTGTCTTACAATATCTTAGGCAGTGTGTTTGCAATGATTTTATCTACGCCTGGGCCAACCAATGTGCGAAATTTAATTTCCAGAAGACTGAAAGACTGAAGCTACTTATCATCAAATTCTCTTCCTTACTAATATAACGAGAATGTATGTCTTTCAAACTGTGTTTTCTGTCAGTCATAAACATAAAGCAGTATGAAACAATACATCTGATTTAAACATTAAGCTCTGTACTTCAGAAGCGTGTAACAACTTACAAAAATGACTGCTTTACTAACAAACAAAAGGGGTTAGAGCAGGGTGGATGGTTGATATTTTCAAGATTGCCATGCCTGCATTCAGTATCATAGACCTACTCTCTTACTCTAGTACATGTCCCTCTTTTCTCCTCCTCTCCACAAGTTGTTATATGATTTTTTTTAAGTTATATAATTCAGAAAATCACTAAAATTTAACTAAATATTTTAATATATAAATTAATTCATGGATGCATAAGTTAAGAATGCTTTTACTTTAAAATATTTTAAAATATTATCCATTTCAGAAAAGAACTTTCTTAATCTCTAACATAATAAGCCTGTTATATTATGCACAGTTCAGTTCAGTTCAGTTCAGTCGCTCAGTCGTGTCCTACTCTTTGTGAGCCCATGAATCGCAGCACACCAGGCCTCCCTGTCCATCACCAACTCCAGGAGTTCACTCAGACTCACGTCCATCGAGTCAGTGATGCCATCCAGCCATGTCATCCTATCGTCCCCTTCTCCTCCTGCCCCCAATCCCTCCCAGCATCAGAGTCTTTTCCAATGAGTCAACTCTTCGCATGAGGTGGCCAAGTACTGGAGTTTCAGCTTTAGCATCATTCCTTCCAAAGAAATCCCAGGGCTGATCTCCTTCAGAATGGACTGGTTGGACCTCCTTGCAGTCCAAGGGACTCTCAAGAGTCTTCTCCAACACCACCGTTCAAAAGCATCAATTCTTCGGCGCTCAGCCTACTTCACAGTCCAACTCTCACATCCATACATGACCACAGGAAAAACCAGAGCCTGGACTAGACGGACCTTTGTTGGCAAAGTAATGTCTCTGCTTTTGAATATGCTATCTAGGTTGGTCATAACTTTCCTTCCAAGAAGTAAGCGTCTTTTAATTTCATGGCTGCAGTCACCATCTGCAGTGATTTTGGAGCCCCCCCAAAAAATAAAGTCTGACACTGTTTCCACATCTATTTGCCATGAAGTGATGGGACCAGATGCCATGACCTTCGTTTTTTGAATGTTGAGCTTTAAGCCAACTTTTTACTCTCCACTTTCACTTTCATCAAGAGGCTTTTTAATTCCTCTGCACTTTCTGCCGTAAGGGTGGTGTCCTCTGCATATCTGAGGTTATTGATATTTCTGCTGGCAATCTTGATTCTAGCTTATGTTTCTTGCAGTCTAGTGTTTCTCATGATGTACTCTGCATATAAGTTAAATAAGCAGGGTGACAATATACAGCCTTGACATACTCCTTTTCCTATTTGGAACCAGTCTGTTGTTCCATGTCCAGTTCTAACTGTTGCTTCCTGACCTGCATACAAATTTCTCAAGAGGCAGGTCAAGTGGTCTGGTATTCCCATCTCTTTTAGAATTTTCCACAGTTTATTGTGATCCACACAGTCAAAGGCTTTGGCATAATCAGTCAAGCAGAAATAGATGTTTTTCTGGAACTCTCTTGCTTTTTCCATGATCCAGAGGATGTTGGCAATTTGATCTCTGGTTCCTCTGCCTTTTCTAAAACCACCTTGAACATCAGGAAGTTTACGGTTCACATATGCACAAGTTGTATGTGTGTGTGTGTGTATATGTGTGTATATATATATATATATATATATATATATATATATATATATAATGCATAAATGTATAAACTGCTCAAACCTAATGCTTTGTATTCTGAGCCTTATCATATATTCAATATAATTTTGCATAATTTAAATACAGTTGTGTCTCCTATATAGTCGACTAGAATTGGGAATAATACTTAAATGTGTAGCAGTTTGAGTAGAGTAGGATTCTTGCCACTGTTCTTGCCTCTTTAACACCAAGAACCTCTTCTACTGATTGGCCCTCTAAATTCATTTGCTCCTTCGTTTCAGTGATGCCTCCAGATAGTAGATTGATGTAGCTTAATCTCTTTCTAGTTAGATTGTGAGAAACTTGAGGAGCAGAAGTGTTTCATATCTTCTTTTTACTTCTGGTGCTTGGTATATTGTGAGGTGCCCTAACAGTTTCTTGGTGGATGTTTTGGGATAATTATGTTTCCTGGGAAAATTTCTACCTATGACCACCCTAATGTTTAACTCTTGGTCTTTTTTCTTGCCTTTATCTAAAGTCTCCCCATAAAAGGATTTGCTATAACTCAGATCTGATGGTAAGAAACTGTATAGATTACATTCTAGTAAGGTAATTATACTAAAATATACTGAAGTTATCTGATTTAGCCATTCCAAAGCTTTATAAAGCAAGAACTATTCTCATTTGTTTTCCTACAGATATAGAGATAGAATGATAATTCTGTTATTGTTTTTAAACCACCATTAGGGAATATTTCCAGCATTTTAATACCATTCTATTTGCTGTCATCAACTAATAGGAAGGTGAATGGGGAATTGGGTTCCTGTGAGCTTCCTGTGTGATGCCTTAATGTGATTTAACAATCAGGGAAACAAAATAAAACAAATATGAAAATTTGTTTGGTATAGAAACATTAGTTCATCTGGGTTTGGAAACTTGCAAAGAGCTTCTTGCTAAAGTTGATGCTGTTCATGAAGTCATAGTAGAGAGTGTTGATTTCATTTATTTTTATTAATGAATATAAAATAGGCTGGTGAATAACTGAATTTATGCATTCTTATTCTGTTGGCAAGGCTATTTTTACAACAAGAACAAAGTAGCAGAGAGCAGAGAATGAAGTTCGTTGTGGATTTTGGACCAGATCGAGTAAAGTCAGTAAGCATAAGGACTGGAAAAAGTTAGAGAACTCAAGGAGTTACTGATCATCTAGAAACATTTCTTGTTGTTTCAAATAAAGTTAACATATTTAATACTTGTTCTAATTAGTATAGAGTTTGGAGAAGTGTCCATTTTGGTAGAGGGTATATATTTAAGGAAGAGGTTAAATTGAAACCCTGGCAAGTCTGTATTTTATTTTTTTATTATTTTTTTAAATGTGTTTTTTTTTTTAAATAAATGTATTCATTTTAATTGGAGGCTAATTACTTTACAGTATTGTAGTGGTTTTCCCATACATTGACATGAATCAGCCATGGGTATACATCTGTCCCCAATCCTGGACCCCCCTCCCACCTCCCTCCCCATCCCATCCCTCTGGGTCATCCCAGTGCACCAACCCTGAGCTCTGACCAAGAACTGGACATATAATCAGAAACTTAATCTATTAAAAGTTAAGCCAGAATAAGGTAAAGTGACTATTAGAAAGGAGATAAATAATTCATTTAAGGCCTTTCATCCAGGGATTTCAAAACATCTTAATTCCTAGTCTGTACATACTATATATGTCACCTGGAAAAATAGCTATTATGTATTTAGTTTTTTTTTTTTTTTTTTAAGAATATGGTACATCATCAGGTTATTAGCAGACATTCGGCGATCAGATATTCATTTTCAGGCATGAATAATCTCCTTTTGGGGGGGAGTTCACTCTTAGGTTTTTAGCTTCTAACTGGTTAATCTCATGCTTATTTAGAGTAGCCTATTTTTTTTTTTTTTTGTACTGTAGTTAGAACATTTTGGATTAAGCATTGTAAAAGTGCTTTTGATATTTTTGATAGATGTTCTTTTACATGAACGTAGCATTTGAGTTATTTCCTTTCACAGCAGGATTACATATTATCCCCAATGATTGTATCCAAGAGAAAAGTGATAGAGCATCTGAATCTGCTGTATACATGCTGTTCTATTTCGTTTTAATTGAAATGGGGCTCTCAGGTCACCTGTGGGAATCCACGCTAACTGATGGGAAGTTCTTCATGACTGCAGCTGCTGTGTAATTTTCTCTTGAGCATATATATCTCTTACAGAGTAACTGTCCATGCTGAAAATAGAGGGTGGACAGCAGTTGGCCTTTCCTTAAGCCAAGAAAATCTGAAAAATATGGATTAATTTATCCTAGTTTTCTGTATTATAGACTCTATAATTCTACAACATATGGAAAGCTGTCTTTTAAAAACATATTTTTGAGCAGCCAAGCATTTTTATTGCTAAAGCTCCTGAATTGTTTGTTGTATTAATGCTAGTCTAATACCCCAATTACAATGGAGGCTTTGTGGTTTAATATATTGTGAGATAAATAATACTGTTCTGTTTTTTTATATATATCTATATCTTTCATTTTATTTTTTCATTAGGCTCCACCACACTTAGACAGGGCTTTCGTGGTGTCTCAGATGGTAAAGAATCTGCCTGCAATGCAGGAGACCCAGGTTCAACCCCTGGGTTGGGAAGATCTCCTGGAGAAGGGAATGGCCAATCCACTCTAATATTCTTGCCTGGAGAATTCCGTGAACAGTGGAGCCTGGCGGCCTGCAGTCCATGGGGTCACAAAGAGTCAGAAAGACTGAGCAACTAACACTTTCACTTGCCACTCTTAAACAATTCTGAATTTCCTGTGGTCTAGTTTGTTTCTTGAGGAAAAATTCTTTTTCCTTTAAATATACAAAGGTTCTGTTTTTTATGTAATTGAAGCAAATTCCTTAAATTGTTATTTTATTTTTACCTAAATAACGTTACTTTCTTTAACACTGTTGTATATTTTGGTTAAAGTTACCTTCTATGGATTAAAGCAGTCTAGGTGGAAAAATTGCTTTCTAGCTCTTTTAAAGAGCTTTAATATGGCTATGGCTATAGATAAGGATGGAGAAGGCAATGGCACCCCACTCCAGTACTTTTGCCTGGAAACTCCCATGGGCGGAGGAGCCTGGTAGGCTGCAGTCCATGGGGTCGCTAAGAGTCGGACACGACTGAGCGACTTCCCTTTCACTTTTCACTTTCATGCATTGGAGAAGGAAATGGCAGCCCACTCCAATGTTCTTGCCTGGAGAATCCCAGGGACGGCGGAGCCTGGTGGGCTGCCGTCTGTGGGATCACACAGAGTCGGACACGACTGGGGTGACTTGGCAGCATAGATAAGGAACAGATTTTGAACAGACAAAATGCAGAAAAATATTCATGAACGCACACATGCTTCCAGTTTAGGAAATGTGTAAGTACACTCTTTATAAGTAATTTAATGATAAAACTACTTCGTATATAAAAGCCTTATCTTAGAGGTAGTGCTTTTCCAGTTTGGCTCCCACAGTTCTCAAATATGAGGCCACTATCATTTACCTTACTTACTCTTCTAGAATAAAGGAAGCTCAGTGACAGTATATGTGGTTGAAATAAAGTCAAGTAGGTTAGTATGAACTGTACCCCTTTTATTGTCTTATACATATGTATATAAATGTATCACACATACATTTTTGAGACCTATCTTTTTCTTCATTTGAAACTGTAGTGTTTTCTAAGGCTCAATAAAGAAATTTTCTTAGAATTAAGCTCTCAAACATTTACTTGTTCAAAAGTATATTTTTCATTTGACTGAATATTTTCAGAAGCTCCCAATCCATTTTATAAAAGTAATGGGATATGTCACAGACTTTGAGTGCTATAGGACCACTTGTTGGTGAGCAGAAGTAGAAAATATTTATAAAGATGTGATATTCTAAATTCTCTATAATAAGCATGATGAGCTGTTGGCTATGCACTAAGCATAGCATAGTATTAATTGCTTTTAGTAATCCTTTTAAATGTCCTTTGATTTTGATATTATTATATTTTTAGGTTCAGATATCACAACTGATATGGGTCAAAGCTAGGGTTGGAATCCAAGTTTTTCTAATTGAAACCTTTTAGCTCTTTATCCATCTTCTGCACCAAAAAAACATACATTTTTCAAAGTGGAATAAAAAATAAAATGAAAATTCAAGAAACTTTCTTAAAAAAACTTTTATCTAGGTAAAGAAAGTTAGGATTTTTCATAATCCTGTTCATATAATTACCTGTTTTATTTTCTTTGCTGAATTGCTTCCCGACTTGCCAATCAGAAGCACTATTTCCTATAAAGGACAAGTGATTCAAAATCCTTTATCATTTTTGCTGTGAAGATAGCATTTCTTTGGATTTATTAATTAATTTCGGGGAGTTTATGGAAACTTATCTTTTCTACAGTTCTGATGCTTGAAGGAAAAAAAAAAGGCATTCATGTCTTCTTTAGGAAAATCAAAGGTAGGCCAGGATTATAGGTTGTCAGCAAATTTACATTTCTGAGTGTGATGTTTCTTTGCTTTAATCCTTTTTGAAAATGCTTATCAGTTTATTAATGAAGCAATAGTTTTAGTGAGGCAGGAAATGACAATATTTTCTTTAATGAATATTCTGGCTTTCTTTGTACAAGTAACTACCAGAAAGGGTTCCTTCATCATTTCAGAATGGAGCTGTTTTAAAGTGGTTTATAATTCTGTAAATTTTCTACTAAAATAGTAATTTAAAAATTTTGCTAAGGCTATAAATTTCCTTTTTATTGTTAATTATGGTCCTAAAATAAATTTCAGGGGAAAAAATACCCTAAATGTGAGAAGTACTATTATATAGATCATACTATACGTAAATGTTTGCCTCTCTTTTCTAAGATTTCTAACCTTCACACTTTTTTTAAACCTTGAATATCTGAGAGACAAAAGTTTAGAACTTTAAGCTTGAGAACAAATTATTTTGAGAGGATAAAGACAGATAGGAATTTAATTGCCACTGATTGCTTTTACTTAATTCACTTACTTTTACAAACTTCAGTAGAGTGATTATGCAGAAAAGTATTATCTTTTAAGTTTGCTTAGTTTTCATATGATACAATATACTCTTCCCAGTGCTATAGTATTTCTGAATTAGAAAATAACATTATTGAATTAGCATAGACTCTTCCTGTGAAATGAAACTAATTGATTTCAAGGTCAAAGAAATTTTAGAAAAAAAATGGAAAAATAAACCATACTACAGATAGGCCTTTATGAGCACAAATACACATCTATAATTGGCAGTGAAAAACAAGAGGCCAAGGAAAGTGTTAAAACGTGGAAGTTGGTGAAAATCGTTCCGGCTCCCACGTTCCCAAGCCCCTCCACTTTGTGGTGCACTTTCTTTTGTTGCTTGATAAAGTCTCTCAAAATTTGTTTAATAATAATGTCAAATTAATTTCAGAGAAGAACAAGAGATGACTACTATGCTTCTTGTGAGGATTATTTTGAACAATAGCTTTTCGAATGTGATTTTCTTTTTTATAATAATTTATATAGACTTGTTAATTTTACAGCCAATAACTAGCTTATATATCCTGTTGATAGAAAAATAGGCCTGGCAATCTGTAATTTATAATTGGCAGGCCATTGGGCTTTAAGGTCAATTTATGTCATCTCTTTGGTGTAAATCTCTGTTTTTGCTTCTATGAAATTGGAATTGTGAAGGTGCTGTTAAACTTCAAGAGCCTGTCAGGTTTGATATGTGAGGATCATTTTGAAGAGGTAAAATTCTCTCCAATCTGTCCTTTCAACTTTTTCCCCAAAAAGCAAGAGGGAGAAAGCTGATTACTATATATAGACAATACAATAAGGAGATCAGTGATTTATGGTTCATTAAAGTAAAGCATCCAGTTTGCCCTGCTTGCAAAAAGAGTGATGTATTTCAGTTGTCACTATTCATGTGTCCCAACTCTTTTTGACTTGGTATCCTTGAGTTGCCTGTTTAGTTTTCTTTATTCCCCATAACTTGTCTTTGGTACAGATAGGGAATTTTATTTTTTACTTATAAATAAGTTCTAGAAAAGGACTGTGTTTCCTATTTTCACTGTAGAAGCAGTGATTATGTTGTGTTGTGGTTTACCATGGCACAAGATTTGAGAATGACTGAATTGATCTTAGGTTTAGCTGGGATACCTTTCTCCAGAATACTGCCTTATGATATTTTTTTTTTTTGTTAATGCTGAGCCGTATGTAACTAACTGACAGAGATGTCTGTCACAGCGTCTGGCGTTTGTGACCAACCCCGTCAGTGCTTCACCTGTAATCCAAGCCTGTTTAAGTACGGAGTAGTGGTTTGTAGTTCTCATTCCTTATTTTAACTCAAAAATACTCAATCAGTTTAGTAGGCTCCCTTTTATAAATCTGTCTACCTTTCTCTCTCTAGTAGAAATATTTAGCATTCTACCTTTTCAGTATGTTATAGTTAATAACTTACCATCTGATAAAATGCTCAATATCATTGTCTATGACAAACGCCTCTTAATCCTTTCTCTGATCTAATTATCTACAACACCCTCAGGAGCTGCCAAATGCTTGCAGTCATTCCTCTGATGGTCTCTTGGTTTAAGTAAGGATTCTTTGATTTAGTAGAAGTTAAAAGAAGGTAAAAAGCAACTGAATGTGATATGGCTCAAGATGAGGTATGGCTTGAGATAACTGTCATTGAACCAAATTTATACAAAAAGGCAAGATATAGAATCTTTATCACTGATAAAAATTTTTGTAAATAATTTATTTTTTAAATGGTGATAGATCTTTATAAAAAATGAAAGTTGGACATGAGTTAGGTACTAGTGGCTGATAAGTGATGTGTGACAGCTTGGTGTGTGTGTGCTAAGTTGCTTCAGTCGTGTGGGACTTTGTGACACTGTGGACTGTAACCCACCAGGCTCCTCTGTCCATGGGACTCTCCAGGCAAGAATACCGGAGTGGTTGCCATGCGCTCCTCCTGGTTGGGGATTTTCCCAACCCAGGGATCGAACCTGTGTCCCCTGCACCTCTTACATTGCAGTCGGATTCTTTACCACTGAGCCACTGGGGAAGCCGCCAGGGACAGATATAGGTTTTAAAAAAATATTGATCCATTATAATACCACTGAGTATCTGGGATTTTTAGTTCTGTCTCAGATATGTGGCTTAGACACACTGAAGCGTTTAGTCCTATGCCCTTTTATTAACCTCTCAGTGATTGGATGATCATGTGGCTTTAGCCCTGTTCTTGCAGATTTTCTAAGTCTTTTTTCACATACTTTTTAATAGTAGAAATCCAAGTATCAGGAAGCAGTAAAAGCAGGAAGAACCTTGGGAAAGAAAGTAGACGAGAGTCGTGTTCTTATATTTAAAAATAGCATCAAGAGGATTTCTTTTTCCTCAAAAAACTAACCCTGTAACAATGCAATATGATAACTGTCTAGCACAGAATAGCACAATACAGTTTCCAACTGAGACATATAAATATAATAGCATTGGCCAAATTAATTAGATATACATCTGTTTTCAATTGATCATTTCTAATTCTTACCTTTAAAAGTTTCCTAATTCCTCGGACTTCTAATATGTACCTAGAAGGTGTATGTTCCCAGTTGCTGTTTTGAAGATAATGTTGTTTTCCTTTTTAAAAAGTGAAAGTGTTAGTTGCTCAGTCCTGTTGGACTTTTGTGATCCCATGGACTGTAGCCTGCCAGGCTCCTCTGTCTGTGGAATTCTCCGGGTAAGAATACTGAAGTGGATAGCCATTCCCTTCTTCAGGAGATCTTCCTGACAGAATCCAGGATTGAATCCAGGTCTTCTACAATACAGGAGATTCTTTATCTTCTCAGCCACCAGGGAAGCCCTGTTTGCAACTCAGGGTACTTAAAAGTATTCATAATTTGTTGTGATGATTTCATTTTATTATATATAGGATACAATGAGAAGCCAGATTTTTTTTTTTTCTGGTTTTGGATTTTTTTGTATGTTGGAGCTAGTAAAGCTTTAATTTTTAAATTTGTATTATAATAAAGTTGCAATAAAATCACTTATTGAATTGAACTCATCATCACAGTCTTTACAAAATAAATCCTAAATAAGCACCAGCCTGTAAATAATCAGTAAATGTTATTCCACCAAAGATGTTGATCAAGCCAAAATTATAATTCTTTAGGGAATGAGAGGTTTAAAATAAAGTTATACAAGTGTTCTGAATTTTCTTCCTATGTAAATAATACTTGAACATCTCAGAATGTTTTCCTCCTGCTTTATTCAAGTTCTATAAATTTTGCGAATAATTTAAAACATGTTTGCAGTAAATCAAATGTCTTGCCCTTTTAAGACATTTTTTAAAGGTCTGTCAAAATAAAATGGCAATGTATTAGAGAACTCACAAGTGTTACATTGACAGAAAAGTGAACATGTACTGTCTCTATTAATACGGGGGTTTCCTTTGCCCAGGTGTGTTAGTTTTTAGGGGCTACCATAACAAACTACCACAGACCGGGTTGCTTAAACAAGAGAAGTTTATTTAATCACAGTTCGGGAGGCAAGAAGTCCAAGATTAGGTGCCTACAGGGTTAGTTGACTGCATTCCGAGACGTTTCGCCCTGACTTGTGGCGGCCATATTGCCTCTTTGCTTCCATGTCTTTCCCTCCCTGTGTGTATTTACCTTTCAGGAACGCCACTCCTATTGGATTAGGACTCACCCGAGGGACCTCTTTATACCTTAACCTTTTTAAAGGCCCTGTCTCTAAATTCAGTTATATTCTGTGGTTGTTGTTGTTCAGTCGCTCAGTAGTGTCTGACTCTTTGCAACCCCATGAACTTCAGCACGCCAGGCTTCCCTGTCCTTCACCATCTGTTGGATTGAGTTTGCTCAGACTCATGTGCATTGAGTCAGTGATGCCATCCAACCATCTCATCCTCTGTTGTCCCCTTTTCCTCCTGCCTTCAGTCTTTCCCAGCATCAAGGTCTTTTCCAATGAGTTAGTTCTTCACATCAGGTGGCCCAAGTATTCAGTATCAGTCCTTCCAATGAATTTTCAGGGTTGATTTCCTTTAGAATTGGCTGGTTTGATCTCCTTGCTGTCCAAGGGACTCTCAAGAATCTTCTCCAACACCACAGTTTGAAGCCATCAATTCTTTGGTGCTCAGCCTTTTTTATTGCCCAGCTCTCACATCCGTAAATGACTATTGGAAAAACCATAGCTTTGACTCTACGGACTTTTGTAGGCAAAATAATGTCTCTGCTGTTTAATACGCTGTCTAGGTTTGTCATTGCTTTTATTCCAAGGAGCAAACGTCTCTTATTTCATGGCTACAGTCACCGTCCACAGTGATTTTGGAGCACAAGAAAATAAAATCTGTCACTGTTTCCATTGTTTCCCCATCTATTTGCCATGAAGTGATGGGACCAGATGCCATGATCTTCATTTTTTTAGTTTATTTTTTTTTATTGAGGATAATTGCTTTACAGACTTTTGTGGTTTTCTATCAAACCTCATCATGAATCAGCCATAGGTATACATATATCCCCTCCCTTTAGAACCTCCCTCCCATCTCCTCCCCATCCCACCCCTACTGTTGAGTTTTAAGCCAGCTTTTTCACTGTTTTCTTTCACTTTCATCAAAAGCCTCTTTAATTCCTCTTTGCTTTCTGCCATAAGGGTGGTGTCATCTCATGTCTGAGGTTATTGATATTTCTTCCTGCAATCTTGATTCCAGCCTGTGCTTCATCCAGTCCAGTGTTTCGCATGATGTACTCTGCATATAAGTTAAATAAGCAGGGTGACAATATATAGCCTTGACATACTCCTTTCCCAATTTGGAACTAGTCTGTTGTTCCATGTCCAGTTCTAATTATTGCTTCTTGACCTGCTTACTGGTTTGTCAGGAGGCAGGTAATGTGGCTTGGTATTCCATCTGTTTAAGAATTTCCTCATTTTTTGTGATTTATACAGTCCAAGGGTTTAGTATACTCAGTAAAGCAGAACTAGATGTTTTTCTGAAATTCTTTAGCTTTTTTTATGAGCCAACAGATGTTGGCAACTTTATCTTTGGTTCCACTGCCTTTTCTAAATCCAGCTTGTATATTTGGATGTTCTTGATTCACATATTGCTGACGCCTAGCTTGATGGATTTTGAACATTACTTTGCTAACATGTGAAATGAGTGCAATTGTGGGGTAGTTTGAACATTGTCATTGCCCTTCTGTGGGATTGGAATGAAAACTGACCTTTTCTAGTCCTATGGCCACTGCTGAGTTTTTCCAAATTTGCTGGTATATTGAGTGCAGCACTTTCACAGCATTATCTTTTATTTTATTTTTTTAAATTTTATTTTATTTTTAAACTTTATATAATTGTATTAGTTTTGCCAAATATCAAAATGAATCCGCCACAGGTATACATGTGTTCCCCATCCTGAACCCTCCTCCCTCCTCCCTCCCCATACCATCCCTCTGGGTCGTCCCAGTGCACTAGCCCCAAGCATCCAGTATCATGCATCGAACCTGGACTGGCAACTCGTTTCTTACGTGATATTTTACATGTTTCAATGCCATTCTCCCAAATCTTCCCACCCTCTCCCTCTCCCAGAGAGTCCATAAGACTGTTCTATACATCACTGTCTCTTTTGCTGTCTCGTATACAGGGTTATTGTTACCATCTTTCTAAATTCCATATATATGCGTTATTATACTGTATTGGTGTTTTTCACTCTGTATAATCGGCTCCAGTTTCATCCACCTCATTAGAACTGATTCAAATGTTTTCTTTTTAATGGCTGAGTAATACTCCATTGTGTATATGTACCATAGCTTTCTTATCCATTCATCTGCTGGTGGACATCTAGGTTGCTTCCATGTCCTGGCTATTATAAACAGTGCTGCGATGAACATTGGGGTACACGTGTCTCTTTCTCTTCTGGTTTCTGTCTTTTAGTATTTAAAATAGCTCAGCTAGAATTCTATCACTTCCACTAGCTTTGTTTGTATTAATGCTTCCTAAGGTCCACTTGACTTTGCACTCCAAGATGTCTGGCTCTAGCTAAATGATCATACAATCATGATTATCCAGGTCATTAAGATCTTTTTTGTACAATTCTTTTGTGTGTTCATACCACCTATTCTTAATATCTTCTGCTTCTGCGTCTGTCCTTTACTGTGCCCATCTTTGCTTGAAAAGTTCTTTTGGTATTTCTCATTTTCTTGAAGACATCTGTAGTCTTTCTCATTCTATTGTTTTCCTCTGTTTCTTTGCATTGTTCACTGAAAAAGGCTGAGATACTGGGGCTTAATTTCATCATATGAATTTGTGAGGGAACAAATTCAACTCATACCTGAAACTATGGGACTTAGCTTAGTATTTAGGTCTCCTGTCTTTCAGTCTTGTTAATTCTGTCTTCATTTTTTTCTTAATCAGATTTGACAAATAATTTTTCATTTTGTTAGCCTTAAAAAAAAAAAAAAACTTTGTGTTATACTGACCTGTTCTACTGTAATTTTTCAGAGTTAGCTGATGCCTCTATAACCAATTACTGTACATGTGTGCTAAGTCGCTTCAGCCGTGTCCTACTCTTTAGTACTCTATGGACTGTAACCTGCCAGGATCTTCTGTCCATGGGATTCTCCAGGGAGGAATACTGGAGTGGGTTGCAGTGTCGTCCTCCAGGGGATCTTCCTGACCCAGGGATCGAACCCGTATGTCTTACGTCTCGTGCATTGGCAGGTGGCTTCTTTACCACTAGTACCACATGGGAAGCCCAACCAATTAATGCTGCTGCTGCTTCCCAACTCCATTATTATTTTTGAGAAGAGTGAACCTAGAGAAAGCCACTATCTTGAACTTAAGTTTTTCATTCTTGAATATATTATGCCTTTTTATTACTGCACATTATCTGTCAACAAAATATATATACTGTTGATCATAGATTTTTAAGCTTTTTAACAGATGACTTTTCCATGTAGTAATCAATTTTTAATTTTTATTTTGTTTATCATATACTGTAGTTTTAATTCATTTTAAGTTTGGTCATCCCAACATTGATTTGTAGAGTTACTTCAGTAACTTTAGATTACTTACTTATTTCCTTCAATGATTCTGCATTTATTTAGCCCTTCTATTTTTTTAAAGCCAATTTTCATAAAGTCAATAATAGTATATTCTCTTAATACTTTAAGAAACTCAGCTGCATTTCTAACTGGCACCGTACTTTTTTCCTGAGATTTTATTTATTTTTCATTTTTTACCATTATCAATTTCTGTTATTTTATTAGTATTTTTCTCTTTCCCAGAGGAATTTTTGGTATTCTCATCACTCTAGTTGTTTTTGTTATCTGTATCATTAATTTCTGCCCTTTATTATTTCACTTCTTTTATTCTCTTAATATTAGTCTGTTTTTTCTTTTTCTAGTTTTTTAAGGGGGCTTTTTAAATCAAATTCTTTCCAATATTTTGAATTAATGCATTAAATTAATACATTTATTTATGTTTAGTTGTATTCCCTGTGTTTTGATATATGTCTTTCATTGCTGTTCATTTATAAATTTTATATAATTTCTATTATGAGTAATATAGGAGTATAAGTTAAATTTTTAAATTAATTAACTTATTTTAATTGGAGGCTAATTACTTTAAACACATTGACTTTTTTCAGTCTCTCAACTTTTTCTTTTTGTTTCACTACTTTTCCAACACCAGTTTTAAATTTAATTGCACTATTATTAAATAACTTATTTTTTTAATATTTGTCCTTTGAAATTTATTGAAACTTCCTTTATATCTTAATGCCTGTCATACTTTCCAAAATATTTCATCTTTATTTTAAATATATATGTATGTATCATTTCCGTTTGTAGTGTAAGAATTTTCTATATATCTCATGATTTAGCTTATTAGTTTTATTGTTAAAATCTTTTCTATTCTTTTCTTTCTCAATCTATTCATTTATAATAGAGAATGTTGCTGCTGCTGCTGCTAAGTCGCTTCAGTCGTGTCCGACTCAGTGCGACCCCATAGACAGCAGCCCACCAGGCTCCGCCGTCCCTGGGATTCTCCAGGCAAGAACACTGGAGTGGGTTGCCATTTCCTTCTCCAATGCATGAAAGTAAACAGTGAAAGTGAAGTCACTCAGTCGTGTCCAACTCTTAGTTACCCCATGGACTGCAGCCCACCAGGCTCCTCCATCCAATAGAGTATGTTAGAATCTCTAATAAACTGGATACATATGTGGAAGCTTTAGAGAAACTGATGTTGTGAGAGTATGAATTGATTGCCCTTGTCACAAATTGGAAGTGATGGATTCAAGCCAATGTCTGTCTGACTTTGGGGACAAGTTCTTAACTTCTAATGTTAGTATAATTTTTAAAAAGAAAAAAAAAAAAGAACTGTGAGTTCGGGTAAGTTCAGTTCATTTGCTCAGCCGTCTCCAACTCTTTGCAACCCTATGGACTGCAGCACGCCAGGTTTCCCTGTCCATCACCAACTCCCTGACTTACTCAAACTCATGTCCATTGAGTCGATGATGCCATCCAACCATCTCATCCTCTGTCGTAAGGGCATGCCTAAAATCAGAACCATTCAGCTTACCAGCTCATTTGGTGTTAAAAAACTGTATCCTGTGGCACATTTCACTTCTCAGTTACCAGAACTGATTCTGGAAAGGTGAATACATGATTCAAATTTTAAACTTTCCTTCTCAGAGCTCTTTCTCATTCTGCTCATCATTTAACTGCCTATCTTGAATTTCTGATACTGCTGTTCCTTCAGAATCATTCAGTTATTTTCAGATGCTGCCATGGATCTATTTTGACCTGAACTCTTGTCCATTCCTTCTGACTCCTTTTGGCAGGAGGCTTCAGAGCCATCCCCTCACCATCTTTCCAGAGCATCTAGACTGGAGCGCATCTCCAGTTTCCAGTTGTTTGCTGCTGCCTAGGTCTTTGTTCAGACTTCCACAGCTGAAGTCAGCCCACATTCCAGGTTGAACAGCTAATGGAAAGTGGTAGATAGGCCCCCAAAGTGCACATTTTCCAAGAAAGGTCATGAGAAGATTGTCTTCCTGCCAGGGCCAGATAGGTTACATTGAGGGCAGCTGAGCATGGAAGTGTAGAGTGGTGGGGGATAAGGACTGTAGAGTGGTGGGGTTACCAGGTCAAGTTTGTCCTGGAGCGACCTCTCGATACTGATATTACAATTGCTGAAGAGCCAGACATATGTTAACAGTGCTGAAATGTGGAACAGGAATGAGGTTTGAGGTCAATCTGTCTGAGACATCTGTGATGAAAGTGAGCACAGCGGTTGCCTGAAACTTGCTTTGGTCCTGAACCTCTGCTTTTTGTCTCATAAGAAGGTTGAGGGAAATGACACCAGCCTCCAGGAGCTGGTAAGAGAATTCAGTAAAATCATGTCCATCCGGTTAGAATGGCTGCGATCCAAAAGTCTACAAATAATAAATGCTGGAGAGGGTGTGGAGAAAAGGGAACCCTCTTACACTGTTGGTGGGAATGCAAACTAGTACAGCCACTATGGAGAACAGTGTGGAGATTCCTTAAAAAACTGGAAATAGAACTGCCTTATGATCCAGCAGTCCCACTGCTGGGCATACACACTGAGGAAACCAGAAGGGAAAGAGACACGTGTACCCCAATGTTCATCGCAGCACTGTTTATAATAGCCAGGACATGGAAGCAACCTAGATGTCCATCAGCAGATGAATGGATAAGAAAGCTGTGGTACATATACACAATGGAGTATTACTCAGCCATTACAAAGAATACATTTGAATCAGTTCTAATGAGGTGGATGAAACTGGAGCCTATTATACAGAGTGAAGTAAGCCAGAAGGAAAAACACCAATACAGTATACTAACGCATATATATAGAATTTAGAAAGATGGTAACGATAACCCTGTATACGAGACAGCAAAAGAGACACTGATGTATAGAACAGGCTTATGGACTCTGTGGGAGAGGGAGAGGGTGGGAAGATTTGGGAGAATGGCATTGAAACATGTGAAATGTCATGTATGCAACGAGATGCCAGTCCAGGTTCAATGCACGATGCTGGATGCTTGGGGCTGGTGCACTGGGACGGCCCAGAGGGATGGTATGGGGAGGGAGGAGGGAGGAGGGTTCAGGATGGGGAACACATGAGAAATAAAGGAATAAAAAATTAAAAAAAAAAAAAATCATGTCCATCAAGTACCTGCAACAATACCTGGCATGGAGGAGGGACTCGGGAAGCACTGGGGTCATTGCTGCTCTTCTTATTTCTGTTGCTGCTGCTTTTTATGGTGATTTCTTGTTGTTGTTGGGAGGTAGCTGGGAAAGAGCTATTATTGAGGCATTTTATATGCTGATTGGTGGACCACATGAAAGCAAAATGTCCTATAACTTTACATGTGTTCGGTGACCGATTCAAAATTTTAGTCTTGTAGTAGACTGCGGCATTGTTGAAAATTTTTGCCGCTGCTCTTTGGAGGAGGATTATGTTTCTTGGGCCCATTGACATCAGATTGGCCATATTACATGTTGTTGAAATCAAGAGAGGCCGTGGTCGTTTTGATCAGTAACACGTGCATGAAAGTGGGATGAATTGCTTTTAAATAGAAACTTGAAAAGCCCAGGTTACAGGCAGTTTCTCTTTTCTTCCCTTCTGGCAGCTGGCAGACCCTTATGAGGCTGGCAGCTAGAGGGGGACTGCCCCCTCAATCTGGAGCATATCATGAAAACGGCACAGAGCATGACAAAAAGTAATCCTTAGTCGCTTGTGATATTGGCATTGTTTATTGACACAACAAAGTCCCATATAGTGACAGAATACTCATGTTTTGTATTTCAGACAGTCAACAACATCATTGTCAATGTTGGTACAGAGAGAAGTCAAGTATAGAGTTAATCTGTCCAGTGGCTAGTGGCTTTCACGTTGACTGGCTCTAGAACATTTCTTTTCTTTTTTTTTGTGTGTGGTTTTCTTTTTTTTTTTTTTCTAATTTTATTTTATTTTTAAACTTTACATAATTGTATTAGTTTTGCCAAATATCAAAATGAATCCGCCACAGGTATACATGTGTTCCCCATCCCGAACCCTCCTCCCTCCTCCCTCCCCATACCATCCCTCTGGGCCGTCCCAGTGTACCAGCCTCAAGCATCCAGCATTGTGCATCGAACCTGGACTGGCAACTCGTTTCCTACATGATATTTTACATGTTTCATTGCCATTCTCCCAAATCTTCCCACCCTCTCCCTCTCCCACAGAGTCCATAAGACTGTTCTATACATCAGTGTCTCTTTTGCTGTCTCGTACACCGGGTTATTGTTACCATCTTTCTAAATTCCATATATATGCGTTAGTATACTGTATTGATGTTTTTCCTTCTGGCTTACTTCACTCTGTATAATAGGCTCCAGTTTCATCCACCTCATTAGAACTGATTCAAATGTATTCTTTGTAATGGCTGAGTAATACTCCATTGTGTATATGTACCACAGCTTTCTTATCCATTCATCTGCTGATGGACATCTAGGTTGCTTCCATGTCCTGGCTATTATAAACAGTGCTGCGATGAACATTGGGGTACACGTGTCTCTTTCCCTTCTGGTTTCCTCAGTGTGTATGCCCAGCAGTGGGACTGCTGGATCATAAGGCAGTTCTATTTCCAGTTTTTTAAGGAATCTCCACACTGTTCTCCATAGTGGCTGTACTAGTTTGCATTCCCACCAACAGTATAAGAGGGTTCCCTTTTCTCCACACCCTCTCCAGCATTTATTATTTGTAGACTTTTGGATCGCAGCCATTCTGACTGGTGTGAAATGGTACCTCATAGTGGTTTTGATTTGCATTTCTCTGATAATGAGTGATGTTGAGCATCTTTTCATGTGTTTGTTATCCATCTGTATGTCTTCTTTGGAGAAATGTCTATTTAGTTCTTTGGCCCATTTTTTGATTGGGTCGTTTATTTTTCTGGAGTTGAGCTGTAGGAGTTGCTTGTATATTTTTGAGATTAGTTGTTTGTCGGTTGCTTCATTTGCTATTATTTTCTCCCATTCTGAAGGCTGTCTTTTCACCTTGCTAATGGTTTCCTTTGATGTGCAGAAGCTTTTAATTTTAATTAGGTCCTATTTGTTTATTTTTGCTTTTATTTCCAATATTCTGGGAGGTGGGTCATAGAGGATCCTGCTGTGATGTATGTCGGAGAGTGTTTTGCCTATGTTCTCCTCTAGGCGTTTTATAGTTTCTGGTCTTACGTTTAGATCTTTAATCCATTTTGAGTTTATTTTTGTGTATGGTGTTAGAAAGTGGTCCAGTTTCATTTTTTTACAAGTGGTTGACCAGATTTCCCAGCACCACTTGTTAAAGAGATTGTCTTTAATCCATCGTATATTCTTGCCTCCTTTGTCAAAGATAAGGTGTCCATATGTGCGTGGATTTATCTCTGGGCTTTCTATTTTGTTCCATTGATCAATATTTCTGTCTTTGTGCCAGTACCATACTGTCTTGATAACTGTGGCTTTGTAGTAGAGCCTGAAGTCAGGTAGGTTGATTCCTCCAGTTCCATTCTTCTTTCTCAAGATCGCTTTGGCTATTCGAGGTTTTTTGTATTTCCATTCAATTGTGAAATTATTTGTTCTAGCTCTGTGAAGAATACTGTTGGTAGCTTGATAGGGGTTGCATTGAATCTATAAATTGCTTTGGGTAGTATACTCATTTTCACTATATTGATTCTTCCAATCCATGAACATGGTATATTTCTCCATCTATTAGTGTCCTCTTTGATTTCTTTCACCAGTGTTTTATAGTTTTCTATATATAGGTCTTTAGTTTCTTTAGGTAGATATATTCCTAAGTATTTTATTCTTTCTGTTGCAATGGTGAATGGAATTGTTTCCTTAATTTCTCTTTCTGTTTTCTCATTATTAGTGTATAGGAATGCAAGGGATCTGTGTGTTGATTTTATATCCTGCAACTTTACTATAGTCATTGATTACTTCTAGTAATTTTCTGGTGGAGTCTTTAGGGTTTTCTATGTAGAGGATCATGTCATCTGCAAATAGTGAGAGTTTTACTTCTTCTTTTCCAATTTGGATTCCTTTTATTTCTTTTTCTGCTCTGATTGCTGTGGCCAAAACTTCCAAAACTATGTTGAATAGTAATGGTGAAAGTGGGCACCCTTGTCTTGTTCCTGACTTTAGAGGAAATGCTTTCAATTTTTCACCATTGAGGATAATGTTTGCTGTGGGTTTGTCATATATAGCTTTTATTATGTTGAGGTATGTTCCTTCTATTCCCGCTTTCTGGAGAGTTTTTATCATAAATGGATGTTGAATTTTGTCAAAGGCTTTCTCTGCATCTATTGAGATAATCATATGGTTTTTATTTTTCAATTTGTTAATGTGGTGTATTACATTGATTGATTTGCGGATATTGAAGAATCCTTGCATCCCTGGGATAAAGCCCACTTGATCATGGTGTATGATCTTTTTCATGTGTTGTTGGATTCTGATTGCTAGAATTTTGTTAAGGATTTTTGCATCTATGTTCATCAGTGATATTGGCCTGTAGTTTTCTTTTTTTGTGGCATCTTTGTCAGGTTTTGGTGTTAGGGTGATGGTGGCCTCGTAGAATGAGTTTGGAAGTTTACCTTCCTCTGCAATTTTCTGGAAGAGTTTGAGCAGGGTAGGTGTTAGCTCTTCTCTAAATTTTTGGTAGAATTCAGCTGTGAAGCCATCTGGACCGGGGCTTTTGTTTGCTGGAAGATTTTTGATTACAGTTTCAATTTCCATGCTTGTGATGGGTCTGTAAAGATTTTCTATTTCTTCCTGGTCCAGTTTTGGAAAGTTGTACTTCTCTAAGAATTTGTCCATTTCTTCCACGTTGTCCATTTTATTGGCATATAATTGTTGATAGTAGTCTCTTATGATCCTTTGTATTTCTGTGTTGTCTGTTGTGATCTCTCCATTTTCTTTTCCAATTTTGTTGATTTGATTTTTCTCCCTTTGTTTCTTGATGAGTCTGGCTAATGGTTTGTCAATTTTATTTATCCTTTCAAAGAACCAGCTTTTGGTTTTGTTGATTTTTGCTATGGTCTCTTTTGTTTCTTTTGCATTTATTTCTGCTCTAATTTTTAAGATTTCTTTCCTTCTACTAACCCTGGGGTTCTTCATTTCTTCCTTTTCTAGTTGCTTTAGGTGTAGAGTTAGGTTATTTATTTGACTTTTTTCTTGTTTCTTGAGGTGTGCCTGTATTGCTATGAACTTTCCCCTTAGGACTGCTTTTACCGTGTCCCACAGGTTTTGGGTTGTTGTGTTTTCATTTTCATTCGTTTCTGTGCAAATTTTGATTTCTTTTTTGATTTCTTCTGTGATTTGTTGGTTATTCAGCAGTGTGTTGTTCAGCCTCCATATATTGGAATTTTTAATAGTTTTTCTCCTGTAATTGAGATCTAATCTTACTGCATTGTGGTCAGAAAAAATCTTGGAATGATTTCTATTTTTTTGAATTTACCAAGGCTAGCTTTATGGCCCAGGATGTGATCTATCCTGGAGAAGGTTCCATGTGCGCTTGAGAAAAAGGTGAAATTCATTGTTTTGGGATGAAATGTCCTATAGATATCAATTAGGTCTAACTGGTCTATTGTATCGTTTAAAGTTTGTGTTTCCTTGTTAATTTTCTGTTTAGTTGATCTATCCATAGGTGTAAGTGGGGTATTAAAGTCTCCCACTATTATTGTGTTATTGTTAATTTCTCCTTTCATACTTGTTAGCATTTGTCTTATGTACTGCGGTGCTCCTGTGTTGGGTGCATATATATTTATAATTGTTATATCTTCTTCTTGGATTGATCCTTTGATCATTATGTAGTGACCTTCTTTGTCTCTTTTCACAGCCTTTGTTTTAAAGTCTATTTTATCTGATATGAGTATTGCTACTCCTGCTTTCTTTTGGTCCCTATTTGCATGGAAAATCTTTTTCCAGCCCTTCACTTTCAGTCTGTATGTGTCCCCTGTTTTGAGGTGGGTCTCTTGTAGACAACATATGTAGGGGTCTTGTTTTTGTATCCATTCAGCCAGTCTTTGTCTTTTGGTTGGGGCATTCAACCCATTTACGTTTAAGGTAATTACTGATAAGTATGATCCCGTTGCCATTTACTTTATTGTTTTGGGTTCGAGTTTATACACCGTTTTTGTGTTTCCTGTCTAGAGAATATCCTTTAGTATTTGTTGGAGAGCTGGTTTGGTGGTGCAGAATTCTCTCAGCTTTTGCTTGTCTGAAAAGCTTTTGATTTCTCCTTCATACTTGAATGAGATCCTTGCTGGGTACAATAATCTGGGCTGTAGGTTATTTTCTTTCATCATTTTAAGTATGTCTTGCCATTCCCTCCTGGCTTGAAGAGTTTCTATTGAAAGATCAGCTGTTATCCTTATGGGAATTCCCTTGTGTGTTATTTGTTGTTTTTCCCTTGCTGCTTTTAATATTTGTTCTTTGTGTTTGATCTTTGTTAATTTGATTAATATGTGTCTTGGGGTGTTTCTCCTTGGGTTTATCCTTTTTGGGACTCTCTGGGTTTCTTGTACTTGGGTGATTATTTCCTTTCCCATTTTAGGGAAGTTTTCCACTATTATCTCCTCAAGTATTTTCTCATGGTCTTTCTTTTTGTCTTCTTCTTCTGGAACCCCTATGATTTGAATGTTGTAGCGTTTAATATTGTCCTGGAGGTCTCTGAGATTGTCCTCATTTCTTTTAATTCGTTTTTCTTTTATCCTCTCTGATTCATTTATTTCTACCATTCTATCTTCTAATTCACTAATCCTGTCTTCTGCCTCTGTTATTCTACTATTTGTTGCCTCCAGAGTGTTTTTAATTTCACTTATTGCATTATTCATTATATATTGACTCTTTTTTATTTCTTCTAGGTCCTTGTTAAACCTTTCTTGCATCTTCTCAATCCTTGTCTCCAGGCTATTTATCTGTGATTCCATTTTAGTTTCAAGATTTTGGATCAATTTCACTATCATTATTCGGAATTCTTTATCAGGTAGATTCCCTATCTCTTCCTCGTTTGTTTGGTTTGGTGGGCATTTATCCTGTTCCTTTTTCTGCTGAGTATTCCTCTGTCTCTTCATCTTGTTTAAATTGCTGAGTTTGGGGTGTCCTTTCTGTATTCTGGCAGTTTGTGGAGTTCTCTTTATTGTGGCTTTTCCTCACTGTGTGTGGGTTTGTACAGATGGCTTGTCAAGGATTCCTGGTTAGGGAAGCTTGTGTCGGTGTTCTGGTGGGTGGAGCTGTATTTCTTCTCTCTCCTTTCGAAGAGTTGGGTTGCTTTTCTGGGTGCCTGATGTCCTCTGCCGGCATTCAGAAGTTGTTTTGTGGAATTTACTCGACGTTTAAATGCTCTTTTGATGAGTTTGTGGGGGAGAAAGTGTTCTCCCCGTCCTACTCCTCCGCCATCTTGGCTCCTCCTCTAGAACATTTCTATTATTACAGAAAGTTCAATTGGACAATAGTCGTGTATATATCAGTGTGGTCCCTGAGACCTAGCTGAGGTTAGCTCAAGGGACGTCTCTGATGTTTTATTTTTCCTTTTTCAGTGTTTTTTTTTTAAAGTTATCCTTTTAGCTTTCATCTAATTATTATACCTTGTTGGGCTTCCCTGGTGGCTCAGAGGGTAACGCATCTGCCTGTGATGCAGAAGACCCAGGTTTGATCCCTGGGTTGGGAAGATCCCCTGGAAAAGGAAATGGCAACCCACTCCAGTATTCTTGCCTGGAGAATCCCATGGACAGAGGAGCCTGGTGGCCTACAGTCCATGGGGTCGCAAAGAGTCAGACACGACTGAGCAACTACACTACTTACACTTAATTATTATACATTTTAAAATAATATGTACATTCTAAGTTACAGTATATAATTACATGTTACCCTTTTTTTCTTCCATTTTGCTTTGTAATATTGCAAAGCCTCCATTCAATCAGTTTAATTGTGTGCTGTCATGTTAAAGGTTTTATATTGTTGAGTGGGCATGGTAGAGAATGACTTTCATAATCCATCTTGATTCTTACAATGACTAAGGTAACAGTGAATAATAATTTGTTAAAGAGAATAATTAAAAAAAATTATATATAGTCATTAATTTAAAAGATAGTAAAATAACCATCTCTGTAGAGACTGCTTATAGTTTAGGTATAAATTTAATTTTAGACTTGTATGCTTAATATTTTGTATTCTAAACAGAAATATAGTCTCTAACATAAAACACAGAAGTCAGCTACCTTCCATGACATAAACTGTTTAGACCAACTTTCTGAAATATTTTAGTGTGTACAAATGATGTATATTTCCATTAATTACTTAGTTAATTATTGAATGTTCAACAAATGTTATCCTCTGAAGCTGGGGTTGTTTGAAATGTTGTCACTGCTGTTTCTCATGTGTTCAGCTCAGATCAAGTTAATCATATCTAAAAATCTTGTAGTAGTACCAAATCCGGAAAAAGCATTTGTCTAAGCGGCCGGAAAGCTTCTATCTCTGCTGATGGAAGATTTAATAGAAACTGAGTGATATTGTTTCAGCCCAATGTACTCTGTATAATTAAGCAATTGATGTTCTTTAGTTCATTAAGCAATTTCATCCACCCTTCCCAACACTTTCAATTCATGTTTTGTTGGTTATTCTGATCACTTCTTAAATCTCATTAGTTGGAGTTGAGAGGCAACATTAGTGAAAAATTTGAATTATAAAGCATAAAGCATTTTGGAAAAATGTACTTATATTGTTTAATACATATATTTATTTGAAGTCAAACTGCCCAGCAAAAACGTTCTTTAATGAGAAGAAGAATTATAACTTCACAGTACCTTTTCAAGGGACAATGTTGGCCTGTATTTACAGTTTATTTATATGTATCTAGGTAACAAGTACGTCTGAAGTTCTTGCAAACAATGTGGTCTTTCAATTGTATAAATATTCCCTTTGAAAACAATTTGCACTATTTTTGTTGTTATTCTTCAGAGACTTCAGTTTAGCCCCTATCATAAGCAAAACATATCTCCTATTAAAATAGATTCATGACCTTGGACCATTCGGCAGAAAAGTTTCGGACTTCCTCTCTGGTTGTCCAAGGTCTCTCCTGTCTTTGAAGTATACTGAGGCTGGCTTTAAGAACTAGGGTTGATCCTAGCGCTGGCAAATATTAGCATAACAAACCAGTACACGCTAGTTTTAAACCGACGGAAATAAAGCCATAGCACTGTTGACAGTGGACCGGAAGAGGGAGAAACACTGATGCTGTGGCTTTGTCCTGTGGGGAAGCACCTTTTGTTCAATGCTCCTTTTATAATACTTGTGCTGTGTCTGCACTCAGTCATGTCCAGCTCTTCGTGACCCCATGGACTGTAGCAGTCAGGCTCCTTTCTCCATGGAATTTTCCAGGGGAGAATAGTGCAGTGGGTTACCATTTCCTACTCCAGGGGATCTTGCAGACCCAGGGACTGACCTAGGTCTCCTGTGTTGGTAGGCAGATTCTTCACCACTGCACCACCTGGGAAACCTGCTTTTCAGTACTTACTAGTTCTGTTTCTTTAACCCCTTATTTCTGTTTCATTGGGTGACCAAGTCTGAGTTCATGCAAATGAACTTTCATTCAGCAGTTTAGCCTCCACTGAACCTTGCTTGGTGTTTAGCACTATCCTGGTTTTGATCACGATTTTATCCAAGCCATTTTCACATCAAGATGTTTTGATGTGAATCTTCCTCTGTAAGTTCATATTGCAACTGAATACCATCATGACAGGGGCTATTGTGCAAAATTCATAACTTGGTACACACTTTCTCCACTATCTAATACTGAATTTGTTGTGAGCTTGACCCCAGGTCATTTGTTTTTACCTGAGTCCATTTTTTTCCTTTAGTTTCTGAGGAAACCGAATAATGATGGCACTGATTTTTCCATAGTCCCAAAATGGAACCAGGAAGTATTATAAAGAGTGGATTAAGTAAAAAGTGCTCCCCTGCCAGACAGAACTATAGCATCAGTCTTTCCTCTTCTGCTCCACAGTCAACAGTGCTTTAAAACAGGTTTTGTTTTGTTTTGTTTTCATAAGAAGGATCCAAGAGGTTTATTAGACATGTCACAGCAAGATGAAGAATGACCAGTGACAATAACAGCTATGTTCTATCAGCCAGGTGCCACTTGGCAGTATGATATTATACTGAGAGACATCCCTGCGTTCGGATTTCCTCCTGGGCTGTGCAAAGGCTCTCAAATTAAGAGTCTAACACAAAGAAATTCCAGAAACCACTGGAAGACCAAGTGGCTTAGAAAAGTCAACATCGGGTTGCAGGGAGGGGTAGTGGTTGCACAGATGTTGGTGCTTGTGCTTTCTGTAGAAAGATAGGAGGGGTCTTATCAGTGGACAAGCAAAAGGATTTTATTTTTTCCAACCAAAGAAATAGCTAAAGATTTGCGGTCAAACTTTTTTCAGGTAAAATGTGAATTTAGATGAAACATTTTTATATATTTCAGGGTATATGTTTAAGGAAAATGTGCTAGGGACACAAGATAGCCAAAGGGCTAAAAAATTAGGCTCTGCTTTACCATTATTCCTGAGCCTTGGTTTCCTCTCGTGGATAAAAATAATAGCATATACTGCCTAAGGCTGTTAAGTTTAACTGTATTTCACATAATACCTAAAAATAACAAGCATTTAGCAATTGTTAAGAAAGCCTTCTAGTCAACATGACAGTGATCTGTTAATGCTTTTAAATTGCTATTTAGCACATGTCTATACCTAAGTCCGATGTCGGCTAAATTTATGTTTGTGATGGCCTCTTCTGGCTTTATCTCTGCAATCACAAAATCTGATAGATGAACTAATTTCATGTTCTCTATACTTGGCCAAGTGTGTCTAATGTAGAAATGGCACATAAGTCATTCAAGACTGAGAGTTGTTATATGGGTGTCAGTTATGGTGTTTGTGTCTCTGAACTAACTGATATGATACAATAAGCAAATAATATTTTAACATATGTTAAGTTGACAGTAATTCAGGTGGTTTGTACACACTGAAGATTTTAAAATTTGCAATGACAATATAAGCAAAGTATTTGAAGTGCTGTGAGCCCCATCCTCTTATTTAAATCACTTTCTTCATATCTCAAAGCCAAATTCTGTTCTATCTTTGAGGGATTTAGAGTATACTAGCAAAGAAGAGAGGAAAATAAAGTACTAAGAGATTGAAGATGTTACAATTTTGATAATTCATGGTATCCTTAGTGTGCATAAAAGACCTCCCCATCCGTTTATAAGCATTTGATATGATATAAGCATCATATACCTCAAATCCGTGGTCTCTGATAACACTGCATACACTGTCTGGCTCTGGGAACATTGAAGTCAAAAGGGTCCAGGTTCCAGGAAAGCTTTGTGTTGCGTTTCAGTAAAAGACCTCTCAAACCACCTGATAAGGGACATGGCTCATGAGAATCCACCATCATAATTAAGGAATCATAAATACTGCCAGTTTGTCATGTAATTGCCCATCTGACTTGGAAAGTGAGTGTCATTGTTACTTGGAATAGTTTTACATGAATTTTTAAAAAAGCAGATATTACTAATGAAATACATACAGGATTCAGTAGTTTCCATTGTAATAGACGAGTGTCCTGTTCTATTAGTGAAAATATAAATTTCATCATCATGTTTCAGTGGTAGTACCATAATTATTTAGATCACCAAGTGCTTTTCATTACATTTAGAACAGTTTCAAATTTTTAAAGTGGTAGATCTCTGAGCTGAGTAAACTGGGGAATTAATAGACATCTCTCAGGATTGTTACATGAAGGAAAGCCAGAAATGATGGTAGTGTCGCTGGGGTTTTCTACTTGTGTACCAGGGCATGCATATCCTTCTTCATTTAACAAATGTTTCTGGTGCCAACATTGGCTGGATCATCGAGAAAGCATGGGAGTTCCAGAAAAACACCTATTTCTGCTTCATTGACTAAGCCAAAACCTTTGGCTATGTGGATCACCATAAACTGTGGAAAATTCTGAAAGAGATGGGAATACCAGACCACATGACCTGCCTCTTGATAAATCTGTATGCAGGTCAGGAAGCAACAGTTAGAACTGGACGTGGGACAACAGACTGGTTCCTAATAGGGAAAGGAGTACGTCAAGGCTGTATATTGTCACCCTGCTTATTTAACTTATATGCAGAGTACATCATGAGAAACGCTGGACTGGATGAAGCACAAACTGGAATCAAGATTGCTGGGAGAAATATCAATAACCTCAGATATGCAGATGATACCATCCTTATGGCAGGAAGCAAAGAACTAAAGAGCTTCTTGATGAAAGTGAAAAAGGAAAGTGAAATTGGCTTAAAACTCAACACTCAGAAAACAGATCATGGCATCCGGTCCCATTACTTCATGGCAAATAGATGGGGAAACAGTGACAGACCTTATTTTGGGGGCTCCAAAATCACTGCAGATGGTGACTGCAGCCATGAAATTAAAAGAGGCTTACTCCTTGGAAGAAAAGTTTTGACCAATCTAAACAGCATATTAAAAAGCAGAGACGTTACTTGCCAACAAAGGTCCATCTAGTCAAGGCTTTGGTTTTTCCAGTAGTCATGTATGGATATTAGAGTTGGACTATAAAGAAAGCTGAGCACTGAAGAATTGATGCTTTTGAACTGTGGTGTTGGAGAAGACTCTTGGGAGTCTCTTGGACTGCAAGGAAATCCAACCAGTTCATCCTAAAGGAAATCAGTCCTGAATATTCATTGAAAGACTGATGCTGAAGCTGAAACTCCAATACTTTGGCTGACTGGTGCGAAGAATTGACTCATTGGAAAAGACCCTGATGCTGGGAAAGATTGAAGGCAAAGAAGAAGGGGACGACAGAGGATGAGATGGTTGGATGGCATCACTGACTCAATGGACATGAGTTTGAGACAACTCTGGGAGTTGGTGATGGACAGGGAGGCCTGGCCTGCTGCAGTCCATGGGGTTGCAAAGAGTCAGACATGACTGAGTGACTGAACTGAACTGAACAGAAATCATTTTAAGATTTGCCACAATATCGTATCCAGTGCCTCTCTAAATTCATTTCCTCAGGTAGTCACAGGCCATATTTGCATTTTATGTTCATGTTGCTCAGTTAACATGGAAACATGGAAACTTTTGAATAGTCTAGCTGCTCTCTGACCTGTTTCAGCAGTCTCACTCTGTAGCTTCAAGCATTACTGTGGAAACTGAATCCTCCTCAAGGGTGGTAGAAAATCTTTATAGGTAATATGATTTCACCCATGGTATTCCCATATCAAAACAACTCGGTGTACTGAATGAGCCAGGCTTTGTCAGTCGCTTGATCAACTATACGTATTCTACTCACAAGGGTACCACATATATTACACCTATTGTCATCTTAAGAGAAGAATCTGCATCATTCTGAATTTTAAATGTTATAGAGTTTCTATAGATTGCCCAGGTGGCACAGTGGTAAAAAATCTGCTCACCAATGGAGGAGACACAGGAGATGTGAATTCAATCCCTGGGTCAGGAAGACCTCCTGGAGTAGGAAATGGCAACCCACTCCACTGTTCTTGCCTGGAGAATTCTATGGACAGAGGAGCTGGCTGGCTACAGTCCATGGGGTCACAAAGAGTCGGACTCAACTGAGCAAGCACATACTCATCACTCAGGCGTTATATATCTATGGAGATCTTTAAAAAAATTGCATCATTAGTTGCTCTGAACCTTCACATCTCAACGTGATTATCCCACTTTAAAGTGTTGTCATTGGAATATAGTAATAGATAATTTAAAAATAAATATGCAACCCTTGGATCCAGTTGACAATTGTGAGTCTCTGCAAAGGGGAAACTGGCAGCTCTTCTGGCAATCAGATCATGTCACTGGGCCAAGAATTGGCTTTGATAAATTCTTGATTCATCAGGGACTGTGGATGAACAGCTGCCTTTTGAATGTAGCCAAAGGAAATTTGCTGACAAGCATAACTATGAATAGGGCAATAAAGCTTTCAAACAACAACAAAAGAATGTTGATGCAAAACCTAAGAATACTCAAAACCAATTTCCTCTATCATTTCTATATCCCTTACCATAATTCTTCTATAGTTGCCATGCCCATAAGCAATGTCAGATCAAAAATGACAAATTACCTTTTTCAGGCTTGTACTAGGTGAATTAAAAACCAATTAACTTTTAATTTTTTTCTCCATGTTCCTAGAAGATCTAAATTATCAATCTAAAGTACTGTGCTTTGGTGATAGCTTTTGAAAATTTAAAGTGTACACAGTAACAGGAGACAGGATGGATATTCAGTGCGACTTTCAGCTTAAAGTTGATTTACTCAAGAATCCTTGTCTTTGTTCAAAAAGGATTTTTAAAGGAACATTTTATAGTCTCGCTTAACATCAATACATGTCACCTAAACTAACATGTTAGTTTTTTTTCTCTCTCTCTCTTTTTTTTTTTTTTTTGGTTATTAAAGATTCAGTTCAGTCGCTCAGTCATTTCCGTTTCTTTACTTGTTGCTCAAAACTGACCACTGGCTGCCTCACTTCAAAGAGTTTCAAGCTTCCCTTTCCCCTTCCCTTCCATCCATAAAGATTTTTACATGTTTGCTCTCTAGCATTGGGCTTCCCTGGTGGCTCAGATGGTAAAGAATCTGCCTGTAATGCGGGAGGCCTGGGTTCAATCTCTGGGTCATGAAGGTCCCCTGGAGAAGGGAATAGCTATGCACTCCAGTATTCTTGCCTGGAGAATTCCATGGACAGAGGAGCCTGGCGGGCTACAGTCCTTCGGGTTGCAAAGAGTCAGACACGACTCAGTGACTAACATTTTCACTTTTCACTTCTTTCTCTCTAGTATTAATTGGAATTACGTGTATAAATCATGCATCGAGTGCAGCTACTTCTTTGTGACATTTCCCTAAAAGAATATTAATCTCCATGTAAAACGGCCATCAAATATAAGGCCAAGATAGACTTCTGCCTTTTGAGAAAAGTGAGATGCCGCCATTTAAAAAAAAAAAAGTTCAATTTATTCTTTAAAAAAAATGAATGGACTTCCAACTACTCAAACACGGCTGGGTGGTTTAATGCTATTTACATCACATCAGGGTTAGTCCAGGACAGCTGGAAACAGGAAAGGTCTGTATGAGTGGGCTTAGATGGATTCAGGGCCAGTAAAAAGAAATAGGAACATGCATATTAGGGGATGACCAGAGGAGGGGAATTTAGTAACACGTTGTAAATATTAACTCTGGTCTCTTTGTGACCAAAAGTTAAATCTGGATTTGTTTTCAAGTATGCTTGTTCACAAATTTCTCAATGGATTTAGGTGGAATGAAGCTAAATTTAGTCTTCTCCAGAGGCATCCTAGAACTGGTCACATTTAGCATCTGACTAATACCATGGTTAAGAAGGGTAGAACTTTCTAGCTGGAAAAAAGAAAAAGAAGCCACATCTTTCCATTCCTGTTGGCTTTCCTGTGGTGCTCTAATATTCTACTTTTGGAGGCATGCCCTTGCTTTCTGCAGGGTTGAGTAGTACAACCTGTAACTCAAACTGTAGGAAGAAGTCTGTTGAAAGCAGAGGAGGTGTTGTCCTGTGTTTTCTTTTATAAACTTGAATTTTTCAAGAAATACTTGAGTTGTTGTTCAGTCACTCAGTTGTGTCTGACTCTTTGTAACCCACAGACCGCAGCAAGCCAGGCTTCCCTGTCCTTCACTACCTCCCAGATTTTGCTCATACTCATGTCCATTGAGTCGGTGAAGCCATCCAACCTTCTCATCCTCTACTGTCCCCTTCTCCTCCTGCCCTCAATCTTTCCCAGCATCAGGGTCTTCTCCAGTGAGTCATCTCTTTGCATCAGGTGGCCAAAGTATTAGAGCTTCAGCTTCAGCAAGCAAGCCTTCCAATGAATATTCAGGGTTGATTTCCTTTAGGATTGACTGGTTT
This sequence comes from Bos indicus x Bos taurus, assembly GCF_003369695.1. NCBI lineage: Eukaryota > Metazoa > Chordata > Mammalia > Artiodactyla > Bovidae > Bos > Bos indicus x Bos taurus. The sequence continues at coordinate 85,746,508 of NC_040085.1, read as the reverse complement.
GATCTCCTTGCTGTCCAAGGGACTCCCAAGAGTCTTCTCTAGCACCACAGTTTGAAAGCATCAATTCTCTGGTACTCAGCCTTCTTTATGGTCCAGCTCTCACATGCATACATGACTACTGGAAAAACCATTGGTTTGACTATACCAACCTTTGTTAGCAAAGTGATGTCTCTGCTTTTTAATACACTGTCTAGGTTTGTCATAGCTTTTCTTCCAAGGAGCAAGCGTCTTTTAATTTCATGGCTGCAGTCACCACCTGCAGTGATTTTGGAGCCCAAGAAAATAAAATCTGCCACTGTTTATATTTTTCCCCCATCTATTTACGATGAAGTGTTGGGACTGGATGCCATGATCTTAGTTTTTTGAATGTTGAGTTTTAAGCCAGCTCTTTCATTTTCCTCTTTCCCCCTCATCAAGAGACTGTTTAGTTCCTCTTCACTTTCTACTGTTATGGTGGTATCATCTCCATATCTGATATTTTTGATATTTCTCCCAGCAATCTTGATTCTTACTTGTGATTAATTCAGCCTGACGTATCACATGATGCACTCTGCATATAAGTTAAATTAGCAGGGTGACAGTGTACAGTCTTGGTGTACTCCTTTCCCAATTTGGAACCAGTCCATCATTCCATATCTGGTTCTAACTGTTGGTTCTTGACCTGCATAGAGGTTTCTCAGGAAAGGTGATCTGGTATTCCTGTCTCTTTTAGAATTTTCCACAGTGTTTCCTGTCTCTTTTAGAATTTTCCACAGTGTTTTGTGATCCACACAGTCAAAGGCTTTAGCATAGTCAATGAAGCAGAAGTAGATGTTTTTCTGGAATTGCACTGCTTTTTCTATGATCCAGTGGATGTTGGCAATTTAATCTGATTCCTTTTCCAACAGATGATCCAACAGATGTTGGAAGTTTGATCTCTGTCCTGGTTTCTTTTATAAACTTGAATTTTTCAAGAAATACTTGAGAATCTGTCACATGTATATTGATTTCACTCTACCTCCACTCCAACCAGTCCATACTAAAGGAAATCAGTCTTGAATATTCATTGGAAGGAGGACTGATGCTGAAGCTGAAACTCCAATACTTTCGCCACCTGATGAGAAGAACTGACCCATTTGAAAAGACCCTGATTCTGGGAAGGATTGAGGGCAGGAGGAGAAGGGGATGACAGAGGATGAGATGGCTGGATGGCATCACCAACTTGATGGACATGATTTTAAGCAAGCTCCAGGAGTTGGTGATGGACAAGGAGGCCTGGCGTGCTGCTGTTCACAGGGTTGCAAAGAGGTGGACACAACTGAGTGACTGAAGAGAACTGAACGACTTCCTTACTCATTACATCTCAGTGGAGAGCTTTATTATAGCAAATCAACTTTGGATTTTGCCAAAGATACAAAATATCTCCTTTGGTTATTGAAAGGCTTCAGTTTTCATCTGCCTCTATAACCAAATATATGCTGCTTGAAAAGGAGAAGCAGCAGTGTGAAACACAGAAGAAAGAGGGATAAAACAGATTAGAAGGTCAACAGAGACTTGTTAGAGTAGGTCTTGTCAGTAGGATGCTTTCAGTTGCAGCAAAAGGAAGATAGCCTCAAACTGGTTTAAACAGAATGAAAAGAACTTCCACGGACTCATGTAACCCGAAAGGCCAGTGCAGGTCTGTTGTCAGGAATCTGCTTTCATCCCTTTTCTATTCTTCTGTTTCTCAGGCAGATTTCTCCCGAGTGGTAGCAGTGATAACCATCCCTGTCTCCCATTGGTCTTTTTCTACAAGCCATACAATGCCAGTGGTAAGGTGCCGCTTTCCCAGAAGTCATAGCAAAAGTTCCCTGGAGACTCTGCCTTAACTCAGTTGGCTGTCATTCTAGGAGCCAGTCGCTGTGGCCAAGCAAAAGTTGTTTAGGAGTGGTCAGATCTGGGTCATGTACTTACCCCGGAGCCCCTTAGCAAGAATCCAGGCAAACAAAGAGAGGAGCAGGGAGGGAGAGAGTAGAATTGTGAAAGACATGTATGATTATAGTGAACAGCATGTGATCAGTTAATAAACAACAAATGAATTAGGTGGCCAGTCTTTCATGTTAATTAAGCAAATTGAAGGATGTATATGGGTATGACATCACCAGATTTATATTTTAGTAGGATCACTCTGACTCTATGAAGAGGGTAGGTAGATAGACAGATGAAGATAGGAACATAAGGACAGTGATATGGGAGTTATTATATTTCATCCCTCAATTCCAAAATATAATGTGGTGTACCTCCAAACACCCTACGTGGTTTGGCAATTGGGTCTAGTTGTGAAGTATAAAATAGTAAGGGTATAAACAGAGGTAGAAACAATACAAACAGGTTAAAGGATGGGATGAGTGTATGTGAACAAAGAATCAACAAGAATTTTAACTCATTTAAGAGGGAGAAAGAGGAAGGGGACATTTTTTTAGACTGTGACTATGAAATTGTGACATTTAAAGAAAAATGTAATTTTGGTGTCCGTTAGGTGATTGATTACTTATACAAATTGCATCCTCAAGAGAATTGGAATATAAGCTGAAATGAGGAAACTGTGGTTAAGAAGAGCAGTTGCAGCTTATAGAGGATGATTTAGATCATGCATATAGAGATTTAGCTCACCCACAATGGATAAAAGAAATAAAATGACTTAAAATGAGAAAAGAAAAGGGTCAAGAGTAGGACCTTGAAAAACACCAACATATAGCTGTGGGGAGAAGTAGGAAGAACAGACCAAAAAGACATGAAAATATTGATTTGAGAGATAGGTGAGCCTCTAGTAAAAAATCCAAAGAAAGTGTGTTAAGCAAGAAAGATTAATTGCATAAATACCTCAGAATATTAAGGATGAATATTGAGGAAAAGGAAACGAAATTACATTTAGCAATTAGGTCACCATTGATATTTGAGAGACCATTTCAAGCCAAAGTACAAGAATTAAATAGCTGTTAAGAAAGTGGAAATGTCAAGTACTATCTATTCTTTTGGGATTTTTTTTTTGGGGGGGGGGTGAGAAAAACTCTAAAGCTCTGTCATTGGACTTCTTTCAAGGGACCTTATTCTACTCCCATGATTTCAACCATGACAGTTCTCACATCCTTCACTCTAGCCCAGAGTGTCTCTAAATCCAACCTGTTACCTATCACCACATTAATTTTCTTTGAGTTCTTTTAGATCATATTGCTTCTCTCTCAGGAATCTTCATTGGCTTCCCATCGATAAATGTACAAAGTCTAAGTGGTAAAGTCTGGATTCAAGTCATCCAACCAGAGCCAAGCTAACTTGCAAATGTTAATTTCTCACCAGTCTCCTGGGTGAGCATTATGTTCTTCTCCATGCTCCAGCATTCCAGCCAGATTAAAGTCCATGCTGTCTCCTTACCGTGTCTGTGCTCTCTTGTCCAGCTAGTCAAGGATGTATCCTGTGCTGTCTTATTAGAAAGTTTCATCCATTTATTCTTTCATTCTTTTAAAGCTTATTGAAAGATAAGTGAGACACAGTTGCTGACAAGGTGAGACACTGTATTAATATTTTTGTTCTTCGTTACCTGCTCTGTGGTCTGGCTTTACAATAAGTTTTGATATGGCATCTTCCTTTTCTGTGTTTAGCAAGGTACGATAGAGTATCCTCCCCAGAAATATCAATTTATCTATCCTTCCTTTATTTGCAAAAAAGTTGTTCACTATACTTCTTTATTTTTATTCATGTATTTGTACTCATATTTAGGACAGTATACATGTTTATAATAAATAAGTAGATCAGTATAATGGAACATACTGCTACTCCCTGACCACTTCATTGGATTGGGTTTCTGAAACACTTCTTACTCCTCCATTATCCCACTCCAAATGTGCTTTTGAATTCAACTTCTCTTATAAAACTTATTTCAAAACAAGCTGCGTCTTGCAGAAAGCTTTCCCTGATTTCCTTCCCAAGTGTTCTCTTCTTCCTCCCACTGCAATTTATCTGTATCATTTTGGATAGCAATAATTTTTTGTTAATATAATTTTTTGTATTTGGTACCTCTTTTCCTAAAGTAGAATTTTGTTGGGGGTAAAGCCATTTCTTTCTTCTTTAAATTATAGAAGAGACTGAGTATCTGTGAAATAAATTAGCCTCATTGTTAAAACTTACGACATTGTTTTCATCTCCGTCTCTTTACCTCTCAAGTTCATAATGACCGTCACCCATATTCTCCATAGCGATACATAGATGCCCTTGGCTGTTTAGGTAGTCCTTTACCTTTCCATGGGTTACTTTCTCCTATAAAATATTTAGCTCACCCTGGACAGTGATTCACATAGGATCTGATTTGAAACATTTTTCCACTTATCCACATTTCAGGTGAAAATCTTCTTTGACATTCTGATGAAAATCCCACCAAATTTTTCTTCCGACTAATGATGAAGTAAATTTCTTTCCCTGCCAGAAGCCCATTTTGACTTCATGTCCTTCATGTTCGCTTTGTCCATATCATCTGTGTAGCTAGTTTTTCACTTCCCATATCTCCCTTTCTATTTAAATGTCCTGACCTTCAACTAAAAGAAGAAATGAAAACTCTACCTGCCTAGCCCTTCAGCTTCCTATCTTGGGCTTCAAAGTCACTATACATATATTCCATTTTCTTCCTGACTATATTATTCGTGGCCAAGTGAATCATAAATAATAAATACCAGCCAGTGGATTTAATAAGCCTTGTCAGGTCACATATCTGATTATTTGCTATAGGTAAAATAGACTTTGTAGAAAATACACTTTCTAATTTCTCATGTCAGGCCTATATAGAAGAAAATCACTAATCACAAATAACTAACTCTTCTTCCTGAGGTTAAAAACTGAATTCCTCAAACCTGCTGTTGCCTATGAATGCTCCTTATTGCTCTGGAAGGCAGTGCCTTTCCCAATTTTTTAGACCATGGCCTTCTATAAGAAGGGCTTCCCTTGTGGCTCAGCTGGTAAAGAATTTGCCTGCAATGCAGGAGACCTGGGTTTGATCCCTCTGTTGGGAAGATCTCTTTTCCTTGGAGAAGGGAAAGGCTACCCACTCCAGTATTCTGGCCTGGAGAATTCCATGGACTGTATAGTCCATGGGGTCGCAAAGAGTCGGACACAACTGAGCGACTTTCACTTTCACTTCCATAAGAAACCCTTTTTTTCCCTCACTACCTCATACGTGTGTGGACACACATATGCTTCGCACATGTGTCTTCGCACATGTGTTTATACCTGAAACAAAAGTTTTGTGAACCAATACTCTCCTTGGGCCAGGATATAATTTTTAAAATACTGTTTTGTGAATTCTGTGTCATTACGAAGTAAAGAAACTTACCAAACACAGTAAATTGATATAATAAGCTACTTATGGGTAACATCTCCTAATTTGAAAAACATCAGATGAGATTTGGGGAAGCTTGCTGTTAATTGAAAAGAACTAGATTCTCCCTCCATTTCAGTGGTCCCCCAAAGTTAATATGCATAAATATTGGGGGAACTTTAAAAAAATTCACATTTTTGAGTTCCATCCCCCAAAGCTTCTAATTTTGTAATTGCAAAATGAGGCCCTCGAATCAGCTGTTTAACAGCGCACCCCAAGTAGACCCCATCCAACTGGCCTGGAGACCAGGACTTGGGAAGCTTTGATAAGCTGCTGATAGTGTTGGTAAGAGATAGTGATTTAAGCATTCTTAAACATTCCATTCACAATAAACTGTGAAAAATTCTTAAAGAGATGGGAATACCAGACCACGTGTCCTGCCTCTTGAAAAACCTATACGCAGGTCAGGAAGCAGCAGTTAGAACTGGACATGGAACAACAGACTGGTTCCAAATAGGAAAAGGAGTACGTCAAGGCTGTATATTGTCACCCTGCTTATTTAACTTATACGCAGAGTACATCATGATAAATGCTGGACTGGAAGAAGCACAAACTGGAATCAAGATTTCTGGGAGAAATATCAATAATCACAGATATGCAGATGATACCACTCTTATGGCACAAAGTGAAGAGGAACTAAAAAGCTTCTTGATGAAAGTGAAAGAGGAGAGTAAAAAAAGTTGGCTTAAAGCTCAACATTCAAGAAACTAAGATCATAGCATCTGGTCCCATCACTTCATGGGAAATAGATGGGGAAATAGTGAAAACAGTGTCAGACTTTATTTTTTTGGGCTCTCAAATCACTGCAGATGGTGATTTCAGCCAGGAAATTAAAAGATGCTTACTCCTCAGAAGGAAAGTTATGACCAACCTATATAGCATATTGAAAAGCAGAGACATTACTTTGCCAACAAAGGTCCGTCTAGTCAAGGCTATGGTTTTTCCAGTGGTCATGTATGGATGTGAGAGTTGGACTGTGAAGAAGGCTGAGCGCCGAAGAATTGATGCTTTTGAACTGTGGTGTTGGAGAAGACTCTTGAGAGTCCCTTGGACTGCAAGGAGATCCACCAGTCCGTTCTAAAGGAGATCAGTCCTGGGGATTCTTTGGAAGGAACGATGCTAAAGCTGAAACTCCAGTACTTTGGCCACCTCATGCGAAGAGTTGACTCATTGGAAAAGACTCTGATGCTGGAAGGGATTGGGGGCAGGAGGAAAAGGGGACGACAGAAGATGAGATGGCTAGATTGCATCACCAACTCGATGGACATGAGTTTGGGTAAACTCCGGGAGTTAGTGATCGCCAAGGAGGCCTGGCGTGCTGCAATTCATGGGGTCGCAAAGAGTCGGACACGACTGAGCAACTGAACTGAACTGAAATGAAACATTCCATACAATCTTTCTAGAGTGCAGTTTTCATTCAGATGTATATGGACATAATTACAGTTTATTTGGGTTAATACTTGCCGGGGACCAGCCCCGGCTGATCCAGGGTATTCAAAGGAGAGACGGTGTAGGCGAAGATCAGGAAACAACTGCTTAATTAAACGTTAATTAAAGATATAAAGAGTAATAGAATAAGGATAGCTCAGTGAGGAAATTCAGTGGAGAAAAGAGGCTGAATAATTCAGCCAGAAGGTAAGAGAAAGAACGACATGGTGAGACCAAGTTTTGGTGAACAAGGCCCACACTTTATTTTCCAAAGTAGTTTTTATACCTTAAGTTATGCATAGAGGATAATGGGGGAAGGGGTAGAGTCATGCAGCAAGCCAGGCTTTCTTCCTGCAAACTTATCATATGCAAAAGCTTAGGTGATTTGCATCATCTTTTGGCCCAGAGGCCTGTTAACATTTTAAGACCCTTTCTTCAGAAAACTTATTTTTCTCTAAAGGTGATTAGTCAGGAGTCACCCTCCAAAAGCATTAGATAAAGTTGCATTCCTACAGGGCAAAGGTGTGGTGGGCTATAACAAGAAAAAGAATTAACTCAAGGGTCCCAGGTTACAAACATTAAAGCTACTACTTACACCAATTCTATTAATCAATACACTGCCAGGGACACAGCAGGTAAGGGATATGGAAACTTAGCAGCAAACATTGGCCCAACAAGTGAAAATCCCTTCACCAATACAATTTCTAATCAATCTTTTAACTACTCAAAAGAATCTGTGTTTAGACAGTTTAGAACATCTCCTGCCTCTCACAGTTGGGAGGCTCTGAACAATCACATGTGGCCGGAAAAACCTATTCAGGCAGGCTAGAGGATTTCCAAAGGAGTTTGTAGGTTAAACACTGTCACACCCAGGAATTGTTAACTGGAGCTGTAAGCTAACTCTTTTTTCAGAGAGGTAGTGGGGGACAGCCTCCCGTCAAGTCAGAGGTGTAGGTGAAAGCACAAAGCAGAAAGTAGGCAGACTCTGGTTTGGGGGCTAGATGGGGGACTCCTGAGGCTCGATCCCGCCTTTGCGTATGCCGAGCCTCCTTCCTCATGACCTTTGTCATGGGCGGAGTTCCTCACGCTGGCTCCCAGCAGTGATAGAATTCTAGTTGAGCTATTCCAGATCCTGAAAGATGATGCTGTGGAAAGTGCTGCACTCAATATGCAATATGCACTCAATATGCAATATGCCGGCTCCCGGCAAATACTAAAGAGCACAATTGCTGAATTATGTGGTAAGAGTATGTTTAGTTTTGTAAGAAACTGCCAGACTGTCTTCCAAAGTGTCTGTAGAATTTTGCCTTCCCACCAGCAGTAAATGAGAGTTCCTCTTGCTGTACATCCTTGCCAGCATCTGGTGTTGTCAGTGTTCTTCGCTTATTTTAATTTCTTTCCATCTTAAATGCCCAATTCAAATGTGACATCCTCTATAATATTCCCTTAACCAACCTGTTAATAATACCTCCGCATTCCATGCTATACTTATCATCTTCATTTTACCACTTAGACTTACTGTATGCTATTGATTTCTTGTCTCATTTTTCCTATTTGAATATTAACTCTTTGACAGCAGCAATTTTTATGCAAAGTACCATACTTTTATGCATTTCTATAAAATTAAATCAATGTTAAAAAAAGTATGAGGGTTATATTTTCATATATGTAAATCATTTTTAAAAATAAAACTAGAAATATACCCATAGTAAATCTCAGTTGCTTCATTTTTGTTGTGAAGTGGGTAAAATAAGTGTTATGTCTATATACAGTTCATGGAATGAAGGCTTTTTAGAGTTAAAAGTAACCTTGTTAGCTTTTTAAATTACCTGTGAGGATTCTGAGATGCAGAGTGTTTTCATAATACAGCCCACGCCACATAGGTAGCATTATAATATGTCTCATTTATCACCCTTTCTTATCTTTCCTCAGAACTGCTATTGCTTTCTCATTTTAACTGAATCTGAGATGGGATAAATTTTGTTCCATGTAAATAGATTATTTTTCTAGAAAATGCAAAAATTGGTAATTTAAGAATGTATTTTTAAAAATGTTCTATTTCATTAAAATAACAGTGTGAACTATATACATTACTGTGCCTCTCTTTGTATCTTTACCATCTAATTTATTAATTCACATGAGACATTAACTATAGTCCAGTTGTCATGACTCACATCCTTTCATTTTCCAGTGAATTTAATTTTATAGAAATAAAGAGTGGTTAAAGTATTACCTTAAAAGACAGGTTTTATAATATATGAATCCTGTGTTGTGTTGTTTTCATTGAACTGAATATTAACAAAAGAGACTAATAGTAGTAATGGTCATTACTAAATCTCCTTTGATATTTGAGATTTGATTTCTCATGATTTTGTATCAGTGAGATTTCTGAGAAGGACAGTATCTTCTGTATCTTTTTCTTGAAACGAGAAGAATGCAGACAAAACAAGCGGGCTGTATTTCTCTTGATGGCGTGACACCCTGTTTCACTGTCTCTTGTCCTTACTTGCTTTTGTTAAAGTCTTTTCCCCTACTGCTGCACGGGATTTGAGAAGTCTAAGTGCCTGTGTCTGGTGTGCATATACCCTTGTCTACTTGGTACCATGGGGCTTCCCTGCTGGCTCAGTGGTGAAGAATCCGCCTGCCAGTTCAGGAGGTGCAGGTTCAAAACCTAGACTGGGAAGATCCCCTGGAGAAACAAATGGCAACCCTCTCCTGTATTCTTGCCTAGGAAATCCCATGGATAGAGGAACGCGGCAGGCTACAGCCTGTGGGGTCTCAAAGAGCTGGACACGACTTAGGGACGAAACAACAACAGCAATAGGTAACACACACTCTCTTGATACCCCAGAGCTACCATAACAAAACACCACAAACTGGGGAGCTTAACCTGACAGACATCTAGTCTCTCATAGTTCTGGACGTTAGAAGTCAGAAATCAAAGTGTTGCCTGGGCCATGCTCCCTGTCAAGGCTCTGGGGACTCATCCTTCCTTGCTTCTTCCAGCTTCTGGTGGTGATTGGAAATCCTTAGCATCACTTGGCTTACAGCTGCAGCACTCATCAACTTCTGCCTCTGTCTCTGGTGGCCTTTTCCCCTGTATGTCTGTGGGTCTGCATCCAAATCTCCTTCACCATTCTCTTATGAAGACATCAGTCATTGAATTTAGGATCCACTCTGAATCCAGGACCATTTCTTCTTCTTGTTCAGTCACCAAGTCATGTCCTAATTTGCAACCCATGGACTGCAGCATGCCAGGCTTCCCTGTCCTTCACTATCTCCTGGAGTTTGCTCAAACTCATGTCCATTGAGTTGATGATGCCATCCAACCATCTCATCCTCTGTCGTCCCCTTCTCCTCCTGCCCTCAATCTTCCCCAGCATCAGAGTCTTTTCCAGTGAGTCAGCTCTCCTCCTCAGGTGGTCAAATTTGAACTTCAGCATCACTCCTTCCAATGAATATTGAGAGTTGATTTCCTTTAAGATTGACTAGTTTGATCTCCTAGCTGTCCAAGGGACTCTCAAGAGTCTTCTCCCACACCACAATTCATTAGCATCAATTCTTTAGCACTCAGCCTTCTTTATGGTCCAACTCCCACATCTGTACTGGAAAACCATAGCTTTGACTATATGAATCTTTCTTCTTGATATCCTTAATTAACTTTATTTCCAAATAAGGTGTCATTCTGAGGTTCCAAGCAGACATGCATTTGGGCATGTCACTATTTAACTTACTATACCTGGTACGGGCTAAGCAGTCCACCTCCTGTGCTGGGATGGTGTTTATTTCTACATGCACCTACCAGGCTTTGCTCCTTTGCTGGATACCAGTGCCCCTTTGGCTGCATGTTGCTGTGCCTTTCACAAATCACCGTCTTTGGTAAGCCTCATTGCCTAAGCTTGGGTGTGTACCACTCTGGTGAGGCCTCTCAGCTATCTGTGGACAGTCATGGTGCCTGCCGATCTCTGTTACTGATGGGCGTGACCGCCTTGTACATCTCAGTGGAACTGCCGCTGACGCACAGGAGGCTTGTGGAACCAACTAGTCTTCTTTTGAGTTTATACAGTTAAAGTACATTCGAAAGCAATCAATCCCAACTATCCATACCATGTTGTATTAAGAATTGCACTTCTCATTAATGCTAAAGTTTTACTACTGGACAGAACTTGACTCAGTGTTTATTTAGGATGAGGATTTTCCAGGAGCCTCTTCCACCTTTCAAGTGAACCAGCTCCTGGCAAGTAAGCCCTTCTCTGCTTACTGCTCAGACATCTCTGGGCTGATGTGAGTCCCAGCAATTTGCAGCTTAAGTTCAAAGTAGGGCCAGCTCCCTATTTCTTTGTATCGCCCCCATCTCACACTTGTAGTACTAAATTGAATTGAATTGTATTGCTGTGCTGTTCTGACATGGCTATTTTAATTATTTACAAGATCGCTTTCTTTCACTGTTGAGATAAATACTGTTGAGTAAAGAACAAATATCCTTTTTAAACCTTTTAACAGTCATTCACTTTAGACCCAGAAAGCACTCTTCAGCAGCCATAAATATTTTACAATTTTATTTTAATCTGTTTTAATTCAACAGTTATTTATTCTGGGCACATTTTATACCAGGTAGTATATCAAAGTCTAGGGAAAATGTGGAAGAACGGACTCACAACCCAAAATTAGAAAAATGGTGAAGCAGTGACAACCATTGATAGCTTGTGACTGAAGCATTAGATAATGGGAAAGTTGACACTTGATCTGTAAAAGGGGCTTCCCAGGTGGCTCAGTGGTAAAGAATCTGCCTGCAATGCAGGAGACCTGGGTTTGATCCCTGGGTCTGGAAGATCCCCTGGAGAAGAAAATGGCAACCCATTCTAGTACTCTTGCCTGGGAAATCCCATGGACAGAGAACCTGGTGGGCTGCAGTCCATGGGATTGCAAAAAAGTCAGACAGATGGACCCCATGCTAAGAATTTAAAACATTAGCTTTTATAAAACTAGGAGTAGTGGTAGTTTTTATGTTTCAGGCAGTAGTATAAAGATTCAGTTAGAAACGTGGATGTGAGTGTGCGATTGCAATAGAAAATGATGAGGATTTAACCTAAATGAGTGTAATTGTAGAGAAGGGGCAAATGCTGGAGATACACAGATGGTAGACAGGCCAGAGTCTGTTACTAATGATTATGGTTGCTGGGAGAGGGAAAGCTGTCCAGAATGAGCCTCAGGTTTCTGCCTTGTTGTCTAGATGGGCAAGTTACCTTCAACTGAGATAGAAACTCCAGGGAAATAGAATGAAACTTACAAACTTGTGTTTATGGAGGGCCATCATGTCATGTAATTTAATTCTCATAATAATAGTCCTTCACAGTAGCTAGGAATCCATTCTCAAAGAATGTAAATAAATTAATATAAGTAAGATTAACTAGGCAGTGACAGAACTTGATGTTTTCTCCTGGAATTTCATTCATCCTCTTATATATTCAGAAGGATGGTGGGGGATAAAAAATTCAGACTTAGATGCTGTGTTTGAGACCCCCTTAAAGTATCAAGTCTGCTAATGGACTGTGTATTGGAATTTGGAACTTAAGCTCAGAAAAAGGATCTGCTAATGGACTGTGTATTGGAATTTGGAACTTAAGCTCAGAAAAAGGATAAGTCTTTTGAGAGGGCCTGCTTGGGAATTGTTCACGTATGTGCTCAGTTGCTCAGTCATGTCGGGCTCTTTGTGGGACTCTAGCCCGCCAGGCTCCTCTGTCCATGGGATTCTCCAGTCCAGGATACTGGAGTGGGTTGCCATGCCCTCCTCCAGGGACTTTTCCCAACCCAGGGATTGAACCCTTGTCTCTTATGTCTCCTGCACTGGCAGATGGGTTCTTTACCTCTGGTGCGACTATTTACATATGAGGGAAACCCTGTTTACATGTGGGGACTTGTCAAACCCACATTTCATACTGTGTTTATCCGGAGGCCAAATCAAGAGTGAGAAAAGAAGAAGGCTTTAGACAGAACCCTCAGGATCATCTGCATTTAAAGGGATGGTCAAAAACAAAAATGCACAACCAGGAGAGCATACAGGGAAGTGAGGATTCAAGAGATAAAAGATAGAATGTTCTGGAAAAAAGTAGAATATCTTGAGGAAATTGTCCTTAGTGTTCAGTACAACATATAGGTCAAGTTAGGTAAGTAAGCTAAAATGTCTATTGAATTCAACATTGGCAGGGAATTGTTAGTGGCTTTAAAAAAAGGTAAGAGTCCCATTATAGTAACTTGAATAATTAATAGATGAGATAGTAAAAAATATTTATTAATATACTGTCATTCCATGTGTCAGTGTAGTAGTCCTTACCCTTTATGAATAGGTCATGAATTTTTTTTTTTTTTTTTTTAGCAGTAGCCATGGTAGATTATAATAAAAAATTTATCTTCCATCTCTAGTTTGTTCCACCTATCAGGAATGACATACTTCATAACCTACAAAATAAAGATGAGGGTACTTCATATACACCTGAATTAGAGTTATTTGAACTGTGATGTTACCAACTGAATTGACTAATCCCAGACCTATCAATTTTGAAATGAAAATGTGTTCCTGTAAATGCCCTTTCAAAGTTAAACAGCAAAGATGTTTCCATATTCCAAAGGACAGTGGTTAGAAACAATGCTTTGTTTTTGAGGTTTTTATAAATTCCATGCAGTGGGTACTTCTGTCTGTCTTGGTCCATGGAAAAGTCACTTTCTATAAGAAAGATTTGATTATGTGTTATTTGCCTTTGCAGTCAGAGAGATTGAGTTAAACTTTGCTTAGTCCTTGGTTCTGGCCATGTGATAATTACTGTCAGCTTTTCTTACCGATTTCAGTCTAAGAACAAAACTCTCCATCAAAAAACCATGGATCCATGTAAGATTAAGATTCTATTTAAAGAAGCAGGAAAGTGGGCGTTATGTTCTCAACTTCTCTTTTTAGCCCACAAGGTAGAGACCAGTTATTATTGAAATATGGTCATCAGCTGTTTCTGAGATATAAAATAAATATTATTTCCAGCAATATGTTAATTTTAAGCCAATTGTATTAGAATAAAAAGATTTGGGTGGTCCACAGATTCCCATTGTAAGCAATCTAACAAATGTCAACCTTAATCATATTTAAGAAGAGCACAGAATATGTTATTGTCTTTCGGTTTTAGCAGAGACAATGAGTTTACCTCAGGCTCACATTTACTGCGTAGTAGAGTCCCAGTTCTCTTAACCTTTTATTTTACTCTTCTCCACATTCTTCATTTGAATCATATGTAAATACTCTTCTTGCTCTCAGTGAGGCATATTGGTGTTTTTTGCTTCAGCAGTTCTCCTTTGGTAACTCATCCCATATGTTTGGTAGCCTTTGCATAATATTGTTTTGTGTGAACTCAGCTTCTGAACCCTATCTTGTATGTATCTGCCAGAATGATGCTATTTGACGTGTTTTTGTACTTATAACATCACAATCAGAAACTTTTTCATTATTTGAAGGTAAAGTGAATTTAAGTCTCATTTGCATAAGTATGTAAATGAGTATGATTTTAATATGGGTTCATTCTTTGGTTCATTACCATCTTTTAACATAGTACATTCCATTGACACATAGGAACTTGGAATGTTAGGTCCATTTATCAAAGTAAATTGGACGTGGTCAAGCAGGAAATGACAAGAGTGAACATCGACATTTTAGAAACCGATGAACTAAAATGGACAGCAATGGGCAAACTTAATTTAGATGACTATTATATCTACTACTGGGGAGAAGAATCTCTTATAAATAACAGAGTAGCCCTCATAGTCTACAGGAGTCTAAAGTTCAGTACTTGGGTGTAGTCTCACAAACAACAAGTTGATCTTGGTCCATTTCCAAGGCAAAACCATTAAACATCATAATAATCCAAGTCTATCACAATAAACTGTGGAAAATTGTGAAAGAGATGGGAATACCAGACCACCTGACCTGCCTTTTGAGAAATCTGTATGCAGGTCAGGAAGCAACAGTTAGAACTGGACATGGAACAACAGACTGGTTCCAAATAGGAAAAGGAGTTCATCAAGGCTGTATATTGTCACCCTGTTTATTTAACTTATATGCAGAGTACATCATGAGAAATGCTGGACTGGAAGAAACACAAGCTGGAATCAAGATTGCCGGGAGAAATATCAATATCCTCAGATATGCAGATGACACCACCCTTATGGCAGAAAGTGAAGAGGAACTCAAAAGCCTCTTGATGAAAGTGAAAGTGGAGAGTGAAAACGTTGGCTTAAAGCTCAACATTCAGAAAATGAAGATCATGGCATCTGGTCCCATCACTTCATGGGAAATAGATGGGGAAAGAGTGGAAACAGTGTCAGACTTTATTTTTCTGGGCTCCAAAATCACTACAGATGGTGACTGCAGCCATGAAATCAAAAGACGCTTACTCCTTGGAAGGGAAGTTATGACCAACCTAGATAGCATATTGAAAAGCAGAGACATTACTTTGCCAACAGAGGTCCGTCTAGTCAAGGCTATGGTTTTTCCTGTAGTCATGCATGGATGTGAGAGTTGGACTGTGAAGAAGGCTAAGCGCCGAAGAATTGATGCTTTTGAACTGTGATGTTGGAGAAAACTCTCGAGAGTCCCTTGGACTGCAAGGAGATCCAACCAGTCCATTCTGAAGGAGATCAGCCCTGGGATTTCTTTGGAAGGAATGATGCTAAAGCTGAAACTCCAGTCCTTTGGCCACCTTATGCGAAGAGTTGCCTCATTGGAAAAGACTCTGATGCTGGGAGGGATTGGGGGCAGGAGGAGAAGGGGACGACAGAGGATGAGATGGCAGGATGGCATCACTGACTTGATGGACGTGAGTCTGAGTGAACTCTGGGAGTTGGTGATGGACAGGGAGGCCTGGTGTGCTGCGATTCATGGGGTCGCAAAGAGTCGGACATAGCTGAGCGACTGATCTGATCTGATCTGATGCCCCAACCACTGATGTAGGAGAAGCTGAAGTTCATCAGTTCTATGAATACCTATAACACCTTCTAGAAATAACACCAAAATTCAGACTAAATTGAAGAAAGGGAAAGCCACTAGACCATTCAGGAATGACTTCAATCAAATCCCTTATGATTATACAGTGGAGATGACAATTTGATTCAAGGGATTAGGTCTCTGGTAGAAAAAGTGCCTGAAGAACTATGGATGGAAGTTCGTAACATTGTTTAGGTGGTGATGAGCCAAACTATCCCAAAGAAGAAGAAATGCAAAAATGCAAAATGGTTGTCTGAGGAGGCCTTACAAATAGCTGAACAAAGAAGAAAAGCGAAAGGCAAAGGAAAAAGAAGATACACCCAGCTGAAAGCAGAGTTCCTGAGAATAGTGAGAGGTAAGTGGGCTGTCTTAAGTGAACGATGCAAGGAAATAGAGGAGAGAAATAGAATGGGAAAGAAAAGATATCTCTTCGGGGAAACTGGAGATACCAAGGGAAAATACCATGCACAGATGGGCACAGTAAAGGACAGAAATGGTAATGACCTAAAGAAGCAGAAGAGATTAAGAAAAAGGGGCAAGAATACACAGAAGAACTATACAAAAAGGTCTTAATGACCCAGATAACCATGATGGTGTGATCACTCACCTAGAGCCAGACATCCTTAAGTGTGAAGTCAAGTGGACCTTAGAAAGCATTACTATGAACAAATCTAGTGGAGGTGATGGAATTCCTGTTGAGCTTTTTCAGCTCCTAAAAGATGATGCTGTTAAAGTGCTGCACTCAATATGTCAACATATTTGGGAAACTCAGCTGTGGCCACAGGACTGGAAAAGGTCAATTTTTATTACAATCCCAAAGAAAGGCAATGCCAAAGAATGTTCAGACTACCACACAATTGCACTCATTTCACATGCTAGCAAAGTATGCTCAAAATCCTTCAAGATAGTCTTCAGGATGTGAATCAAGAACTACCATATGTACATCTGCTTCACTGAATTCTTTGACTGTGTGGGTCACAACAAATTGTGAAAAATTCTTCAAGAGATGGGAATACCAGACCACCTGACCTGCCTCCTGAGAAACCTGTATGCAGGTCAAGAAGCAACAGTTAAAACTTGCCTTGGAACAATAGACTGGTTCCAAATAAGGAAAGGAGTACATCAAGAGTGTGTATTGTCACTCTGTTTATTTAACTTATCTGTCAGGTACATCATGAAAGATGCCAGACTGGATTAAGAACAAGCTGTAATCAACAGATTGCTGGGAGAAATATCAACAACTTCAGATGTGCATATGATACCACTCTAATGGCAGAAAGCAAAGAGAAACTAAAGAACCTCTAGATGAAGGTGAAAGAAGAGAGTGAAAAAAATTGGCTTAAAACTCAAGGTTCAAAAAACGAAGATCATGGTATCCAGTCCTATCACTTCATGGCAAATAGATGGGGAAAAAGTGGAAACAGTGACAGATTTTGTTTTCTTGGGCTCCAAAATCACTGCAGATGGTAACTGCAGCCATGAAATTGAAAGATGCTTGCTCCCTGGAAGAAAAGCTATGACAAACCTAGGCTGCATATTAAAAAGCAGAGCTATCACTTTCCTAACCAAGGTCTATATAGTCAATGCCGTTTTTTCCTGTCATCATGTACAGATGTGAGAGTTGAACCATAAAGAAGGCTGAGTCCCAAAGAATTAATGCTTTTGAACTGTGTTGTTGGAGAAGACTCTTGAGAGTCCCTTGGACTGCAAGGAAATCAGACCAGTCAATCCTAAAGAAAATCAGCCCTGCATATTCATTGGAAGGACTGATGCTAAAGCTGAAGCTCCAATCCTCTGGCCACCTGATGCGAAGAGCCGACTCATTGGAAAAGACCCTGATGCTGGGAAAGATTGAAGGCAGGAGGAGAAGGGGAAGACAGAGAATGAGATGGTTTGATGGCATCACTGACTCAATGCACATGAGTTTGAGCAAGCTCTGGGAGATGGTGAAGGACAGGGAAGCCAGGTGTGCTATATTCCACTGGTTCACAAAGAGTCAGACACAACTTAATGACTGAACAACAACTCATTAATAAATAGTCAATTTGTCATTGCTAGACATTGTACATAGAGTAAACCAACAATCTGGGCATTGCAGAGCTGGGGCCTGCATTCCATACTTTTTTTCCTTCTCATCTCACCTTTCAGAGCTTCCTATAATGAGATGAAAAGAAGAAAAAGACTGTTTTTTTTTTTTTTTTTAAATCTGTAGGTAGTTTTGCAATGCTTATTAGCTTTAGAGAGAACTGAATAAAGGGTCTCCTGGAGTTGAAATTATGGGCCTTGGTTGAATTCAGAGATAGTTTTTCAAATATTAGGAGCTACCATTTCAGTCACTTGTGTTCAGACTGCTTAGCCTCATAAATGTAATGAAATATTAATATTGGGCATTTCCTTTCATGCAGTCACTCATTTAGTAAATATTTACAAGTTCCTACTATGTGCTAGTCACTGTCTGTACCTCTTTTGAGGTTCACTGTCTTATGGTGTAAGACGGTGAGACACCATAAACAGAAATTATATCAAGCGGTATGAAAAGCGTTATAGAGAAAAATGAACTAGGGTAAGAAAGTAGAAAGGTATGGGAGGGGTATTTTCAGATGGATGATCAGGTCTGGATCTAGAGGAGAGAGCAGTGAGCAGTGACTTGAAGTGAGATTCTAATTCCCTGCCCAAGAATTGAACCTGGGTATTTTCATTGCTTTAAAATTTCCCACCCAGAAATGCCCTTCTGGAGTCTGCTTCAAAATCCAAGAAGTGTTTCCAGAAGGAAAACATGAAGGAAGGATCAACTCTTTTAAAAGAATATAGTCACTGTAAAGTAGAAGTTAGAATCATGAGTTTCCAGCAAGAAGCCTTGTTTCTCAACATTTTTTTTCTCTGTCAAGTGCCCTGAGAAATTTATCTGAAGCATTAAATAATTGTCTAATTTTAAATATTGCAATGGTTGCCATTTCCTCTAGGACAAAATCTGAACTTGGCAGTGCAGCTTGCTGGAGCCTTCGTAACCCCATTTCTTTTTTTTTTTTTTTTAATCAAAGGATAGTTGCTTTGCAATATTGTGTTGGTTTCTGTCATACAGCAACATGGATCAGCCATAGATATACATATGTCCCTTCCCTCTCCGACCTCCCTCCCACCTCCCACCCCATCCCACCTTCCTAGGTTGTCACAGAGCATGGCATTTCTACCCCCATCTGCTGCCTCCTCAATATCCAAGTCTCCCCACCATGGGAAGTCGTTGTATTTCAAATATTACAGTGGACTTGGTGGTACAGGTACTTCCTGTTGTGGAGATATATACCCAGGGATGACTCCTTGACCCAAGGGGCTCTCTCTGTAGGTAGCCCTTGACCTTTATAAATTCATCATGGTCTAGAGTCTGATATGTAGACTTATGGATTCAGATTCTTTTCACACCAAGGATGGATATGTCCCATAATGAGCAGATTCATTTGAACTAGGGACATATAATCATCCATTTAAGTATTTAGTGAGGACAACTGGAACCAGACGGTGAGCTTGATAACAGGGAAACAGTGGTGAATAAGGTAAATGTGATCCCCAGCGTATAAAACCTACAGTCTGGCTGGTCAGTGGGAGTACCGAGTGGGATGTTCTGCTTGTCCTGGGTGTGGGAGCAAGGCTGAGAGAGGCAGGGGCTTATTGATCTTTAAGCTTGGATGTTTCGCTGGAGGAACTGGAAGAGGTTAAGTTTGGTACCAGCAATCAGGAGAGGGGGAGAGAGAAAGTGCTGACAGAAGACATCGGAGAAGCAGGCAGGACCTAGCAACAGAGCCAGGAAAACTTCTGAGCCATGTAAGGAGTATTGGCTTAGACACAGATGCCTTGTGATGTCTATCATGCTTTATGCTTAAGGAGGAGAGGGATGTGAATAGATTTGTGTCTTAATATGATATGAGACTACCATGAAACTTTCTCAAAATTTTAATATTTCTCAAATAGTAAAAGTATTACTATTAATACACTAGACCTCTCATGCCAGTATTATTTTCCCCCTGGAAAGTCATAAAGGAAACCATTTTCTTCCTTTCTTGAACACCCAAACCAGGAGGTTACACACGTAAATATTCACCGTTCGTAATGGCAAACAGATTTAAAATGTTCACTAAGGAAATAGCTGACGTGCCCACCCGTAGAGTTTAAAAGCTGGAATATTCATGTGGCAGGATGCTAAAGAAGCTTAAATGAATGCATTATATAATTAACTCACCAACCTAGTAGTCTCAGAAATATAAAGTGAAAATAGCAAGTCACAGATAACACATTCAGTATACTTTATATTAATAAAATTTTAAAGGAAACAGTATGTTATTTAGAGATATGTACATATATAAAAAACTATAAAGAATAATCATGAATAATCGTGGTCATTGTATCTATTCTTGCTATTTTTATGACTTTCCTGTGTAATGGTTATGTAGTGTTCATGCTGTTGTGTTTCAAATGTGTATCTTATACATCTTAGAAGAAGCCAGTTTTTATACTGGTGAGCTGAATAACATGTTCACTAAGAATATGGATTCTGGAGTCAGATAAAATTTGGTTCAGATTTTACCTTTCAATGATTGTGAAATTGTTCAAGGTGGTTAGGATATTATATATATATATATATATATCACTGAGCAAAATAGACAAAAATTCCTGACCTTTTGCAGTTTACATTCTAGCTGTTAGAAATAAATTGTTAGGAATTTTCATTAAAATGGTGAGCTCCCTGGAATATTAGGCTCTGTGTTTTATTCCTCTTTGTATATCTGGCACCTAAATCTGACACACAGTAAATATGTTTATGGAATTTAATTGCCTAGTAAATGAGCATTGTACTTTGTACTTCTGTGGAACAAAAGAAATACAAATTGCTTCAGCTTTTCTCAATCACAGTTATAACCTCAAATCAAAGACCAGCCTTCTTAGAGCTTCACTCATTGATCTTAGCAGCTCCTGAACCACAGATAGAAACTGAACCGTAGTGTGATCTTTGAATAACTGAATAATTGAGATGCGTAAACACTGTTAATACTATGTAAGCATTTTTATAGCCTTCAATTTTTGAATTTTATTTTTTCTCTCAAATCTTGGAGGCTAATTATTTTACAATATTGTATTGGTTTTGCCATACATCAACATGACTCCACCACGGATGAACACATGTTCCCCATCCTGAACCCCCCTCACACCTCCACCCCATACCATTCCTCTGGGTCATCCCAGTGCACTCGCCCCAAGCATCCTGTATCCTGCATTGAACCTGGACTGGCAATTCGTTTCTTATAAGATATTATACATGTTGCATCTCCATCCTCCCAAATCATCCCACCCTCACCCTCTCCCACAGAGTCCAAAAGACTGTTCTATACATCTGTGTTTCTTTGGCTGTCTCTCATACAGGGTTATCATTACCATCTTTCTAAATTCCATATATATGTGTTAGTATGAGGTTTGTGAGATTGTACAGGAGACAGGGATCAAGACCATCCCCATGGAAAAGAAATGCAAAAAAGCAAAATGGCTGTCTGGGGAGGCCTTAGAAGTAGCTGTGAAAAGAAGAGAAGCGAAAAGCAAAGGAGAAAAGGAAAGATATAAACATCTGAATGCAGAGGTCCAAAGAATAGCAAGAAGAGATAAAAAAGCCTTCCTCAGCAATCAATGCAAAGAAATACAGGAAAACAACAGAATGGGAAAATTAGAGATACCAAGGGAACATTTCATGCAAAGATGGGCTCGACAAAGGACAGAAATGGTATGGACCTAACAGAAGCAGAAGATATTAAGAAGAGGTGGCAAGAATGCACAGAAGAACTGTACAAAAAAGATCTTCACGACCCAGATAATCACAATGATGTGATCACTGAGTTAGAGCCAGATATCCTGGAATGTGAAGTCAAGTGGGCCTTAGAAAGCATCACTACGAACAAAGCTAGTGGAGGTGATGGAATTCCAGTTGAGCTCTTTCAAATCCTGAAAGATGATACTGTGAAAGTGCTGCACTCAATATGCCAGCAAATTTGGAAAACTCAGCAGTGGCCACAGGACTGGAAAAGGTCAGTTTTCATTCCAATCCCAAAGAAAGGCAATGCCAAAGAATGCTCAAACTACCACACAATTGCACTCATCTCACATGCTAGTAAAGTAATGCTCAAAATTCTCCAAGCCAGGCTTCAGCAATACGTGAACGGTGAACTTCCTGATGTTCAAGCTGGTTTTAGAAAAGGCAGAGGAACCAGAGATCAAATTGCCAACATTCGCTGGATCATGGAAAAAGCAAGAGAGTTCCAGAAAAAACATCTATTTCTGCTTTATTGACTATGCCAAAGCCTTGGACTGTGTGGATCACAATAAACTGTGGAAAATTGTGAAAGAGATGGGAATACCAGACCACCTGATCTGCCTCTTGAGAAATCTGTATGCAGGTCAGGAAGCAACAGTTAGAACTGGACATGGAACAACAGACTGGTTCCAAATAGGAAAAGAAGTACATCAAGGCTGTATATTGTCACCCTGCTTATTTAACTTCTATGCAGAATACATCATGAGAAACACTGGACTGGAAGAAGCACAAGCTGGAATCAAGATTGCTGGGAGAAATATCAATCACCTCAAATATGCAGATGACACCACCCTTATGGCAGAAAGTGAAGAGGAACTCAAAAGCCTCTTGATGAAAGTGAAAGTGGAGAGTGAAAACGTTGGCTTAAAGCTCAACATTCAGAAAACGAAGATCATGGCATCTGCTCCCATCACTTCATGGGAAATAGATGGGGAAAGAGTGGAAACAGTGTCAGACTTTATTTTTGGGGGCTCTGAAATCACTGCAGATGGGGACTGCAGCCATGAAATTAAAAGATGCTTACTCCTTGGAAGGAAAGTTATGACCAACCTAGATAGCGTATTGAAAAGCAGAGACATTACTTTGCCAACAAAGATCCGTCTAGTCAGGGCTATGGTTTTTCCAGTGGTCATGTATGGATGTGAGAGTTGGACTGTGAAGAAGGCTGAGCACCGAAGAATTGATGATTTTGAACTATGGTGTTGGAGAAGACTCTTGAGAGTCCCTTGGACTGCAAGGAGATCCAACCAGTCCATTCTGAAGGAGATCAGCCCTGGGATTTCTTTGGAAGGAATGATGCTAAAGCTGAAACTCCAGTCCTTTGGCCACCTCATGCGAAGAGTTGCCTCATTGGAAAAGACTCTGATGCTGGGAGGGATTGGGGGCAGGAGGAAAAGGGGACGACAGAGGATGAGATGGCTGGATGGCATCACCGACTCAATGGATATCAATGGATATGGAAATATCTAGATTGGGTTTCAAAGATAAAAGAAAAATTAAAATAATCTAAATTTTTATGCTGGCTGACATGTCTTCAGAAATTTACAAGTTTCTTGAATTCATTATGGAGTTTCTTAATTGGGTCAATGAATAGCAAACTACATGATTAAAACATGTTAAATTCACTCATAAACAGATATGTCTAGCTAAACCAACTCAAAAATGTTTTGTTGCCAGGATACCTAATTCTCATGTTGTTCTTAGAACTGTAGTATCTCAGGAATGTGTGACTAAAAGTTGCAGACACTCAGATTGAGTAAGTCACTGATGGAAGAGAAAAGAAAAACAAAGTCCAAAAGCCTCAAGCCAATTAAAAAATCAACAAACAAGAAAAATCACTTAGAAAAACTTCTGCACAAACCCTAGGCCTGCCTAGACTATACCTCATGTTGATGTACATTACTAAAGCTTTTGATTGTGTGAAACAGTATTACTAGATCTTTTATAACGACCTATTTCTCGAATATTATTTCTTAGATCCCTAAGACAAGGTGTTCTTACCTTTAAAAAAAATGTTTTTTTTACCATGCTGCTGCTGCTAAGTCACTTCAGTCGTGTCCGACTCTGTGCAACCCCACAGACGGCAGCCTACCAGGCTCCCCCGTCCCTGGGATTCTCCAGGCAAGAACACTGGAGTGGGTTGCCATTTCTTCCTCCCAATGTATAAAAGTGAAATGTGAAAGTGAAGTCGCTCAGTCGTGTCCGACTCTTAGCCATCCCATGGACTGCAGCGCACCAGGCTCCTCCGTCCATGGGATTTTCCAGGCAAGAGTACTGGAGTGGGGTGCCATTGCATATATACCTCTTATTAGGGCTTCCCTGGTGACTCGGAGGTTAAAGCGTCTGCCTGCAATGTGGGAGGTCTGGATTTGATCCCTGGGTCGGGAAGATCCCCTGGAGAAGGAAATGGCAACCCACTCTAGTATTCTTGCCTGGAGAATCCCAAGGAACAGAGGAGCCCAGTGGGCTACAGTCCACGGGGTTGCAAAGAGTCAGACACGACTGAGCGACTTCACTTGACCTCTTATTAAGCTTCATAAACAGCAGAATTATTGTTGATTTCTGTCTCTCACTTCCTGTGTCTAATGTCCCTCCCTCCACAAACTTGATTCAAATTATTGTCCTGATTTTTTAATTAATTTATTTTAAAAATTTTTATTGAAATACAGTTGATTCTAAAAAACTTCTTATTGGTGTGTTAAAAATGAATTACTTTTGTCTTTTGAATTTGAGGAACCTTTTTTGACATTCCATTTATGAAATGTAAAAAATAAAAAGATAAATATGTAAATGTCCTTCTAGTTCTCCAAAAAGGGAAAGGAAATGCAATTTATCAATTTTCTGCTGTGCTGGACACACTGTGTATTTAATTTTCACCATATCCCTGTGAGATCCATATTCTTCTGTGTATTTTATAGACAAAGAAACCAGCCTCAGAGGACATAGCTTGTCAAAGACCACCCAACTTGCATTGCTGAATTCAGGATTAGAACTCAGACCTCCCGGAGAAGTCAAAGCCCAATTCTTCCAATCGTTGCAAAATAATAAAATCTCCAAGTTATTTGGAGAATAAGTATGGAATTGTAGGAGCTATTGTTTTCCTCAGGGATCTTGGTTGAAGTGACATTAAG
Source organism: Bos indicus x Bos taurus (assembly GCF_003369695.1). Classification (NCBI taxonomy): domain Eukaryota; kingdom Metazoa; phylum Chordata; class Mammalia; order Artiodactyla; family Bovidae; genus Bos; species Bos indicus x Bos taurus. Next base: position 85,721,693 of record NC_040085.1, on the reverse strand, counting down.
CCTGGTTTAAAAAAAAAAAAAGAGTTAAGCAAAAAAGAAAAAGGAAGAATTGGGATTACTTATTGACAGGCTACATTTGTATTTTTAGTTTCCATCTTTAGCACAAAAAAATTCATTTGTGTCATCCAAAAATCTTATTCCAGCATTTTAAAATCTCCCTTTATGTTAATTTCATTCTCAGCCTGGCTCTCTCTTAAGTAGAGGCAACATGGCCGCAGTAGCTTGTAGGCTTCTTACATCCGTAGTAAAGAAAGCCTTACTTCTCAGTAGCTGCAGGAAAAGGCCTGGGACTGATGTGCCTTGATGTTGATTCACCTGCTACCCTTAGACTATTTCCGGTTGTGGCACTCTTATTGACCAGGTTTCAGTGACTTGTCCAAAGCTAAAGCAGACAGTGGGGTTCACCCCACTACAGCTGTATAGGGTGGTGTAGAGAGGGGTAGTCACCACAGCAAAACCTGGGCACCGTCTTTAGGGAAAAAGAGAAAATGGATCCTGGATAGGCAAAAAGAATACATGTCCTTTGTAACTGTATTTTATGTTGGAAATTGAACCTATTAATTAAAGCCTTGTCATAGTTTGAAACTGGTATGTCTAAACCAGACGTACTGAAAGAAATTCTCTTTTCTTCAGCTTCATTACATGTAGCCTTTTTCACAGGGTGCTCCTCCTAGTTTGGTGCTTGATTCTGTGTCTAAAGGCATGCAACCAAACTAAAGAAAATGTACATTATTTCAAAAACAGAAGACAGTGCCAATAAACATATCTGTAGTGCGTCCAAATGAGGGAGATTCACTATTTAGGATATACAGATGCATTAATCTATGTTTCTAAATAAAACCTCAGGCATATGTCCATATTCATCTACTTACTATTCAAATGGAAAGTTCCCTTTGGAGGTTAGTTTGATCTGTCAAACCACCATATGGGTCTCTAGCAGTATAAAGTTCTCTAAATTTTCCACCCTTGCAATCTAAGCTTTTTCACAAGGGTGTTTACTCCTGGGAACTAAACTGCCTTCAGTAGAGCTGTGCTGAGGAGATTTTGAACATGGTTTAAACACACACACAGCCTGAGCAAGGTAAATGTGTTAGGTTACTTGAAAAACCCTTAAGGGAAACTGAATGCAATCTCCAGTATGGGACTTTCATTTTATAGCTGAGTGGGGTTATTGCTCTAGTTCTGTTCTATTACATCTATCTAACACCAAAATAATCTGAGTGGGCAGACACTGTTTTTTACTTTATTAAATAAGCTTTTTCAAGATGGACTTCAAATTATTTTTCTGTTTTCATTTCTCTAATTTTCTTTTTCCAAAACTGCTCTTGAATGAGATAATTTCTGAATATTTCTACTAAATGAAATTGAAATATATATATATATGATTTATTGCACTTGCACCAGCAGATCTACAACAGATGATATTCATTTAGTGCACTCTTTATTCATAGATTTACCCATCAAATGTTAGTAGAACATCTACAGTGTCTGCAGCAGCACTGTTAATGAGTTGCTGTACACAGATAAATATTTCAGTACTTGATGCTTACTTCAAGCTTAAGCTTGAGTATTTAATTGCATCTGGAAGTCTTTTGATAAAATCCTTACAGTTTCTTGTTTTTCCATTACATTCTTAAGCAGAGCATGCTGAACATATATGTTAGGACTTGGGTCAATTTTTACCACCCTCGATGATTGTATTCTGACATCCTAATTGTCCTCAGCATTAACTGAGACGATTTTGCCACTTGTTCTGTACCCTGCACCAACATTTCCTTTGTCTCTTTTCTTTATAATTCTGAAATGCTGTTTCGTCCAGTGATCCCAATGTGTTCTGTTCCGAGTTCCTCAGAGTTTCCACGTGTCCAAGTGTGGTTGACTTCCTTAAGTATACTTTGACCTAAAAAATTACTTGGATGGGATTTTATGAAATATAAAAGCCATCGTGCATGCCGAGTCTCTTCAGTTGTGGCTGACTCTTTGTGACCCCGTGGACTGTAGCCTGCCAGTCTCCTCTGTCCACAATATTCTCCAAGCAAGAGTGCTAGGGTGGGTTGCCAGTTCCTCCTCCAGGGGATCTTCCTGACCCAAAGATTGAGCCCATGTCCCTAAGTCTCCTGTATTGACTGGCAGGTTCCTTGGGAAGCCCATAAAAGCCATTACACTCTGAGAAAAGCCTTGAGGATTTCACCTGTGAATAAAATGTATGATTCTCTGGATGCACAGATTTTAGGGCAGCTGTTTTGACTTCTTACATCGTTCTCCCCATCCCTCAATCTCATGTGTGTATGTGTGTTGGAGGAAAGGTCAAATGGATGTCTTTGGAGAGATGATATTGCTTTCTTGTCATGACTAGGCTCAAAATGTTGAGACCATACCTGTAAATTAGGTATTTAGAGAAGGAAATGTATTCTAATAATTTCTAAAATTATTTTCTTTCTCAGATGAGTATTTTCAGTATAAAAATTTGAGACATAACTTACAAGAAAGTTCTCAATTGTTAGTCAACAAATGCATTCATAGGATTTGCTTTAGGAAGAGAAAAGTTGCCTGGATTTAGACCCTGACTACTTGTCATTTTGATTTGTTTATTTCTCTCATTATGGAATACATAAATATAAAATGCAGAATCAAATTCTTCATATCTTGATTTCTCAGAAGCCAGATACTGAACTCAATAAAAGTCAAGGTGAAAAGGTGCAGGACCGGTTAGTACCTACTGGTGAAAGTAGGAATAAATATCAATAGTTCCTGTATTAATTTCTTAACAGCTGTAACAAATAGCCACACGGTTGGTTGCTTAAAACAACACAAATTTATTCTCTTACAATTCTGGAAGTCTGTGATCAGTTTCATTTGGTTAAAGTCGAGGTGTCCACAGGGGCTGGTTCTTTCTGGAAGGTCTGAGAGGAGAAGTCGTTTTCTTGCCTGTTTCAGCTTCTAATGATTGTCTGTATCCCTTTCTTGTCCTTTCCACCGTCATCAGAGTACATTACTCTAGTCTCTGCTTCCTTCATCATGGACTGGCTTTTCCTCTTCTGTAGAAGAATATCCGTCTGCCTCCTTCTTAACAAGGACACTTGTGATTATATTTCGGGTACATCTAGATAATCCAGGACAGTGTCTTCATCTCAAAATCCCGTGAAGTCCTTTTTACCATGTGAAGTAGTATATTCACAGGTTCTAGGAACTAGGACCTAGATATCTTTAGGGGCCATTATTCAGCCTACCATAGCTCCTTTTTAGTATTTTGTGACCCTTAAGAATAATACAGGTAGCACTTAGATTTTGGTATGAATGAGAGAACTAATAACGTGAAGTCTCTCAGTTGTGTCTGACTCTTTGTGACCCCATGAGCAACTTCACTTTATTAGTTCTCTCAAGGACTTCATAGATTACAGGGATTTTGAGATGAAGACATTGTTCTGGATTATCTAGATGAGCCCGAAATATAATCACAAGTGTCCTTGTTAAGAAGGAGGCAGATGGATATTTGTCTACAGAAGAGGAAAAGCCAGCGTGATAAAGGAAGCAGAGACTAGAGTAATGTACTCTGAGGATGGTGGAAAGTCACTTCTAGAAGGAAATTATTTTAATATGTGTTTCTTTAATACGAAATAGAATATCAAACTTTTATATACTTTCTTTCCTTAAAAAATGATATTGCTTTTGTATATTGAAGATTCAAAGGAATAGTAATTGAATTTATTTAGATAATCAATTCCAGTCTTTTAGATTACTGGTTTGTGAACCCACTGACCTCTTGAAAATCTGATGAAAGTTCAACTGAGTCCACAGAAAAAAGCATGTAAAAGCCAGTATGTACAGCTTCCAAAGTCAAGAATTCAGGGAACCCCTAAAAACTAGCCTTTGATTCTAAATACAGGTGTATAGGTCCAAGATTCAGAATTCCTGCATCAGATATAGGGTTGGGTGTCTCTTGTTATAAAACTCAGCTCAAATCAGTGTATCTATATTTTCAGATATATGTTGCTTTCAACTCACATGTATGCAAATCAAAGGTTATTAGTCTGTTGTGAAGCTACTCAAAAAGAAAAATACATATGTTATTGTGTATGCACTTTACATGAGCTGATGGTTTTAACTGCTTTGCTCATGCTTTCAGTTGTTGTACACATTTATTATGCTCTACAATTTAATCTTATATTCCTCTTGTAATTTTGAAGAATAAAATCAAATGGTTTATGAAGTCACTAAACTCTGTTTCTTGGATCCACAGGCCAATTCAGGCTCTCAGCATGTTTTTGTGTAGCCCATGAATAAGAATAATTGTTATATTTTTAGAGGTCAAAAAAAGATCAAAGGAAGGGGATTCCCTGGCAGTCCAGTGTTAGGACTCCCATGCTTCCACCTAGGGAGGGGCCAGGTTCTATCCCTGGCCTGGGAACGAGGATCCTGCAAGCCACCTAGTATGGCCAGAAAAAAAAAAAAAAAAAAAACCTCAAAAGTAGAAAAGTATTTTGTGGCACATAAAATTCAAAGTTCAGTGTTCATAATATGAAGTTTTTATAATAACACAGCTATGCTCATTTGTGTATGTATTGTCTAAGGCTGCTTTCCCACTATAATAGATGAGTTAAAAGAGAAAGAGACCGTAAATGAAAAAGAGACCATACAACCAGCAAATCTAAAGTAGTTCTTATCTGATAGTTTATAGAAAAAGCTTCTTGACCTCTGCTCTAGTTCAGCATTGATTTCACCAAATGTTTACTAAGTACCTCCTGTGACCTAGGCTTCCCTTGTGGCTCAGCTGATAAAGAATCCGCCTGGGTTGGGAAGATCCCCTGGAGAAGGGAAAGGCTCACTCCAGTATTCTGACCTGGAGAATTCTATGGACTGTGTAGTCCATGGGATTGTAAAAAGTTGGACACGGCTGAGCGACTTTCACTCACTTTCTTTCACTTTCCTGTGTACTAAGAGCCATGTGACATTCCAGTTTCCTATTCTTCTATTTCATGCTGTTGGCAAATACATTTTGTTATATAAAATATGAGTTGTAACATTTTATATTTCTGACCAGAGCTGATGAAACTTGAGACAGACAATGCTTCAAACCTTAATACATGAAATTGGCAAGGGATAGGGCAGCTTGGAGGTTCATTTCAATGAAAAAGTGTTTAAAAGATGCCATCTTAGTCTAAAGGTAAAAGACAAAAACAAAAAACCCGAAACAAAACCAAAGAGCACTCCAATACAGATACCTATTTTTAGCTGCATAAATCATGCCGTAAACAGCCCCCTAAAGTCTATCACCACATCTGTGTGCACAGATTTTTCCTTTACCCCATTGTACCTGTCAACTTTAATTTTGAAAGCTAGGCAGGGAAATTCCGTTCTCTGACTTCTGCCCTTCTGCTGCAGCCTTATAAGAAATGAGCAGCTGGGGAGGGGAGAGGCCAAGCATGAACACACCTGCCCACGAAAGAAGTGGAAGTCAAAGGTCTAATTTTAGCCTTCACTCTCCTGGGGATATGGTCACAGTCACTAACAGGAATTGTTTTGAAATTAATAAACAACATACTGTAACATATGAGTCATTAAAGAAAAAAGCATGATTTTATGCAATGTTGAATGGAAAAAGAAAAACACCCTTACAAATAACAGAGGGATTGAGTTATCAGTGAAAAATGCTGAGGATGGAGATCCTTTGAAGCCAAAGCAAAAAAGTATAGCCCAGCAGATGGGAGCTTGACATTCGAGAAATAAGAAAACTAATACATTTCAAGGACTAATCTAAAATTTAACTTGTTTTTATTTAGTCTTTGTGATTTTTCGTAAATGTATGTTTTTGGCTGCTTAGTGTACTACCATCTTTCAAACAGGTTTACAAGATTTTGCTTCATCTGCAGACTTTGCTTTAAAAAGCATCTAATAACATCTCTCATTCTTTCATCTATACTTCTGATCACTGATGGAACCATCGTTAGAATAAAAACACAATGTTTACGAAGAACAACACAGCTTTTTGGTATATATATTTTTCATTATAAGCTCTTCTACAATCAAAAATTCTTAGACAAACCAAATAGATTTTTAAGAGGAAAGAGAATACATTAAACATTTTAAATCTGGTTTTCCTTCAGTTCAGTTGGTCAGTTGTGTCTGACTCTTTGCAACCCCATGAACCACAGCACACCAGGCCTCCCTGTCCATCACCAGCTCCCAGAGTTTATTCAAACTCATGTCCATCGACTCGGTGATGCCATCCAACCATCTCATCCTCTGTCATCCCCTTCTCCTCCCGCCTTCAATCTTTCCCAGCATCAGGGTCTTTTCCAATGAGTCAATTTTTCCCATGAGGTGGCCAAAGTTTTGGAGTTTCAGCTTCAACATCAGACTTTCCAATGAATATTCAGGATTGATTTCCTTTAGAATGGACTGGTTGGATCTCCTTGCAGTCCAAGGGACTCTCAAGAGTCTTCTCCAACACCGCAGTTCAAAAGCATTGATTCTTTGGCTTTCAGCTTTCGTTATAGTCCAACTCCCACATCCATACGTAACTACTGGAAAAACCATAGCTTTGACTAGATGGACCTTTGTCAACAATGTCTCTGCTTTTTAATATATTGTCTAGGTTGATCATAGCTTTGCTTCCAAGGAGCAAGCGTCTTTTAATTTCATGGCTCCAGTCACCATCTGCAGTGAAGGCAATGGCACCCCACTCCAGTACTCTTGCCTGGAAAATCCCATGGACGGAGGAGCCTGGTAGGCTGTAGTCCATGGGGTCACTAGGAGTCGGACACAACTGAGCGACTTCATTTTCACTTTTCACTTTCATGCATTGGAGAAGGAAATGGCAACCCACTCCCGTGTTCTTGCCTGGAGAATCCCAGGGAAAGGGGAGCCTGGTGGGCTGCCGTCTGTGGGGTCGCACAGAGTTGGACACGACTGAAGCGACTTAGCAGTAGCAGCAAAATAAAGTCTGTCACTGTTTCCCCTCGTATTTGCCGTGAAGTGATGGGACCGGATTCCTTGATCTTAGTTTTTTGAATGTTGAGCTGTAAGCCAGCCTTTTCACTCTCCTCTTTCACTTTCATCAAGAGGCTCTTTAGTTCTTCACTTTCTGCAATGAGAGTGGTATCGTCTCCATGTCTGAGGTTATTGATGTTTCTCCCAGCAATCTTGATTCCAGCTTGTGCTTCATCTAGCCCAGCGTTTCTCGTGCATATAAATTAAATGTAAGTTATAAGTTAAGTAAGCAGGGTGACAATATACAGCCTTGACGTACTCCTTTCCCTATTTGAAACCAGTCTGTTGTTCCATGTTCAGTTCTAACTGCTACTTCCTGACCTGCATACAGATATTGTTTTTAAACCTACTTAAATTAGTTATTATTGTTAATCATGATGCTCATTTAGATTTACCCATATATTTATCATTTTCATTGTTCATCATTGTCCCTTTGACCCTGGTCTTTTTTTCTAGGCCGAGAGAGTGGTAAATTCTTTGTCTTGGAAATGTCTTTTATTTTGCCTTAATTATTAAATGATTGTATCTGAGTAAAGAATTCTAGGCTAACACTTCCATTATCTCAATACTTGAAAGATATCTTACTATTTTCCAGTTTCTCTTTTCTTGCTGTTATGTATCTTTGTCCAGCCAAATTGTAACTTCTTTACAAATAAGTTTTCTTATATTTTTCATCCCTCTAAGAATTTTTTGCCAGTGTAGTCTGCAGTGTTACCATTTTATGTATTTAGTATAGGCTTATTTTTATTTTGCTTGATTCTCTCTGATTATTTAATCGTAGAATTCCAGCTAGAGAAGATTCTTAACTATTCTAGAATTACTTCTCTTTTCTACTTTTGGCCAACTAATAAAACTCCCATTAGCCACATGTTGGATTTTCTCATCCTCCTCTTAATGTACTTTTACTGCTATTTAGTATCTTTTCATCCCCTGTGCTATAGTCTGTGTAATTGCTTTAGGCAGTTCTTACAATTTACCAGTTCTTTTTTTCACCAATGTCTAAAATGTATCTATTGAAATTTTAATTGCAATGGCTGTTATTTTTCATTTCTAGAAGTTACTCTTCATGTTTTCTATTCCTTCCTGTGTGTCTTTAAATAACTGAAAACTTATTGGCTTTTCAGCTATTGTATTATCTTAAGTTTTGGGGCTTTCCATCGTCCTTTTTTTTTTTTTTAATTTTTGTGGAACAACAACAACAACGTTTTTTTAAATGGGCATTTGACAATATCTGGCACTTGAAAATTTCTCTAAAGAACAGTTTTACTTAGAAGTAAAACAGTTTACTTCCTTCATATGCCTCAAAAGAATCCTTAACCCAGGATCAGTTTTTTAATTGAATTTCTTAAGTGTATCACTCACAAACCTTTGTAGGCAATGTGCATTTTCATTCCAAAGCAGTATACAGCAGAGGAGCCCTCGTCAGACATAAGCTTTTCTATCTTTTTCCTGGGTCAGGAAAGATTGTTTTTTAGAGTCCTTTTCATAAATGATTAAGCTCTTAGAGCCCTGCTATTCAAAATGTGTACTGTTGACTAGAAGCATCAGCATTACCTAGGAGCTTGAGAGATGCAAATTTCCAGACCTGCTGAGTTAGAATCTCTGGAGGTGGATTGAAGAATCTGAGTTTTCATATGCTCTCCAGGTGATTCTTCTAGAAGTTACAGTTTGGCACATGTGGCCTTAAAGAGTTCAGTATCGTGCAGGAATCTCAGTTCCAGCTTCTTGCATCATTCAGAATTGGTTAAGACCTACTTCCTGTCACTTGCTGGGTCTTAGAATCCCAAATTGCAGCTCTTAGGGCCTCCCCTGAAATCCAGTCCCCACCTCAGGTCTGCTACAGCAGCAGCTTGCTTGTACCACTCGGTTTCACTGAACTCTTTATGCATCTGGGGACTTCCTTTTTTTCCCCTTGTCTATTTGTTTTACTCAGAATTTCAAGATGTGTCAGTAAGAAGACTTTGAGCTTAGCAGTCTTGTTGCCAGAAGGCCTTAGGTAAATTATTCATGTTGTATACTGATATTATCTTGGATGGTGAATATGCATTGTGGTGATGGTGTTTAGTTGCTAAGTCATGGCTGACTCTTTGTGGCCCCATGGACTGTAGCCCTCCAGGCTTCTCTGTTCCTGGGATTTCCCAGGCAAGAATACTGGAGTGATTTACCATTTCCTTCTCCAGGGGATCTTTCTAAACCCAGGGATTGAACCTGTGTCTCCTGCATTGCAGGTGGATTGCTTACTGCTGTGCCACTGTGGTTTGTTTTAAATTTGGAAATGGAGGTTGGATATTTGGGCTTCAGTCTTCTCTATATTATAGTAGATACTTTGTAACATCTACTGTAATTGCTTAATGATTGCAGGTTCTTTAGATTTTACCTCCAAAATTATATGGGGATAAAAGTGAAGCAAAGGTTTTCATGTAGTGTCTTTTAGAAAATAAAAAGTAAATGGGCGTACTGAACTTATATTTCTTGCATATTACAGATTGGAATCAAGATAATTTCTCTCAAGAACACCTATTATGATTTAGGATATAAACTAAATGCTTTACCGTGCACCTAATTAAATCCTCAGAAACAGTCCATTCTCAGTTTATGTATTAAAAAACCAAAACACACAGAGGGTAAGTACCTTTCCCAGATCACATGGCTGTTACATGAAGTGAGATTTGAACCCATACAGCCCAACTACACAGCAGATGCTTTAACCAGCACGCTGCACTTCATTTTAGAAAAGGAAAACAACATCTGCAAAAATATGCTTTGTGTGTCATATTAGGTGCTTTCTCCTATTTTCTGTTTAATGCTTATACTAATCCTGTGAATAGTTATTACAGGTCACCCCATCCTTTTATGTTTTTCAAAAGGTAATTTTCACATATGTTAAATATTTTGCCTCAGTGAATCAAAGTTGAATTTGAACCCAGATCCTTTTGCTGCCCAAAAGGTAACAAGGCTGACTGCCTTAGTTCAAAATCTGTTCCTCTGTGGTTATTGATTGCAAAATTGCCAGCCCAGCTACTGAAAGTTTTTTAGTTTAGGGGACTGAATTCCACCAGGCCCTATGGTTAACAGAATCTCTGGACGGTGTTCCAGGAAGTCTGCAGCCTTGGTTCTGTGTAGACCGGACAGTGGGCGCCACTGCCTGTGTCACCTATGCTGCCCAGGCTTCAGTTCTCTCATTTTCTGTTTTTGAACTTTATTATCTATAAATGTCCTTGTGGCTCTGACATTCTACTTCAACAGCGGTAGTTATAATAATTTAGGTTTTAAAAACCACAGATGGTTGGTCTAATGATTCAATCCAGTTTTGCTCCTCCTTCCTGAACGAGCCTCCGTATTATACTCTGTGATCTGTAGTCGTGTGTGTTTATGAGTTTGGACGTCCTGTGTGAACTCATCTGCTCTTTGCTTCTTAAGACTCTTGTTAGCATCCATCATCATGATTAGAAATGCAAACGCCTGATCTTTGAAATACTTTTCTCACATTTGATAAAAATCATTTGAATCTGAATAATTTAACATAATGGAGAAAAGCGCAGGTTATTAGTCCATCCTGAATCAGATGTCCAGTTTTGCTAATTCCTAGTTGTCAAGGTTTGTTTCTCTTTCAACCCATTTCCTTCTCTGGTATATGGGCAAAGTAATCATCTCTCCACGATTGGGTGCAAATTTAACAGGAAATGCATGGGCAACCTTAGCACAGTGTCTGGAGCCCTGTAAGCATTCATAAACTCTAGCTGTTACTGTTGTCACTGTGATAATCTCTGTTAAGCAGCTTTGCTTTGTGTTGAAGTTCTCATTGAATGAACTAGCAGGGAAGTAAAAATGCAAAGTTGAAATTGAATGCAAATCTTTATGTTTTGCTAAATAATTATCTGAGTCTGTCAGGGACACTGTGCACATCAGTAAGAGTGAAACTGAACGGGCCACAGGAGACCGTTAGCCTTTCCAGGTGAAGTACATCTCTAGTTGGTTCCATTGGTTAGAGATCTCTTGCTATTGCTTACATCAGTTCAGTTCAGTAAGACCCCGTGAATCGCAGCACGCCAGGCCTCCCTGTCCATCACCAACTCCCGGAGTTCACTCAGACTCACGTCCATCGAGTCAGTGATGCCATCCAGCCATCTCATCCTCTGTCGTCCCCTTCTCCTCCTGCCCCCAATCCCTCCCAGCATCAGAGTCTTTTCCAATGAGTCAGCTCTTCACATGAGGTGGCCAAAGTACTGGAGTTTCAGCTTTAGGATTATTCCTTCCAAAGAACACCCAGGACTGATCTCCTTCAGAATGGACTGGTTGGATCTCCTTGCAGTCCAAGGGACTCTCAAGAGTCTTCTCCAACACCACAGTTCAATTCTTTGGCACTCAGCCTTCTTCACAGTCCAACTCTCACATCCATACATAACCATAGGGAAAACCATAGCCTTGACTAGATGGACCTTTGTTGGCAAAGTAATGTCTCTGCTTTTGAATATGCTATCTAGATTGGTCATAACTTTCCTTCCAAGGAGTAAGCGTCTTTTAATTTCATGGCTGCAGTCACCATCTGCAGTGATTTTGGAGCCCAGAAAAATAAAGTTAGCCACTGTTTCCACGGTTTCCCATCTATTTCCCATGAAGTGATGGGACCAGATGCATTGCTTACATAGGTTTTCTGTATTTAAGCTTCTGCTGCTCAGCCTCCCAGGTTACAAGCTGTTGTTTCATAAAGTGAGACAATCTATCTCTCAGTCCTGTAAACCAATGTGGGCCTGTCTGCTGCTGTCACTTCCAAGCGTTTGACTCTTGGAGTTGTGCTCTCCACATCCCTGTAACATATCTCCTGCCTGCCTTGCTTAGTCTCCCACAGCTGCTCGTTATGAAGCATATGGATAGCTGTTCTGTTTCATCAATCCTGTTGATGATCCCAGTGCTAAGAATCTAAGTTGCTTAGGTAAAATGCCCATCTTTGGTTTTTGCTCTTTAGAGATCTCATGTAGCTATTCCCTCCTCGAACTGGCTAGCTCAAATCATGTGCTGACAAAAGTAATCTCTGATGGACCCTGATCTTCCCCTGGGTCTTGATGCCAAGCTTTCTGTATTTTGGGTTTCATGGCAAAGTTGTTACTTAACATCATATTTGTTGAATTATGAACTTCAGTTCTAAATTGTTGCTAGTTTATATGACTGTAGCGTTTCCCTGGAGAAGGCAATGGCACCCCACTCCAGTACTCTTGCCTGGAAAATCCCATGGATGGAGGAACCTGGTAGGCTGCAATCCATGGGGTTGCTAAGAGTCGAACATGACTGAGCGACTTCACTTTCACTTTCCACTTTTATACATTGGAGGAGGAAATGGCAACCCACTCCAGTGTTCTTGCCTGGAGAATCCCAGGGATGGGGGAGCCTGGTGGGCTGCCGTCTATGGGGTCGCACAGAGTTGGACACGACTGAAGCGACTTAGCAGCAGCAGCAGCAGCAGCATTTTCCCATTGTCAATGATATGTGATCTTTGTATCTAAAAATCTAAATTTTGGATCACAGCAGTGGAATGATTTCTTGCAATGATTAATATACTCCAAGCCTGATTAATGTCATTTGTTACTTTTATTGTATACGTACTGTTTATTATATACCAGTTACTGAGTATGCAAATTGCAAGATCATATTTTAATTTGATCTTTCTGAGGTAGTTATACACTGGGTGATAATTCATTGAACTGAAAATTTGATAACCTTTACTATGTACATTTTATACTTCTTAGTAAAACAGTTAAAAAAAAAAAAAAGATATAACCTCAAGGAATTTATAGTCCAGTAGCAAAGCAGATGTGCAAATAAGTGATTTTTAAGCGGTGATGAATGCTGTTATTACATGAGAAGATTTCTTTGGAAAAACAAAAGATATCCTATTCTTGGACTTTTTGAGAAAATTCATTGAGGAGATGACATTCTACCTGAGTTTTAAAGATTAAGTGGAAGTTATACAAGCAAAGAAAGACATTTAGAAGAAAGGAGAGTGTTATGAACCCAACAACCTGGATTGGACAGAGTTCTGTGGTGGGTCTTGGGATGTGATCCAGGTATGACCTAAATCAAATCCCTTATGTTTATACAGTGGAAGTGACAAATAGATTCAAGAGATTAGATCTGATAGAGTACCTGAAAAACTATGGAAAGAGGTTCATGATATTGTATAGGAGATAGGGATCAAGACCATCCCCAATAAAATAAATGCAAAAAGACAAAATGGTTGTCTCAGGAGGCCTTACGAATAGCTGTGAAAAGAGAAGCGAAAGGAAACAGAGAAAACGAAAGATACACCCATTTGATAGCAGAGTTCCAAAGAATAGCAAGGAGAGATAAGAAAGCCTTCTTTGGCAATCAATGTAAAGAAATAGAGGAAAACAACAGAATGGGAAAGACTAGAGATCTCTTCGGAGAAGGCAATGGCAATCCACTCCAGTACTCTTGCCTGGAAAATTCCATGGATGGAAGAGCCTGGTAGGCTGCAGTCCATGGGGTCGCTAAGAGTCAGGCACGACAGAGCGACTTCACTTTCACTTTTCACTTTCATGCATTGGAGAAGGAAATGGCAACCCACTCCAGTGTTCTTGCCTGGAGAATCCCAGGGACGGGGGAGCCTGGTGGGCTGCCGTCTATGGGGTTGCACAGAGTCAGACACGACTGAAGTAACTTAGCGGCAGAGATCTCTTCAAGAAAATTAAAGATACCAAGGGAACATTTCATGCAAGGATGGGCACAATAAAGGACAGAAATGGTATGGACCTAACAGAAGCAGAAGATATTATGAAGAGGTGGCAAGAATACACAGAAAAGCTATGCAAAAAAGATCTTCATGACCAAGATAATCACGATGGTGAGATCACTGACCTAGAGCCAGACATCCTGGATTGCCAAGCAAGTGGGCCTTCAGAAGCATCACTATGAACAAAGCTGCTGGAGGTGATGGAATTCCAGTTGAGCTATCTTAAATCCTAAAAGATGAGGCTGTGAAAGTGCTGCACTCAATATGCCAGCAAATTTGGAAAACTCAGCAGTGGCCACAGGACTGGAAAAGGTCAGTTTTCATTCCAATCCCAAAGAAAGGCAATGCCAAAGAATGCTCAAACTACCACACAGTTGCACTCATCTCACATGCTAGCAAAGTAATGCTCAAAATTCTCCAAGTCAGACTTCAACAGTATGTGAACCGTGAACTTCCGGATGTTCAAGATGGATTTAGAAAGGGCAGAGGAACCAGAGATGAAATTGCCAACATCTGCTGGATCATGGAAAAAGCAAGAGAGTTCCAGAGAAACATCTACTTCTGCTTTATTGACTATGCAAAAGCCTTTGACTGTGTGGATCACAACAAACTATGGAAAATTCTTCAAGAGTTGGGAATACCAGACCACCTGACCTGCCTCTTGAGAAGTCTGTATGCAGGTTAGGAAGCAACAGTTAGAACTGGAACATGGAACATGGAATAACGGACTGGTTCCAAATAAGAAAAGGAGTCCATCTGTATATTGTCACCCTGCTTATTTCGCTTGTATGCCAAGTACATCATGAGAAATGCCTGGCTGGATGAAGCACAAGCTGGAATCAAGATTTCAAGGAGAAATATCAATAACCTTAGATATGCAGATGACACCACCTTTATGGCAGAAAGTGAAGAGGAACTAAAGAACCACTTGATGAAGGTGAAAGAAAAGAGTGAAAAAGTTGGCTTAAAGCTCAGTATTCAAAAAACTAAGATCATGGCATCTGATTCCATCACTTCATGGCAAATAGATGGGGAAACAATGGAAACAGTGACAGACTTTATTTTGGGAGGCTCCAAAATCACTGCAGATGGTGACTGCAGCCATGAAATTAAAAGATACTTGCTCCTTGGAAGAAAAGCTATGACCAATCCAGACAGCATAGTAAAAAGCAGAGACATTACTTTGCCAATAAAGTTCCATCTAGTCAAAGCTATGATTTTCCAGTAGTCATGTGTGGATGTGGGAGTTGGACTATAAAGAAAGCTGAGAGCCGAAGAATCAATACTTTTCAACTGTGGTGTTGGAGAAGACTCTTGAGAGTCCCTTGGACTGCAAGGATATCCAACCAGCCCATTCTAAAGGAGATCAGTCCTGAATATTCATTGGAAGGACTGATGCTGAAGCTGAAACTCCAACACTTTGGCCACCTGATGTGAAGAACTGATTCATTGGAAAATATCCTGATGCTGGGAAAGATTGAGGGCAGGAGGAGAAGGGTTAGACAGAGGATGAGATGGTTGGATGCCATCACCAACTCTATTAACGTGAGTTTGAGTGAGCTCCTGGAGTTGGTGAATGACAGTAAAGCCTGGCGTGCTGCTGTCCATGGGATTGCAAAGAGTTGGACATGACTGAGCAACTGAATTGAACTGAATGGGATCTGACATTAGGTGGGTGTTTTCTCGAAGCAGATCTGCAAAGACTGGATTTTCATATGTAGAGTTTAAGGGCAGAGCTCCTTAATTAGTGATATTTAAGGTTTAGCCATGGGAAGGTGCATGTTCAAAAGATACCTAAGAGATGAGTGACAACAGGATGGGAGAGACCTCTGGAGAGCATTGCCAGGTGAACCAGGGAAAGGGTGAATCTTCAGTATAGCAAAGTGGTCAGTGGTGTCGAGATGGTTGGGTGGCATCACCAACTCAATGGACATGAGTTTTAGCAAGCTCAAGGAGATGGTGAAGGACAGAGAAGCCTGACGTGCTACAGTCCATGGCTCACAAAGAGTCAGACACGAGTAAACGACTGAACAATAATAACAATGGTGTCAGATGCTGCAAATATCCCAAATAAGCTAGGGATAGAAAAATGTCCACTGGCTTCAGCAGTATGGAGGTTATATAATGATAATATGATTCCGTAAAGAAAATAAACTGTATTATTCCTGAGTACAGTTTTGTCATTTGGAAATGATTGCCCTCTTTTTCATGTTTTTTTTTTTTTAACCACCTTAGTTTTTTCCTTCCCATTTTACTTATTTTTTGTGTATCTTGCTCATTAATCCTTATATCAGTCATTCCCTTTTCCATGACTGTTGCCCCACATATTAGTTAAAAACCTTGTCTCCTTGTCACCTGTCAAATACGAAAGATGATTTTATTATAGAAAATTATATAAAAAATGTTTTCTGTGATCACCTTTTTGGGTTTCCCACATGGTGCTAGTGGTAAAGAAGCCATCTGCTAACGTAGAAGACACAAGAGACGTGGGTTCAATCCCTGGTCCAGGAAGATCTACTGGAGTTAGGAAATGGCGCCCCACTCCAGTGTTCTTGCCTGGGAAATCCCACGAAGAGAAGAGCCTGATGGGCTACAGTCAGTGGGGTCTCAAAAGAGTCAGACAGCACTGTGCAACTGAACAATCACCTTTTCTTCATTAAATGAGATTAGCTTTTTATGTAAACAATTAAATGGTTCCCTCTGTATTTTCCTTATTATGGTGGTAAAGAGGTGTATTTGGATTTGTATGTATCTCAGTGTTCTAGTTGTAAATACCTCTGTTTCCTGAAAGACCTTTTTACTACCGTTTTCTGCCCAGTGTTCCTCTCTAGTGCTCTTCCTGGGTAGCTTGCTATCTTAATTCAAAATGACTTTGCATCAAAATATATTGAATGCAGTTAAAATTTATATTCAGATATATATAGAGAGGGAGATATAGGGGTAGGAGTGAGATGGAGAGAGAAACACAAACCATTTCCAGTAAAGGGTTGTTTAGATAATGATTTTGGAAAATACTTTTTTAAAATGTATTGTTATTTCAGAATAATTTTGAGGCAGACTGCAGTTACTGTATGTAGTTTGTGTTACCTGTAACTGATATCACAGTCTTCATTACCTAGCAAGTACTTATATTTTTAAGCTTTTCAAAACAATGTTTCTGGTTTCTCTGATCTTTGAGGATTTTAGAAATCATTCTCAAGATGTAATTGGAGCTTTCTGGATTCAGTTGAATTCAATATTGTTAATCTGGATGTACTGTTATTTTAATTTTCAGTAATATTATTGTGTCTCTTAATTCCATACTCTTACCTTACCCCTCCCCCTCACCCTGTTAGTTACCATTAGTTTATTTTCTATATCTGTGAGTCTCTTTCTGTTTTGCTGTATACATTTGTTAGTTTTATTCTTTAAATTTACTTAGAAGTGATATCATTCAGTATATCTTTCCCTGATTCATTTCACTAAATATAATATTCTCTATTTATTGCGTATAGTAATTATGGCATCATTGACTCAATGAATATGAGTTTGAGCAAACTCAGAGACATAGTGAAGGACAGGGAGGCCTGGTGCACTGCAGTCCATGGGGTCACAGAAAGTCCAACAACCGAGTGACTAAATAACAGCAGGCCCCAAATGGACTAAATCATCAACAAAGGAACCCAGTCTGAGGGGTCAGGGAAGGCTTCCAAGAAAAGTCACCTGTAAATTGATGGCTGGATTGGGGCTCAACCAGAATAGCGACAGAACTGAACTGAACTGAATATTCTCTAGGTCCATTCACATTGCAGAAAAATAAGTTTCATTTCTTTATGACTAATATTCCATTATGAGTGCATGTGTGTGTGAGAGTCCATATTAACATGTATGTACACTTTCTTTATCTACTTGTCTGTTGATGGATGCTTGTGTTTCTTCCATATCTTGGCTTTGTAAATGAGAACACGAATGTGAGGCTCAGTCATCTCATGTGTGAGAAGAGCACCAAAATCCTTGGCAGGATTTGAAGGAGAAACACTAGTGGGGCAGAAGGAAGACAAGAAGGGCCCCCAGGCCCCTGTGCTGATCTGCTGGGAGTTGGTTAAAGGATCAGGGAAAGGAGTAAAACACCTGAGCCTAGTTAGAGCCCCACGGAGGATGGTCTTTGGCATTCTTCTTATTCTTATTGTGTCCTTGGATATTTTGAAAATTGAAACCCTGGTTAATTTTCAAATGAAAGCTTACAGCACTTAAGTAAATAAGAATCATAATCTGGTCTAGGGAGAGAGAATGTGGTAGTTTGTCACTAAGCATGTGTGTGTGCGTGCTCAGTCATGTCCGACTCTTATGACCCCTTGGGCTGTAGCCCACCAGGCTTTTCTGTCCATGTAATTTTCTAGGCAAGAGTACTAGAGCGGGTTGCCATTTCCTACTCCAGGGGATCTTCCCGACCCAGAGATGGAACCCTGCATCTCTTACGTCTCCTGTGTTGACGGGTGATTCTTTACCTCGGCACCACCTGGAGAGCCCGTTAGTTAGTAAGGGTGCTGTACATAACAAGAGAAGCAGTGACATCAAATGAGTATAATCATGCCATTTATCATACTATTCCTAATCTTGGAATTTAAAATTCTTTCTTGTCATTCTTTCATTATGTATGTATACATCACTCTGTATTTTCTTTTACCCTCTCACTCATTTTGAGATTTCTGGTATAATTTTAACACAGTTTCATCAAAGACAAAAGACCTCTGGAATCTTACCCAAAGAGTACTGGACAAAATGCTTACCATTGTTTCAGATGTTAAAAGGCAGACTACACTTGCGTGACTTGTACAACATAAAACAGCAAGATCATTGCCATTATTATGCTAATAGGTACTTTTATAACTGAGTTATTAAGAACAATATTTACTGACTTCACTTATATTTAAAATATTCAATACTTATTAACTTTACGAAATACTTGAAATTAAGCTCTGATTTTATCAAGATGCTACTTTAAAGAACTATAAATAAGATGTGGTGGCATTTATGTTAAACTGAATTATCTGTATCTCTCTGAGTTCTTTTCACTGGAATTCACTGCTGATTTACTTGGGCATAATTTATATGATATATGTGTTCTCACTCCAAACTAAAATTTACTTTAGATAAAAATTAATCATGTTTTTTGGTTACTTGATGCTAGTATCCAGTTCATTTTTCCCCTCTCAATAATTCATGGCAATGTGAGGTTCTTAATATTTTCTCTTTAGTCTTTTAATGTTTAACGAAGGTGGATTGAATAATTTAATAACAAAAGTGAAAACTCCATATCATATAGTTCTTGGAACACTACAGGTTCTCAATAAATATGTTTACCATTGGTTCCAAGATTTAAAACTAAAGTGATACCGTAAAGGATTTATTGCAAATGAAAAGTCTTATTCCCAGTGCTATTTCTTTTCCACACATTTGCTCAGTCCTATTTTCTTATGTGTCCTGCCAGGAATAACCTATGTAGATACTAGCAGATAAAAATATGTATTCTTTTTCTATTGATTTTTTTTTTACCCAGATGGTGGCACACTACACACTGTTCAACGTTATGCTTTTTACTTAATATTTTTGGGAGATCTTTTTTTGTATTTTTTAGCAACTCTGTAGAAATTCAACTGTGAAAATACTGTAATTTATTCAACAAGTTTTCCTACTGATATGAATTTAAGATATTCTCAGCTTTTGCTGTAACACTGCAGTGAATAACAACATATGTTTGTCATATGCTCAAGTAAAATTATGGCTGTGGAATAAATTCCCAGAAGTAGAGCTGATAAAGGAAAAGGTACATGGATTGATCATTTTGGTAAATTTTGCATAATCTTCTTCCATAAGGTTGTATCTGTTTACACTCCTACTAGGAAAGAATGAAACTTTCCCATATACACACCAATATTATGCCCATACTTTTTACCTGAGTGTTAAACTAAAGGTTTTACCCCTAATTTATATAAAAGCACTAAGGATTCAGAATTGATGAGAGTACCCCATGAATTATAGTTTCTAATATTCAAACCATAATACCACATTTAGCAACCTATGTCACCTACTTTATGATAACATTGTTAGATTCTTACCTAACATTACCTTAGATTCTTACCTAACATTACCTAACCTAAGATTTGTTATCTTGTGAGCTAACAAAATCATAAAGCCATGTTAAATAGATGGTACTAGCAAATAACTATGTAGACAGATTATAAGAGCAGTAATATTCCCAGAGATTTGTTCGAGTACATGCAGGAGGTAGTTCCCAAAAAGGTTTCATTTCAAATACATGGGGAAAAGACTGGTAATTCTATAAGTGGTTTTAAGCCAACTAGATGTTCATCTTGGATGAAAATGATCAAGTGTGGCCCGTATTCCTTTTAGCACAATCAGTTCAGAGGGGTCAGAGACTCACACACTACACAAACAACCAGTACACAACTTGCTGCCATTTGCTAAAGGAAAGAGGATTGTGCACATGCTCACACACATCACGCATGCACATACCGACACACTGAGCAAGAAAGAAATTTAGAAAGTACTAATAGATCTTCACTCTTGAAGGCACCAAAAGGATGGGGGTCAGTATTTGAATACTGAGGAATGCAGTTTACTTTGACAAACACTTGTTTTGCGTGAACAGTTTTTAGAGCAGTTTTAAGTTCTCTGCAAAACTGATACGAAGGCACAGGGATTTCTCCTATATCCCACACTCCCACACATGAGTAGCCTGCACTATTGCTGATCTCCCCTACCAGAGTGGCACATTTGCTACATTTGGTGAACTACACTGACAAATCACAATCATCCAAAATCCGTCGTTCTCATTAGGGTTCACTCTTGGTACTGTACATTCTGTGAATTTAGACAAATGTCTAACAACATGTAGCCTTCATTATAATATCATGGCTGTGATTTCACTGCTCTAAAATCCTCTGTGCTCTGCCTTTTCATCTCTCCCCATCCCCAACCTCCTGGCACTATTGATCTTTTTACTGTCTCCATAGTTTTGCCTTTTCCAGAATCTCATGTAGTTGGAAGCATACAGTATGCAGTCTTTTCATTTTAGATTCTTTAACTTTTTTTTTTTTCCTTTTGGTTCTTTCTTCCTTTTTAAATTTTATTTTATTCATTTATTATTTAACACCAAAACCATTTTGTATTGGAGGTGTAGACAATTAAGATTCTTCAATGTCTTCTAATGGCTTCATTGCTCATTTCTTTTTAATGCGGAATAATACTCCATTGTCACCATGTCTCATAGTTTATTTATCCATTGTCCCACTGAAGGTCATCGTTATTGCGTCCAGGTTTGGACAGTAATGAATAAAGCTGCTGTAAAAATGCTTTTGTAGGTTTTATGTACTCTTATAGGTACATACAGAGGACTGTAATCCCTGGATATTGTAGTAAGAATATGTTTATTTTGTCAGAGATCACCAAACTGGCATCCACAGGAGCTGGACCATTTTTGCATTCTTACCAGTAACGTATGAGCATTCCTTTTGCTCCACATCCTTGCTAGCATATGTTGCTTTCAGTGTTCCAGATTTAGGCCATTCCAATATATATATACTGGTGTAGTGTTAGTGTTAGTTGCTCTGCTGTGGCCAACTCTTTGCGACCCCACAGACTGTATCCCACCAGGCTCCTCTGTCCATGGAATTCTCCAGTCAAGGATACTATAGTGTGTAGCCATGCCCTTCTCCAGGGGATCTTCCTGACCCAGGGATCAAACCCAAGTCTGCCATAGCACAGGCAGATTCTTTACCTTCTGACCCACCAGGGAAGCCCCTGTATTGGTATATTGTTGTTATAATTTATATTTTCCTGATGACCTGCTATTGGAGAAGGAAATGGCAACCCATTCCAGTATTCTTACCTGGAAAATCCCATGGACAGGGGAGCCTGGTGGGCTACAGTCTATAGGGTTGCAAAGAATCGGACACAACTAAGTGGATGACCTGTTATATGGAGCACCTGTTCATATCCTTATTCGCCATCAGTATATCTTCTTTGGTGAGGTGTCTGTTAAGGTCTTTGGCCTATTTTACATTCCTGCTGTTTGTTTTCTTATTGCTAGGTTTTACGTGTTCTTTGTATATTTTGGATAACTGTCCTTTGTCAGATATATCTTTTGCAGTCATTCTCTCCCAGTCTTTGGCTTCTCTTTTAATTCTCCTGATACTGTCTGTCATGGAGAAAATTTTAATTGTAATTAATTCCAGCTTATCATTTTTTTCTTTCTCAGATTGTCTTTGGTGGTGTTTTTTTTGTTTTTTTGTTTTTTTTTAAATCATCATACCCAAAGCCATCTAGGTTTTCTCCTATGTTATTTTCTAGGAGTCTCATAGTTTTGCGTTTTACATTTGGGTCCCTGACCCATTTTGAGTTAATATTTGTGAAGAGTGTAAGGTGTGGGTCTAGATTCATCTGTTTGCGTCTGGGTGTCCAGCTGCTCCAGCACCACTCACTGAAAGACTGTCTTTGCTCCATTGTACCGCCTTTGCTCCTTTGTGAAAGACCAGTGTCCTGCCTTTCTGTGGGTCTGCTTCTGCAGTCTCCATTCTGCTCAATGGGTGTGTTGTTGCACCAGCGCCACACTGTTTTTATTGCCGTAGCTTTATAGTAAATCTTGAAGTCAGATAGTGAGAGAGTTATTTCCTATGTAGGCTGATAAGAAGTCCAGGGTCTCCAAAGAGGAGAAAGGAGTCAGGAGCCCTCAGGAAGGAGAAAGGGGTCTGGAACTCTCAAGGAGAAAAGGACAAACATTTTCTTTCTACATTTGTTTGTCTTAGTCAATATAATAATGTATGTTGCTCAGGGACATGTTTCTCCTTAACAAGAACTAATCTTGAGTGGGTCTGATAAGACCTTTCTGTTGTTAGTTCTAATCTTGTTAATTTAAGATTTATGTTGTGGGAGTGAGTCTGGTAAAAGTATATAAGGCCTTGATAAGACTAGTGGGTGGGGGCACACTCCCTCCCTCTTCTGATGTCTGTGTCAGAAGCTTTCCTTGTCCCTTTTTCACTTTAATAAAACTCTGCTACACAAAAGCTCTTGAGTGATCAAGCCTAGCCCATAGTGAAGCTAAATCTTCTTCTTTGGAGACCACATATCCAATATCATTTACTGTAAGCTATCAGTAGTATCAGTCTTCCAACTTTATTCTTTCCCTTCAATATTGTATAGACTATTGTGGGCCTTTTGCCTCTTCATGTACACTTTTGGGTCTGTGTATCAATATCCATAAAATAACTTTCTGGGATTTTGATTGGGATTACATTGAGTCAGTAGGTCAAATTGGGAAGAACTAATATCTTGACAATATTGACAATCTGTAGCCATAGACATGGTATATATCTCCATTTATTTAGTCCTTTGATTTTGTTTATCAGAGTTTTGTAGTTTTCTTCAAATAGAACTCTGTAAATATTTTATTAGATTTGTACCTAAAAGATTTCATTTTGGAGGTGTTAATGTAATAGAATTGTTTTTTTAATTTCAAATACTACTTGTTGTCTGCTGGCATATAGAAAACAATTCCTTTTGTATATTAACCTCATATCCTACAACCTTACTATTGTTTCTCATTAGTTGCAGGAATTGTTTTGTCAATTATTTCAAATTTTTCACATACATAACTATTTCCTCTGTGAAAAAAGGCAGTTGTATTTCTTCCTTTCCAATATATATACTTTTTATTTTCATTTTCTTGCCTTATTGCATTAGCAAGGGTGTCTAGTAGGGTATGGAAAAGGAATGGTAAGAGGAGACATCCTTGCCTTGTACCTGATCTTAGTGGGAAAGATCATTATTCAAATGCTTTCCAATTTTGGTTTCTAATTTAATTCCACTGTGGTCTGAGAACAGATACTGTATGTCCTTTTCTTTTAAATTTGTCAGACTGTGTTTTCTGGCTCAGGATGTGATCTGTCTTGATGAATGTTCCATATGATCTTGAGAAGAGTATATATTCTGCTGTTGATGGATGAAGTAGTCCGTAGGTGTTGATTATATTCAGTTGATTGATGGTGTTGTTGAGTTCAGCTGCATCCTTACTGCTTTCTGCCTGCTGATTGTGTTCATTTTTGATACAAATTGTTGAAGTATCCAATTGTGATATTGCATACATCTATTTCTCCTGGGTTCTATCAGTTTTTGTCTGACAAGTTTGATGTTCTGTTGTTGGTTTCTTACACATTAAGAGTTGTTATGTCTTCCAGGAGAAATGACCCCTTCATTATCATGTCATGCCCTTCTTTGTCCCTAATAACTTTCTTTGCTCTGAAGACTGATCTATCTGAAATTAATATAGCTTTCTTTTGATTTGTGTTGTTCAGTCATTAAGTTGTGTCTGACTCTTTGCAACGCCATGGACTGTAGCATGACAGGATTCCCTGTCTTCTACTATTTCCTGGAGTTTGCTCACGTTCATGTCCATTGAGTCAATGAGGCTATCTTAACCATCTCATCCTCTGCCATCACCTCCTCCTTTTGCCTTCAATCTTGCCCAGCATGAAGGTCTTTTCCAATGAGTTTAGCTCTTCGCATCAAGTGGCCAAAGTATTGAAGCTTCAGCTTCAGCACACATCCACAACTGAGTGTTGTTTCCACTTTGACCCAGCAGCTTCATTCTTTCTGCAGCTATTAGTAATTGCCTTCCACTTTTCCTGAGCAGCATGTTGGACAACCTGGGGGACTCATCTTTTGGTGTTATGTATTTTTGCTTTTTTGTAATATTCATGGGGTTCGCACGGCAAGAATACTAGAGAGGTTTGTCATTCCCTCCTCCACTGGACCACGTTTTGTCAGACCTTTCCACTATGACCTGTCTGTCTTGGGTGGCCTTACATGGCATGGCTCATAGCTTCATTGACTTATGCAAGCCCCTTTACCAGAACAAGGCTGCAATCCAGGAAGGGGTTGATTTGTATTAGTATGGTTTATTTTCCCTCCATTCTATTACTTTAAATCCATCCATGTCTTTATGCTTAAAGTGGATTTCTTGTTGACAACGTATTTTTGGGTCATTGTGTTTTTAATTCACTCTGACAATTTCTACATGTATTTAGAACATTGACATTCAAAGAGATACACATTTATATTGTTGGATTAGTATCAACCGTATATATTACTGTTTTCCATTTGTTAGTCTTTGTTTCTGTTTTCCCTTCCATTATTTTCACGCCTTTTGTGGTTTTAATTGAGGATTTTACATGCCATCTTCTCTCTTTCTTAGTATATGTTTTACTTTTTATTTTTTATTGTTTTTACTTTTTTCAGTGGTTGCCCTAGCGTTTGCAGTATACATCCACAACTAATACAAGTCTACTTTTAAATAACACTGTACCACTTCATGGGCAGTGTGAGTACGTTATAATAACAATAATTTTAATTTCTCCCTGCTGTATCTTATATCATTATATTGTCATTTATTTCTCCTACATATGAGCATCTATAAGCATATATATTTATTTATACATATATAAATATATGCATAAGCCATGCATAATCTAATACATTGTTGCTGTTATTATTTTAAACAAATTGTTACTTGTTAGAACATTTGAGAATAAGAAAAATGAACATTTTTATTTTACCTTATTCCTTCTTCAGTGCTCTTCTTCTCTTTATGTCAATTGATGTTTTCTTTTTATCATAAACTTTTTTTCAACTCTGAAATGTTTTCACCTACTTATATATGTAATCTTAAAAAATCAATAACTTTGTCCCCTTCTGCTCCAAAAAAATATGAGTTCAGGTGTTTCCTTCTTATTGCATTCTTTCCAAAGGGACTGATTTCTCCAAAAGATGGAGTGTTGTGCTATTTTTTGCCTGCTATTTACATTGAGGTTAACTCTGTTGGTTTGAGTATACTGGTAATGACACCAGTGACATGGGTTTTATTTCCATGTGGTTCAGTTAACCTTGGTTTTCCACTGCCACAGACTGCTCCCATAATTACATCTCAAATGTGTTTTTGGCCCAAGGAAGACCTGATGGAGCAAAGTGCAAATCTATTACCATGTGGGGAAATGGACACCCGGAAACTGACCCAGTAGATGCTGGAAGGCACTGTCATAATGGAATCTCTAAACAAAACTCATGTTATTCATGCTGTCCAAGATATATGATTTAGTGTTTTGGTTTTAAAAGGTTCAAAGTAAGTTGCAGGGAAGGAATTTCTGTTTACAGGCAAATCCAGAAATATTAACCAAGGTAACTTTATGGGGAAAAAAAAAAGTCATGCTTAGCCCTTTCCAATTACATAATATTTACTTATTCAAATGCTTTACCAGGCTTAAAATATCTCGGCCTTATGTTTGAAATTACATATAAAATATATTTGATTATGTAGTTTTTTAAAAATGAAGGCTCTAATGTAGAAATTTCTGATCTTATATAGCCGTTGCAGTATTATAATATGTCTCTAGCATTCTCAAGTCATGATTCAGAAATCTCTCAAATCTCAAAACCCAGAATAATTTAGTTTTTAATATAAATTTATAATATACATTGATTCAGTCAATATTCATTACATGTTTACCAGGTTCAGGTATTATATTGAATAAGTACAAAGAGACCCTTTACTGTCCCTGAAGAATCTTCACCTAAGGAGAGGAGGAACAGAAAAATACAGAGATTATTATTTATTTTTTTGAAAAAATAGTATGAAAGTGTTTTATTAAAGCAAATCACAGGGTAGTGATTGTAAGAGCTATTACTGAAGGTATCTAATCCAAATGGAAAGCTCTGCTGGATTCTGAAGGACGAGTATGAATTAGTCAGGGTAAACGGAGTAGATAATGTACTCCAGGCAGAAGAAATAGAGTAGGATTTAGAGGTGGAAGAGGAAAGCCTACAATGTAGGATTGCAAATATTTTAGTATGATTCAAACTTAGAATATGAAAATGGACAGTACAAGAAAAGACTGGAAAATTAAACAAATTCCAATCCATAAAGGAAAAGTGGATTATATTCTAAAACCACTGGAAAGTGATTAAAGTATTTTAAGCAACATTAGGTTGGTATTAGAGGAAAATAAGGATGTGAAATGAGGTATAATTTGTGCTGTATGATATTAAATAACATTCAATTTTATGTTAGTAGGAAATCTAGAATTAGATTCACTTATTGGCTCAGATAGTAAAGAATCTGCCTGCAGTGAAGGAGACTTGGGTTCAATTCCTGGGTCAAGAAGATCCCCTGGAGAAGGGAATGGCTATCCACTCCAGTATTCGTGCTGGGAGAATTCCATGGACAGAGGAGCCTGTCAGACTACAGTCCATGGGGTCCCAAAGAGTCAAACATGATTGAGCGACACACACACACACACACACACACACACACTCACACTCAAGCTATTTACTGAGCACCTACTATGTACTTGACTGTGCTTTAGGTGCGTGAGATACTTAAGTGATCTGAATAATCAAAATCACTGCTTTCACAATGCTTACCTTCTCATGAATCAAAACCATCCCCAAGAACAAGAAATGTAAAATGGCAAAGTTGTTGTATGAGGAGGCTTTACAAATGGTTGGGAAAGGAGAGAAGCAAAAGGCGAAGGAGAAAAGGAAAGATATATCCATCTGAATGCAGAGTTCCCAAGAATAGCAAGAAAAGGTAAGAAAGACTTCCTAAGTGATCAATACAAAGAAATAGAGGAAAACAATAGAATGGGAAAGACTAGAGACACCAAGAATATTAGAGAACATTAGAGACACCAAGGGAACATTTCATGCAAAGATGGGCATAATAAAGGACAAAAATGTTATGAACCTAACAGAAGCAGAATATTAAGAAGAGGTGGCAAGAATATACAGAAGAACTATACAAAAAAGATCTCAATGACACAGATAACTCTAGGTGTGATCACTCACCTTGAGCCAGACATCCTGGAGTCCGAAAACAAGTGGGCCTTACTTAGGAAGCATCACTGTGAACAAAGGTAGTGGAGGTGATGGAATTCCAGCTGAGCTATTTCAAATCCTAAAAGACGAGGCTGTGAAAGTGCTGCACTCAATATGCCAGCAAATTTGGAAAACTCAGCAGTGGCTACAGGACTGGAAAAGGTGAGTCTTCATTCCAATCCCAAAGAAAGGCAATGCCAAAGAATGCTCAAACTACCGCACAATGGCACTCATCTCACACGCTAGCAAAGTAGTGCTCAAAATTCTCCAAGCCAGGCTTCAATAGTATGTGAACCATGAACTTCCAGATGTTCAAGCTGGTTTTAGAAAAGGCAGAGGAATCAAAGATCAAATTGCCAACATCCATTAGATCATCAAGAAAAGCAAGAGAATTCCAGAAAAATATCTACTTCTGCTTCATTGATTACTCTAAAACTTTTGACTGTGTGGATCACCACAAACTGTGGAAAATTCTTAGAGAGATGGAAATACCAGACTACCTGACCTGCCTCTTGAGCAATCTGTATGCAAGTCAAGGAGCAACAGTTAGAACCAGACATGGAAAAATGAACTGGTTCAAAATTGGGAAAGGAGTATGTCAAAGCTGTATATTGCCACCCTGCTTATTTATTTATTCTATGCAGAGTACATCATGTGAAATGCTGGTTTGGATGAAGCACAAGCTGGAATCAAGATTGCTGGAAAAAATGTCAATAACCTCAGATATGCAGATGATACCATCTTTATGGCAGAAAGCAAAAAGAAACTGAAGAACCTCTTGATGAAAATGAAAGAGGAGAGTGAAAAATCTGGTTTAAAACTCAGCATTCAAAAAACTAAAATCATGGCATCTGGTCCCATCATTTCATGGCAAAGAGATGGGAAAACAATGGAAACAGTGACAGACTTTACATTTTGATCTCCAAAATCACTGCAGATGGTGACTGCAGCCATGAAATTAAAAGACACTTGCTCCTTGGAAGAAAAGCTATGAACAATCTCGACAGCATAGTAAAAACCAGAGACATTACTTTGCAAACAAAGATCAGTCTAGTAAAAGCTATAGATTTTCCAGTAGTCATGTATGGATGTGAGAGTTGGACCATAAAGAAAGCTGAGCACCAGAGAATTGATACTTTTGAACTGTGGTGTTGGAGAAGACTCTTGAGAGTCCCTTGGACTGCAAGGAGATCCAACCAGTAGTCCATCTTAAAGGAAATCAGTCCTGCATATTCACTGGAAGGACTGATGCTGAAGCTGAAACTCCAATACTTTGGCCACCTGTTGCGAAGAACCAACTCATCTGAAAAGACCCTGATGCTGGGAAAGGTTGAAGGCAGGAGGAGAAGGAGACAACAGAGGATAAGATGGTTGGATGGCATGACCGACTCGAGGGACATGAGTTTGAGCCAGCTCCTTGAGTTGGTGATGGACAGGGAAGCCTGGCGTGCTGCAATCCACAGGGTCGCAAAGAGTTGGACATGCCTGAGTGACCGACCTTCTCCTGGAGTGAAAAAGACAGCAGTTAAATATACAAATAATGTTTCATTATTTAATGAAATAATGTCAAAAAGGACTAAGAAGAAAATAAAAGCAGGGTATGTTAGACAGAACTAAGATGTGTATCATTTTAGATCTTTTTAGTTCAGGGAAGTCCTCTCTGATTTGGTCATATTTGAGCAGAGACCTAAGTGAAGTGAAGGAATGAATGGGAAGTTTGTTCTAGGAAGAAGACTCAGTCTTATCAAAGACCCTGTGGCAGTGATAATGACATATCCACAAAGAGCAGGGATGCAAGTGGGGCTGGAGATGGGATTGCAAAGAACAGAGAGCTGACGGAGGCGGTGGCAGGATGGTTGAACAGGTGAAGATAGGATTTTAAAATGAAATCTGCCTTATGATCCAGCAATCCCACTGCTGGGCATACACACTGAGGAAACCAGAAGGGAAGGAGATACGTGTACCCCAATGTTCATCGCAGCACTGTTTATAATAGCCAGGACATGGAAGCAACCTAGATGTCCATCAGCAGATGAATGGATAAGAAAGCTGTGGTACATATACACAATGGAGTATTACTCAGCCATTAAAAAGAATACATTTGAATCAGTTCTAATGAGGTGGATGAAACTGGAGCCTATTATACAGAGTGAAGTAAGCCAGAAAGAAAAACACCAATACAGTATATTAACGCATATATATGGAATTTAGAAAGATGGTAACAATAACCCTGTATACGAGACAGCAAAAGAGACACTGATGTATAGAACAGTCTTTTGGACTCTGTGGGAGAGGGAGAGGGTGAGATGACTTGGGAGAATGGCATTGAAATATATATAATATTATATGTGAAGTGAGTCGCCAGTCCAGGTTCGATGCACGATGCTGGATGCTTGGGGCTGGTGCACTGGGACGACCCGGAGGGATGGTATGGGGAGGGAGGAGGGAGGAGGGTTCGGGATGGGGAACACATGTATGCCTGTGGCGGATTCATTTTGATATATGGCAGAACCAATACAATATTGTAAAGTTTAAAAATAAAATAAAATTTAAAAAAATTTTTTAAATATAAAAAAAATAAAAAATAAAATGAAATCTACGTTAGGAAACGTGGAGAAACTATTGAAATGGTAGTCCTTCCCATGTGTCTTTACTTTTGTTTCTCACTCTGCCTGCCTCTTCCTCCTCCTCCTCCTCCTCTAATTTTATGTTATTCTGCTTTCTTTGGTCATGCTTATTCTGCAGCTTCAACCTTTTCTTAGTAAATATTTATCTTGTCTAAGGTATATATTTATTTTGAAAGTGAGCTGTATGTTTGTCTTCAGATACATAGCCTTTGATGTTCATAAATGTTGTATATATAAAACATGTATGTATTTTATATAGTGTATATATATCAACATCAGATCAAGGTAGAACTGTAGAGAGTACTGTTTGAGATCTTCTTAGACCAGGGAAGTCCTCTGTGATACAGTGACATTTGAACAGAGGTCTTACATGTGTAATGACATGGTGTTCAAAAGCCAGGGACTCCTGTTCTCTACATATATTTATATATGAAAGTGTTGGGGAAAAGAGGCCATTGTTTGAGAGTAGCTCCCTTGAGGTTCATTACAAACTTCTAGACCTGGCTAACCCCTTAGGATTAGACTACAAATACAGTACGTTCTGTTTCCCAAACAAAGATCACAGTTTATACTTTGGGGATCTAAACAATGATCATTTTCCTTTCCATTCCCTGCTTTATAAACCTAAACTCCCTCCAGTCTGTCAGTTATGATTATATGTACTGTTCCCAGCTAATGCAAATAAGAGAAGCTGCTAATGGAAAGAGGAATTTTAAAGAGACTTCCAGAAGTATTGTGGCACCATGAAATTGATTCAATCAGGACATCCGTGGAATTCACAGAGCCTGGCTTTTTGAATATATCTATAAGTCACCATTTCCTTCTCCACTATAAGTCACCACTACCATCAAATTTCTGATCCACAGGCTTTTTGCATTTTACGGACTTCTTATTCAGTCAAGATGCTGCAGATCCAAAAGCAAAAGAAGGCAAAATGCTTCTATTGCTGTTCAGTGATCAACCCTAGTAGAAAAGGAAAAGCTAATTAAAATCTATGAAAATGAATAACCTTTAAAGATATGCAGTAGTGTGGCTGGTGTTAATATGACAATTTGATAATGGGTTAGACAGTTGTAATCAGTATTAAAAATTACTTGAGGCTTTTTTATGTTTGGCAAAAGTTACTAATTAAAGGAAGCAATGACCTGTGAGATTATCCATGAAAACCATTTGCCTTGTGAATATAACACCTAAGAAAATACTCATTTAAAATTTTTCGTTTCATGCTTACATTGGTGACTGTTTTGGTTTACTTTTATTTTTCTATTGCTGGTTGGTTGGGTATTTGTTGAATCCATTTGTTTAAATGGGACACACATTTTTAATTCTTATAAATGGGAAGGGACTAAACCCCCTAAAAATCATAATTCTCCCTATTCATGTACTAGGTTTGGTATTCTTGTCTGCCCTTTAGAAGGTCTGCATGAATCCTGGTTCAGGAGAAAGCTGTCCTTTGAGGACATTCATGGCCATTTTTTTTTTTTTTTTGCCATGACACTGACAAGAAAAGCAACAGATCTGACAAATGAAAATATCTGTGTTAGATAGTTCATTTTTGTAAAAATCTGCCGGGAGCCAGCATATTGCATATTGAGTGCATATTGCATATTGCATATTGAGTGCAGCACTTTCCACAGCATCATCTTTCAGGATCTGGAATAGCTCAACTGGAATTCTATCACTGCCGGTAGCCAGCGTGAGGAACTCTGCCCATGACAAAGGTCATGAGGAAGGAGGCTCGGCATACGCAAAGGCGGGATTGAGCCTCAGGAGTCCCCCATCTACCCCCAAAACCAGAGTCTGCCTACTTTCTGCTTTGTGCTTTCACCTACACCTCTGACTTGACGGGGGGCTGTCCCCCACTACCTCTCTCTGAAAAAAAAGAGTTAGCTTACAGCTCCAGTTAATAATTCCTGGGTGTGACAGTGTTTCAACCTACAAACTCGCTTGGAAGTCCTCTAGCCTGCCTGAATAGGTTTTTCCGGCCACATGTGATTGCTCAGAGCCTCCCAACTGTGAGAGGCATGAGATGTTCTAAACTGTCTAAATACAGATTCCTTTGAGCAGTTAAAAGATTGATTAGAAATACTTCCAGATGAAACAGTTGATTTGTTTGTTAGAATTTAAAAAGAACTCTGAATAAGAAGATCGAAAAGAATTATTGTAATTGTGAGCATTTGAAGAACAAAAAGGGAAGATTTGTAATTATCTAAAAGTGTGTTTACCCTGAGTGTAAAAGAAAACAAATAGATATTATAGGTGAATGAGAGTGAATTTGTTGCATGTTCTTATTATCAGTCCTAACAATAAGGATAATTACTTAAACTAAGTGAAGAATCTATTGGGGTTTCTAAAAAGCTTTGAGGGGATTATTCTCATCCATATTAATTCTGAATAATTGTTGCTCTCCCACTGAGGCACTCAACTAAGAGACATCAACTCACATTTAGAGATCTTACAGCAGTCTACTAAAATGTATTGCTTAACATTTCAGTGCTGGAAAGATTTTTGCAATAATCTAGTCCACTCCCATTATTTTATTGATGTGATCACCTTGGGCAAGAAAGATGAAGTGACCATTCTTACAAATCTAGTTAGCTAACGAGGAGCAGAAAAGAGCTAGAATCCAGGTCTCCTGCCTCTCATTCTGATATTTTTCCATCATACTGAGTAAACCATACCTTCCTAGGGTGAGCTTGGTTGAAACTTAGTCATGAATCTCAAATTACTGATTGGCCTGTATAGTCACTGGTTTTTTTGTTGTTCTAATTTTCAAGTTATCCTGATTTCAAGTCTGACTAGATTCTTTTCACTTTTGTCAGAGGATAAATAGATGGATAAGATTATATATCCAAGTGACTATGACATCAAAGCTTATATTCTATATTCCTTAGAATGTCCATTTTTTTTTCTTTTTTTCTCTTAATAATAGTAGAGTATTAAACCGTATGCTTTGCTTTAGAAATATGGGTCCTTGTGTAGGAATATGGGTCCCTGTGTAGAAATATGGGTCCTTGTGTAGGAAAGGGAAGATGGTTGTTTGGACTAGGGCAGTGTAGTAAGGATGGATAGATGGTAAAGCACATTTTGAAGTATTAGCCTCAAAACATAATTAAATAACTTTTGATATCCATTTTCTGTCATTTTTTCTAAAACACTTCAGAATGTTTTAAACTTTTTGTCTTATGGGTGATCTATTCATGTGAAATTGTGAAAATACCAAGAGATCCCATTTTCAGGAAGATTAGAAGAGATAAATTATATATGAATAACATAAAATGTAATGAAATAAATTATAGTTATAACTTCAGAATAATTATATTTTACAATTACTATAATAGAAAAAACAAAGTATTTGGGGGACACAGAACCTAAAGCATTATCTCCAGGAATATGAGTGATGGTTGGGCATGGGATAGTTGGTGAAAGGCAACAAAGGATATTTGCTTTAGCTGGGATTTGAAGAATGGCTAAGATGTTTTCTAGTTAGGGAAGTCTAGGAAGGACATTACAGATCATGCAAGAAGATATTGCAGTTCTGAGAGAAGATAATGGTCTTGGGAGTAAATTTGTAGACATATCTTTTATCTGTCTCAACATGGGGAATACTAGATGTCTACATTTCATTATTCCTCCAATAGAAAAATATCTTACAAAACTATTGTACATGATCACAACCAAGATACTGGCATCGATACAGCCAATATACAGAACATTTCCACCAATTCAAGATCTTTCATGTTGCCTTTTGTAGCTACACTCGCTTTTCTTCTACCCCCACTTAACTTCTTAACTTCTGGCTGCCACTAATCTGTTCTCCGTTTCTATAATCGATTTTCTATCCGTTCCATTGGTCTGTGTGTATGCACCTCCACCAAGACTACACAGTCTTGATTACTGTTGCTCTGTAACAAGTCTAGAAGTGGAATAACTGATTTCAACCAGTTTACTCAATTGTTTTAGCTACTCTGGTTCCTTTACCTTTCCTTACAGATTTTAGAATAATCTTGTCTTTCAGTTCAGTTCAGTTCAGTCGCTCAGTCGTGTCCGACTCTTTGTAACCCCATGAATCACAGCACGCCAGGCCTCCCTGTCCATCACCAACTCCCGGAGTTCACTCAAACTCATGTCCATCGAGTGGGTGATGCCATCCAGCCATCTCATCCTCTGTCATCCCCTTCTCACCCTGCCCCCAATCCCTCCCAGCATCAGAGTCTTTTCCAATGAGTCAACTCTTCGCATGAGGTGGCTAAAGTGCTGGAGTTTCAGCTTCAGCATCAGTCCTTCCAATGAACACCCAGGACTGATCTCCTTTAGGATGGACTGGTTGGATCTCCTTGCAGTCCAAGGGACTCTCAAGAGTCTTCTCCAACACCACAGTTCAAAAGCATCAATTCTTCGGTGCTCAGCCTT